>NW_027468718.1:39763771-40326271 GCF_046254945.1 Alosa pseudoharengus
ACAGAATTCACCCCAGCATAGAATAGTTAGATTCCACTCCACCATACATGGGTATAGGGGCAACCACACCTTAGGTGAGTTAGAATCCACCCCAGAATAGGTGAGTTAGTGTCCAGCACACCACAGGTTTAGTTACAGTCCAGCCCAGCATTAACATTACATAGTGTACATGAGCATGTCTTGTAGCTTGAGTACAGTGGGCATCGCTTTCAAATGACCACTTCATTCGCGCATTACGAGGCGTGAAGCTGCGGGAAGCTTTAGTACCACTTTCAGCCACTGTGCGTCGCTCTGCCACTGTACATCGCTCTGCCTGCCGCCCCAGGATCTACCATTAAACATAATTGTTGCCGAGAGTAATCCCAGCCTACGAATTCAATAACAAAATGTAGTCAATTGACTGCTTGACATGTCATTTTTATTTTTCTGTACAATAAACAAATACATCTGCTTTATGCCGCAGAATTACATTCATATTTGGCTAAGTTCTGCAGACTCGAGACGATATGAGTCTGTTGCATTTCGTTAGATGTCCGAGTCACGCATAATGTTTTAAAACCACTGGCTCGTAATCACAATAATTTAACACACGACAGTTGGATACTTCATCATGTTCCCATGCCTACATTTTGGTGAGTAGGCCTAGCATAGAGATCGTTAAAACAATAAAGTAGGCTAGCCTATGGCTCTCCGTTTGGGACATCGAAAACTTATATTTTTAATAGGGTAGATTACCGTCGGAGATGCTGACTTGCAAAGGGCTCGGGATAACACGTTATCTCCACTATCATCAGTCAATGCCCCCTTGATCAAAGTGGGGAATGAAAGAAAAAGTTTGAGAACCACTGGCTTAACAAGTTAGGCTACCTGCAGTCCAGAACACACAGAATATTGCAACAGAAAGTTGCCTTTATAATCAACTACTATTTGTTCCAACAGCATTCAAACAAAGCCTTTATAAAAGTGGAAAAAAAAATATTCCATAAGAAGTAAACTAAAATACTGTTACTGTAACTGTATCCCAAGCTTCAGCTCCCCACGTCTGTGACAGGCAGACGTGACACCGCTAAATTCTCAGCTTGTTTATAGCCTACCCCACACTGAACGCGTAAGACCGCTAGCTAGGCCCATCACTGTGGGGTGCGGTAGCCTACTCTCTGGGATTTAAGTCAAGCAATATAACCATACAAATGTTTCAAAATGAGTAATTTCGGCTTTGTCTGAACTGGCCATTGTAGGCTACGTAAAAAATAAACAAGTAGGCCTAGGCCTATCCCCTATCCAATGATATCGGCAAATGTTTGTTTTCCAAAGTAAGAATTTCACTTCACCATGCACCTTCGACAATGAATAGCTCATTACACTTATGTTACTGTTGAACGTAGGCCTAACTGGTATCATTACAAACATTATTCTGTGTCCTAAAAACTGGCATTTTATGGCATTGTGTCATGTAAGGTCGTTGCAAAATCTAGAGAAATGTGTGAGGTGGTCAACATTGGGTTAGACACCAGGGGCCATATTCACAAAGCCTTTTATCTTACCACTAGGAGTAGGCTACTCCTAAATAGCAATAAAAGATTTTAGCTAGGAGTTTCTCTTATTACTGTAAGTTATTGGGTTGCAAGCCTTTCAGACCTAGCCTAGGCTAGGCTACTCTTAGTAAGGAAAAATGACAACTCCTGAACAGATTCTGGAGCTGAGCGCTCTAGAATCTTTGACTAAGAGTGAGTCTTCGTTGCAATGCTGCCCTACAAAGCCTAAAGGCAGTAACTGCATTTTTGGTCAAAAATGAGTTATTGACATTTTTGGGATATTAAAGACTTCCTTTATCATGTGGATAAATAAATATCTATACTCAATGTGACTGTTTTTTCGAAAAAATAGAGGGTTGTGTTCACAGTAACTCAGTAACAGTAACCATACTGCCTTACAAAGGCAAAAGGCAGTAACTGACCAGAGTGTCAAACTGAGAAAAGTGACTTAAAAGTTTTTTGTTTTGTCTACACAAATGTATTATAGGTAGAGCAATGAAAATCTGGTGACTTGTTGCCCTGATGAAGAAATGTGTGTATATAAAAAATATTGTGCTTAAAGTTGACCTTAAACCCTTATTTGTCAGATACTGTACTCTGCCTTTGTATTATGTACTAAAAATAAGGAGTCGTGCAAAGGCAAAAGGCAGTAACTGGGGCATTGAGGAGACAAAGAAAGAAGAAATTGTAAAAAACATTGTCCTCTTATGCCCCCCAATAGAAAGGCTTTTTGGTAGGGGTGTGAATCTCTCATGTAAAAGACGATACGATTCGCATCTAGATACATGGGCACGATTCGATACAAGAAAAGATACATGTTTATAAAAAACGATTCAGTACGATTCGATGCGATGCGATTCGATGCAATTCGATGCAGTTCAAGAATGGAAAGCATTTTGAAATATTTTTTATCATTTGCTCAAGGTGCACATTCATTTTATATTATCAATTATCATTGTCATGGTCAATTAGGCAAAACATTTGTAAATATGATTATCTAAACTGAGGTTTGTTTCATATACTGTATTGAAATGAAAAAAGAATAGTCTACATTTCAGTCAAATACAACATAAAAATACGTTTTTATAGACTTTACAGATTTTATAGAGTTATATCTGATTGTTTTCATGGAGCTGTAGCCTTGTTGAGGTAAGACAATACCGAAATAAAATAAAACAGTGCTTAAGATACTCTTGGCCTTTTCTCATATAGCCTACCCTACAAGAATAAAATAGGCCTACAAATCAATGAACTCTCTGGGCTTATTTTGTTCCAACAGTAGACCTAATGCAGAAACCTATAATGCCACAAGTCTGAGTGAATATGAACAAAATCATTGGCTAATAATTTGTACATCGTTTTAGCAGCAAGGGCCAAATTATTATTTAACATTAAGGAAATCCCTTCATCAAAGGTAAGGCTACTCTACAGACTATCGTTGCTGTTTAGGAACGCTATAAGTGTTTAATTTCGCGCTGGATTTTGAAAAACAAAAGCCGACCGAGTGCAAGTTGTCACATGCTTAATGGTGCATTCAGAGCACCTCGGAATGACAAGGACCGCCCCCATGGCTACTTTGTTTTTCCGACAGCAAGTGTTCATGTGCTTTGCCATCAGAATGTGTGACAAACACGGATGCCACAACAAAGGTTAAAACATACACTCACTAATCCTAAACAAACAACTGTATTTGCTTAAAATATAGTGTAAGATGCTCGTGAAAGAAAGATATGCAGCTTTCAAGTGACAAAAACGGCAAATTCCCAAGTTCACATTAAAACTGTTGGACATGAAAGGCCACATGGACTACAAACGAACTACAACGTGATGACAAAAGTGATGACGAACCCCTAACTGGGCAACTCTGTTAGCAAAATCTAGCCCCAGTTTCCGACCTCTGACTCACACATTAAGTGACGTGAATGACGCGGAATGATGATGTTTTAGCTCGGAGAAAGGTTTTTCCGAAACCCATGAACGCTAAGTAAGTTGCAGTAGATGGGTAATGAGGTCATTTGACAACTTTGGGCAATGAATGTAACCAAAAACGAACTGCATTACCCACAATTCCGTGCCACGTATAGTTTCAAAACCGGAAGTGGGATGAACGCGCTGCTTGGAACGTAAATGAGGGTCTGAGCGAGCAGAAAAGGTTGTGAACCGATTCATAACAAGTAAATCGATATAACGACCGATTCATTTCAGTTTTTTTCCGATACGAGGCTTCACGTATCGATGTAGCCGTATCTTACACGTTAAAAACGGATACCGATACGTATCGGTTAATCTTTACACCCCTACTTTTTGCCTCTCACGTCTTGTGGAGGAGTGACAGCATAATTAAAATCAAGTTTATTGCATCCAAAACAATGGAAATTACATTGCTTATGTTATGCCCACCGTCATAAGAAACCTCAATTTTAAGAATGGGTCACTTGTTTTTATCTCCATACATGAATTTTAAACCATCCATTAATTTGCTATCTTTGCGTTCTCTTTCAAATAAATTATTGTTTTTAATTATCAGAGATAGTTGTTGTATTTATTCATACTGTACACTCTTGTGTCATCTATCTGCAGTCACCCTGTTGGTTTTGCTGCACACAAAATTGAAGTGTTGGCTCCAACTGAATGCACTCCCAGCACTGGATAGCAACAACTAAATGTCTAAGTAATTGTGTGTCATCTAAAACAAATGCCTTGATTTAGACTTTAATGAAGGTGTTCAGTTAATGATCTATATGGTGGTAAGCAAATATTGATTATATGTCAGTTACTGCCTTTTGCCTTTGCACGACTCCTTTTTTTTAATACATAATACAAAGGCAGAGTACAGTATCTGACAAATAAGGGTCAAAGGTGAACTTTGAGCACAATATTTTTTATATACACACATTTCTTCATCAGGGCAACAAGTCACCAGATTTTCATTGCTCTACCTATAATACATTTGTGTAGACAAATCAAACAACTTTAAAGTCATTTTTCTCAGTTTGACACTCTGGTCAGTTACTGCCTTTTGGCTTTGTAGGGCAGTATGGATGACGTTATTACTCATGCACGAGCTTGACTGAAGTGACCACCTTGATTGGCTGATGATTGTAACGCGGGAATGATTCCAAACACCTCCCTTACGATGAGTGGCAGGTGACAGGTTTTGAGAATGTGTGCGCTGCACAAGGACGGAAGATGATAAATAACTGAATAAAAAGGCCTAGCCTAAATGAATCAAGAGTAAGGCAAAACAAATAGCCTAGTAGCCTAATGAAACATATGGATTGATGTAGTATCTTTGTAACATTATTAAATTAGCCTAATCTGTTAGCCTACTATGCCTACGCCTACGTTTGCAAAAGAGAACATTTTAATTTGATTCACAATAATGTTACATTTAATTTACATGTTGACAATGAGTAGCCTAGTTTTGGTTGTTGTTGGTGCCGTTATTGCATGTTAGTTATACCTACAATGCAAAATTGCTTAGAGAGCAACTGGTGGGGGGGCTATGAGCACTAACAGGGGGGGCACCTCACCTCACTTTTATTCGTTATTTTGCCATATAATAAAGAGCATCCTTCGAGCCTTTTGGACAACTGAATCAATATGATCAAGGGGGGAAATAGTGCAAGAACATAGCGGTCATAGCCGTTGAATAAACTAGCACACAACGTTTAGAATAATATAATTTTAATAGAATAGCGTTGCATAGGCTACAGTAAGTAAATAGGCTATAACAGACTCACCACTAACAAGCCTAGGCTATAGGCTTCACTGTGTCTTTCCATTCATTTTGAAATGTTCTTGTAAGATCCTGCCCAAAAGCAAATTACACACACTGATAATATCACAACATTGCACATAGGCTATGTGATCCCTCAAAATGTTCTTTAAAGTAGCCTACAGAACAAATTCTAACACATTTACGAAGTGGTAAATGCACCAACTGTGATGGAAAGTTTAAGAGCAAACAGGACACTCGGCATGACTTTTAGTATTTTGTGCTGCTCTGACAGTCCACTTTTATTGCCACTTTTAAGTCTACTGTTTTTGAGTTTGGAGAAGTACTTGCAGCGACAGGCTATAGCCTACGAATGCCGACTCCACTGTCGCATTTCCCAGTCAGGTCCATGATAGGCTTTTTGTCACTGCTTCCAAAAATGTCTCCCTCTGGATAAAGCAGGTTAAGACCCGTGCTGTGTTGCGCTCACTAAAGGGCGATTTTTAAAGTAAGCCTAGCCTACATGATCCAAAGCACTAACTCCGTTGCTCGAGTTTATCATTAGCACTGGACAATATCGGAAAATATAGGAAATGCGACATGTCAGTTTGGCCCTTTATGGTTTCTGCAATTTAGATTAACAGATCATGCATTCAGCTTGGGTCATCCTGCGATCATAAGAAAAACCTTGTATTTTCCATTAGGCCTATATTCCCAGATCTATCTTGAGACCTTTTACTGGATTTCTTATGCAGCAGTGTCTAAAAACCCAACTGATCGAGATTTATGCTCATTTGGCGTTGCAGGAGTCGTGGTAAATATATCGGTGGCACTAATTGCAACGGTGTCCGATTGTGCAGAATCCCTTTTCATAGGCCTGGTAGTCGCTCAGAAAAGGAGTTATAAGATAAAGGCAATACCATTTGTGTCACCTAATGCAGTTCAGTGAATAGCAAGATACCATCAGAAGCCAACAATCATAAAGCACAGTGCGCGCGCGCGCTCTCTTCCCTGCGCATGAAGCTGTCTGTGTGTTGTAGGCAAGATTTGCGTGAGTTTTTTTCTATCTGCTTTACTTTTGTGAGTTGCGACCACCTAGGCTGTTATAGACGTTCTATGAGGTACCAGTGTTTAGCTGTGTCACAAAACAATAAGCTTTGTCAGACTACTTTTAAAATGATATTCAGGGCTATATACATTTTAAACATTCGGGGCTGAAGACCCGACAAAGCCTTGCGTTAATTCTTCAGGTGGGAAGTGTCAGGAATTTTCATACGAGAGACGCTCTCATTGGTGGTTAGTATATGGAGTAGGGAATTGACAGCAACATATCCAATCACATTATGAGAGATGCTGAATTTAACATAAACTGCGATGTTTGATTTTAAATTAATGTAAATTTAGCCGGGACTGTAAGCTGGCACACGTGGGTGCTCGATGTTTTCAGTGGGTCCCCGAGAGACACCCACGGTATCGGCACCTATGACAAGCGTATCTCGCGGTTGCATCCATTACAAACAATCATGCAATGTAAACGTCTGGGATTGGGGAGAGCACTAAATGCTCTTCTGAATAAGCACGAAGTCAAGCCTTTAAATGTAAAACACTCTTTAAAAATCAAAAAAATAAACGCTAATGAAGTAAACTTGTGACCATCAAAAATCGTTTATCGCCTGTAACTCCGTGATAACAGGACGTAACAGGAAGGCATTTGGCTGAGCAACGGAGGTTAATATGCTCTATATTTTGTCCAAATGATGTCTGTCTATCATCGTTGCACTCGGAGAAAACCAGAATGTTTAATTTGTCCTGCGTTTCTTCTACGGCTGCAAACGGGATTCACTCGCCGTTAACCAAATATTTCTTTATTAGGGCAGGGCAGGCATATTTCTGGCTAATAAATTATTTCTAAACCAGTCTGCTAAAGTCTGTAGTGAAGTCTTTGTAGGGTTTTCCAGCTCCATTTCTTTTTACGAGACACCCTGCTCACTTGAGACCTGCTGGTTGTTGCAGCGTCGTTGCAGCGTCACTGGAAAAATACAAATTAAAGTCGCGTGATGCCGCGTGATCCCGCACGCGGACCGCAAGGGAAGCTGGCCAAGTCGAAGCACTGCCCACTGTATGTAGTGTAGCTTAGGTTTTTTGATAGGGCAATCATTTTGTTGGCAAAATGTGTTCTGTGAAGTAGGGCCTTTACGGATCCCACGTACAACATGAGGCATTCATTATTATGCTATGAGCTAGGTTGTTGATGTTTTATCTCTGTTTTATATCTTAATTTCCAGGTTGTCAGCTGTTGGCTCAACAACAAAGCAGAAAGACATAGTGGACCACATGATAGTCACAGAGTCTTCTACATTGCAAGACTGGTTTACCCATTGCTTCTGTGACAAGATGGGTCTTGTGTTCCTGTGATCGGACAGCTCAACAAATGCATCATTCTAACTGACACCAGATGGATTGATCTTTTCTGCTGATCAGAGGGGTTTTCAGATTGTCCGTCTGGCCAGAGGGGGACCACTACACTGGCAATGGCTTGGGTTTGCCTTAGGGTCAGCCAACCATAGAGGTTTCTGCCCAAATCAACCAGCGGTCAACAGGTGCTGCTGGCCAGTGGATCTAAATTTTTGTCATGATAACCTGTTTTTTGTAAATAACACTATAGATTATGGCTTATTCCAAGGAAGACACACACTGATCAATACATATTTATCTTAAGGGACACAAAGATAGGAAGGACTCCATCCACTAATATTGGACATACAGTATGGTGTCATTGTCTTGTGTATCCATCCAATGCAAAGCTAGATTAATATGCAATACTTGCAATAATTTGTTATGCCATGTGAAATGATTTGGTTAAAGTTGAAAACCACACTCATATGCATTAGCTCTTGCAAAAATATTTAATGGAGCATGTTCTACAGTACTAGTACTGACAGATGCAGTGGTAATTCCTAGTTAAGGTCTCCTCTGCACTGCTTAAATGTTATTCTACTGCTGTAGCTCTGTAGCTTAAATGTTGTTTTGGATAAAAGTGTCTGCCAGATTAATAAATGGGAAATGATGCATGGTGGACGTTAGGAAGGCCAGGCTTGAGTTGGATGCCATCTCAATCTTAGGTGAAGAGGTAGAGGTTGTAGAGAACTACAAAAAAAACTTGGCACAAAAAGTAAGGAAATTTGTGTTTGGTAGATAATTTCTCTCTGGCAACAATTCTTTTTGGCAATACATCTTATACCGTTGGAAAGCCTGTTTAGTTCCCTTTCAAAGGGTGCCCCATTTGTAAGGAACATGCACTTGTGGGATGAGCAGCAGAGCTGAGTATGTAGGTTTCACCCATGAAACGTTTGCCTAATCTTCTCTGACAATGCCAAACAGCGTATTCAGCCATTGACTCGTTTGGTATTTGGTGTATTGGATGATTGACGTTTGAAGAAACAAGACATATTGGCAATTTAACAATTCATTTCACAAACAGAAGCCTCAGTAGCATGTGGAAAAAACACACAGCCACAACAGCCTGGCACCTTCTCCTGATCACCAGCCTGTTCACACACTGCTGTGGGATGGCATCCCATCCCATGAGTCCAGAATCTGAAAACATCACTGAACATAACATTCCTCCACATGTTCAGGTTCCAGTGCACGTGTTGCCGACACCAGTGCAAATGGGCCTGACGGTGAAGGGCAGTCATGGCAAGACTTCTGGCTGCCCTATGAGACCGGAGATTGGCTGTGTGCAGTCTGTTCCGGATTGTCTGGGCAGAGAGCTGTCAGCCATATTGTTCTGCAAACCTTGACTGAAAAACTGTAGAAGACAGATTTGGCCTTCAGTTTGGAGATGGTACTAGGGCTCACTCCAAATAATGCCGCAACTTGGTTTTGTGAAACACCAGCTTGAAGTTGCCATCACAAGGGCCCTTTCCAGATCTGTCAAACGCAGCATGCCGATTCTTGGAGCAGACACTTACTGACTGTAGCTGTACTTACAGTAGTAAGGCCCATGCTCACAGGTGCCGCCAATCAGTCAGGCCTTTGTAGGGGTGACACCAATATTTCATAACACCAGCACATTATATTACATGGGATGAAAATAGACTTACCTGTGGTTAATTTAACCTCAACCTTGTTGGTCATAAACAGGGTGCAGTCAGTCAGTGGTCAGAACATAGAACACAACTGAAAGAAATCCGTGAGACTTCTTTAAATATGCTTTATTGTGCATTGTACACTGATACATGGGAAAGGAAATAAAAAGAAGTACTCAAGCCCCATTCATAAAAATAAAATCGTAGCAACAATATCATGAGTCAATAAATATAATAAACTCAAACAAGTATCTAGTTATCATTTAAAGAAACTCATTTTTAAGTGGAAAAACAATGGTAGTCACTCAACGTGGAAAAGTTTTGGATGTGATTCTGGAATGTTAAGTTTAAGTGCAAAAATAACAATATTGCTCAAGATGATAGCATATTCCTGCAACTGCTGTCTGCACGCGGAGTGCATGATGTATATTTCATCGAACACCATTGGTGTGGTAAAATAATCATTGAATAGTAGAGTAGCAGCAATTTGTCAGTGTGGTATAATTATAAAATAGTGCTAATAAATAGATAGATAGATACTTTATTGATCCCCAAGGGGAAATTCAAGCTATTAATATGAGATGTTACTCAGTGTGGCACAGTAAACTTTCAATGTGGCGAGTTCATGCGCCAATGATCCGCTGTACTGATGTAACTACCCGTTGCAGTGAACCACAGGATGTGAGGATGTGCAGAATGTGAGGATGCGCAAGATGCGAGGATGTGAGGATGTTGAGGATGATTATGTTAATTGAAGAGCAGTCAGAATTGAAATCCCTGCTCTCCCAACATGTCAGGAGAACCACAGATGAGCGGAAATTGGTAGTGGAACACTTCTTTCTGTACATGTTCTGCTGGCACAGATAGATATATACACACACACACACACACACACACACACACACACAGATAGATAGATACACACACACACACAGACACAGATAGATAGATAGACAGACACACACACACACACACAACTGGCTTCCTAGGGTTTAAATTAAGACAATGTTGGTAGGCCTAGATGAGGCCTACAAAAACATGGTCTGGTGGATTCTAACTCACCTAGGGCGTGGATTCTGGACTCATCTATGCTGAGGTTGACCTTGTACCACCAGGCGCCTCTGCGTAGTACTCAAGTAGGGTCTCTGTATGAGGGTTCACTTTGAGAAATGTAGCTGAGGTACTCCAGTGCTTTACAGAACGACTGAGAGAGGGATAACACACACACACACACACACACAAATACACACATAGATAGATAGATAGATAGATAGATAGATAGATAGATAGATCAAATCCATCCATAAACATATCTGTTTGTGAGAAGTTATGACTAATGTAAACTATGTGAGATGACAGCTGTTATTTGTTATCACTTTCTACTGCACTTTACTACAGATATGCAATATTATGGACACATAAATGTAATTGTACTGGCTACACGGAAACCCCAAAATAATATGAAATTGGCCTGCAGCTGACAACTAGGAAATTTAATGGCAAACATAACACACAATTGGAGAAAGTTTTACATGAATTGCAGCAGGAGGTCACTAATTTTGATACTTGAACCTAATGTGAAGAATGATTATTTACTCATTACCACGTAGTGTAGTCGGCTAAAGTGTAAGGTGTAGCATTTTATTTTATCTAATTATACAATGCCTGCTAAAGTGGAGGTAGCTTACTTAAGACGTAAGCTTAAGTAAGCAGTACGTAATAGGCTACTGTTAACCAATGCAAGGAATTTTAACATCTTTTATTGAAACACTCACAAATATCACTGACATGTTCCTCCAAAGCACCTTCTGTCTTGGTTCAAGTCGCAAACAATGTCTTTTTGATAGGGTGCAGTGGCGAACTTGTTCTAAACTTAATGGCTTCGCCACTATAGCTTAGGCTAATATATTTTCACTAAACTAACACGCGGAGCAGGTGGAACAAATATTTCTGGCAGGCGGACCGGAAGACTAGAGCAAAAGAGAGAACTTGTGTACCGAAGATGTACTTTCATTCCGCCTAGCGTTAACCTCTCGACGCACCGCCGCGCCGCCTTCCCGAGATGCATAGCGGACGCGTTAACTACACCTTGCGCTCTCCATAGGAAATCAATGGGCTATGTGCGGCGCGGTGGGCTTTACCGCGATAATGGACACGTACCGAATGCGTCATGAAACGCCTGTGTGGGTTGCACTGGAGAAAGCCCAAAGCCATGAGCGTCCCTCTCGCACGATACAGGTGTTGAAAACGGCAACTCCTCGAAGCTGGCATTAGATGGGCATGTCACATATTATTGTCTTTTTTGGTTAGGCCTACCAAGCGCACATTTATATTTAAATTAAGATTATGGATCATTTAAAATAAAAGCAAATTGGCCGCTTTTACTTACTTTACTGAAAGCGTCCGATATCTCGCCCTTGGATAGAAAGGCCTGTGAAACGCATATGGGTTGCATTGGGTGGTAGTGTAGTGGTTAAGGAGCTGGGCTAGCGTGCAGTAGCCTGAAAGTTGTCGGTTCAATTCCCGGCTTCCACTGTTGTGCCTTTGAGCAAGGCACTTAACCCCAAGTTGCTCCGGGGACAATGTGATCCCTTGTAATAACATGCTTAATATTTAAATATTCTGTGTAAAATGTCCTCAAATTTCATTTTTCATTTGCTTCATAAAAACATAAGAACATTTTATTTTTCTGATGGTTGTGGCAAAAAAATGGTCTATTCTAATTAGACTAGACTACAGTGAAAGACAAAGCATGACAGTGTTGCTAAATATACATTGCAGTATAGCCTTTCGTGTGATTTCACCTTGTCTCAAGTCCACATCAGATGGTGAGAGGTCTGCTGCTGCTGCATCACCCTCTGTGACAGTTTCTGAAACTGAGTGTGATGCGTTTCACAAGTTAGTTTTGCTACTAATTTGACAGCCTTTCCTCATGAACCTATATAACATTGAGCCTACTAAGTTAAGCTATTAGCTCATAATAATTTTCGAATTAGTAGGCTATTGAAATGTTGTGGTAGGCTATAAATCAAGTCAAGTCAAGTCAAGTCAGATTTATTTGTATAGCGCATTTTACATATAAGACATTGTCATTGACACAGACTAACAAAGACAAAAGATGCCGGACGGAGCGGCGTAGTCGCCAGCGTACCCGTGACACCAAGACATACAAGACATACAAGAAACAAATGAATAAATAAAATAAATACAAATTAAAAATAAAATGAGTCCAATTTCCAAACGGCTGAAAATGTCCAAGGGGCAAAGATGACCCGCGTGACAACTGCGCACAGCTGTGTCTTCACATTGCAACACCAAAAGTTCTTAATAGCTGACCAACCCGGAGAATCCACTGGCAGTCTGGAGAGCACTGGAAGGACAAGACAGTCCGAATTTGTGATGGGCGACCCTGCTGATTATCAGCTCGGTGGTCCTAGACAGTGACCGTTTGTTGTTTCATGGTTGACGCGGTCATCAGAGTTTCTTAGCACTCAATCCAGACTCCAGGCACCGGTAGATGCTAGCATAGCAGCTCGCATGTCAGTCGCAGCTCGGTGGTCGTGGCAGCTGCAGATCTCTTGCAGATTCAGGCACCCTTGATGAGCAATCCCTCCGTCCATTGTCCATTATCCAACGCTTTCAGCAACAGTGCGGACAATTTGGTTTTGTTTTAAATTATCCAGTAGCCTAACCTTAATTTAAACATGGACGTGTGCTTGGTAGGTCTAACAAAAAAAAACACAATAACAGGTGACATGCCCGTGCCATCTATTGCCCGCATAGAGGAGTATATTGGCCGTTTCCAACACCTTTACCGTGCGAGAGAGACGCTCATGGCTTTCTTCAATAAAACCCACATATGCGTTTCACAGGACGCATTCGGATTTGGCCTTTCTAAGAGACATATCGGACGCTTTCAGTAACAGTGCGGGCAATTTGCTTTTATTTTAAATGATCAATAATCTTAATTCAAATATAAATGTGCGCTTGGTAGGCCTAACCAAAAAAGTCAATAATATGTGACATGTCCATCTAATGGCAGCTTAGAGGAGTTGCTGTTTTCAACACCTGTATCGTGCGAGAGGGTCAATGCAACCCACACAGGCGTTTATAACATGACGCATTGGGTACGCATTCGCGGCAAAGGCCACCGCGCAGCACATAGCCCATAGATTTCCTATGGAGAGCGCAATGCGTAGTTAACGCGTCCGCTATGCATCTCGGGAAGGCGGCGCGGCAGTGCGTCGAGAGGTTACCGCTAGGCGGTTAGCCAATGAAAGTACATCTTCGGTACACAAGTTCTCTCTTTTGCTCTAGTCTTCCTGCCAGAAATATTTGTTCCGCCTGCTCCGCGTGTTAGTTTAGTGAAAATATATTAAGCTATGGTGGCGAAGCCATTAAGTTTAGAACAAGTTCGCCACTGCACCCTATCAAAAAAAACTTGTTTGCGACTTGAACCAAGACAGAAGGTGTTTTGGAGGAACATCAAAAACATCCCATGAACCGTGAAATGAACCAACGTTTCAAATAACCTTCCAGTATTATTAAATATCATGTAAAAAACGTCCCAAGAAACGTGAAATGAACCAACGGTTCTAATAACCTTCCGATATTATTGCAATAAAATGGCAAAACAATGCCATAGTAACAATTTCATAGCAATAACTTGGCAACAAGAGGCTAAAAATAAATGACATAATAAAGTTGCCAATAACCCTACAATATCAATGCAATGACATGGCAAAACCATTCCAACAACCGTCTTAAGAGTTTAGAGTGTCAATGTCAAAAATGATATTGCAATGGTGTTGCAAGGTTATTTGCAACGCTATTCCACACTTATGTCAAGGTTGCCGTTACCATTGTAATGGTATTGCAATGTCATTTACAATTTCCATACTCATTTCAACGTTCTTGGAGGGTTTTTGCCATGGTAATGCAATGATATTGCAAGGTTATTTGCAATTTTATTATGTACATATTACAAGGTTGTTGCAATTTTTTTTTAATGCAACTATATTGATTGATGCAAATAAATCTAAACCATTGTTTCTGACTTGATTATTAGTTTTTTTATGCATACTTTTATGTTGTTGGTGAGAAAGTGAATGTGAATTCTGTCAACATTCTAAATCCCGTTTCTTGCATCCTGATCACTAAAATTATCATAACTTTTGAAAGGTTATAAAAGCTCACTACACCTATTCAAGATATGTTTGAAATGAAACGATACATTCTTCATTGTGCTCAAGCTACTCCCAACACCACATTATTAATATTTTGACCTAACATTACTTAAACTTAATTATGACCTGCTTCACTGTGTCAGGTTATATCTTGCCTTGGTGTAGTGAGCATTTTAAAACTTACCACACTAATGCAAGATGTTTGAAATAACATTACACATGTTTCATTTTGTCCAGTTATAAATGCTCATTACACCAATGCAAGTTATGTTTGAAATGTCATTATACATTCTTCATTCTGCCCTGTTTAGTGTAGTTAGCATTTATAACTTACCACACCTATTCAAGATATGTTTAAAATGAAATTATACATCCTTCATTGTTATCTGCGCAATTTCATTTCGATAACATGGCGAAACCATCTTAAGAACCATGAAATAATCTCCTAATAGTGTTGAACATAACCTTCCAATACTATTAAATATCACGTCAAAAACATCCCAAGAACCGTGAAATGAACCAACGTTTCAAATAACCTTCCAATATTATTAAATATCATGTCAAAAACGTACCAAGAAACTTGAAATGAACCAACGGTTCTAATAACCTTCCGATATTATTGCAATAAAATGGCAAAACAATGCCATAGTAACAATTTCATAGCAATAACTTGGCAACAAGAGGCTAAAAATAAATGACATAATAAAGTTGCCAATAACCCTACAATATCAATGCAATGACATGGCAAAACCATTCCAACAACCGTCTTAAGAGTTTAGAGTGTCAATGTCAAAAATGATATTGCAATGGTGTTGCAAGGTTATTTGCAACGCTATTCCACACTTATGTCAAGGTTGCCGTTACCATTGTAATGGTATTGCAATGTCATTTACAATTTCCATACTCATTTCAACGTTCTTGGAGGGTTTTTGCCATGGTAATGCAATGATATTGCAAGGTTATTTGCAATTTTATTATGTACATATTACAAGGTTGTTGCAATTTTTTTTTAATGCAACTATATTGATTGATGCAAATAAATCTAAACCATTGTTTCTGACTTGATTATTAGTTTTTTATGCATACTTTTATGTTGTTGGTGAGAAAGTGAATGTGAATTCAGTCAACATTCTAAATCCCATTTCTTGCATCCTGATCACTAAAATTATCATAACTTTTGAAAGGTTATAAAAGCTCACTACACCTATTCAAGATATGTTTGAAATGAAACGATACATTCTTCATTGTGCTCAAGCTACTCCCAACAACACATTATTAATATTTTGACCTAACATTACTTAAACTTAATTATGACATGCTTCACTGTGTCCAGTTATATCTTGCATTGGTGTAGTGAGCATTTTAAAACTTACCACACTAATGCAAGATGTTTGAAATAACATTACACATGTTTCATTTTGTCCAGTTATAAATGCTCATTACACCAATGCAAGTTATGTTTGAAATGTCATTATACATTCTTCATTATGCCCTGTTTAGTGTAGTTAGCATTTATAACTTACCACACCTATTCAAGATATGTTTGAAATGAAATTATACATCCTTCATTGTTATCTGCGCAATTTCATTTCGATAACATGGCGAAACCATCTTAAGAACCATGAAATAATCTCCTAATAGTGTTGAACATAACCTTCCAATACTATTAAATATCATGTAAAAAACGTCCCAAGAAACTTGAAATGAACCAACGGTTCTAATAACCTTCCGATATTATTGCAATAAAATGGCAAAACAATGCCATAGTAACAATTTCATAGCAATAACTTGGCAACAAGAGGCTAAAAATAAATGACATAATAAAGTTGCCAATAACCCTACAATATCAATGCAATGACATGGCAAAACCATTCCAACAACCGTCTAAAGAGTTTAGAGTGTCAATGTCAAAAATGATATTGCAATGGTGTTGCAAGGTTATTTGCAACGCTATTCCACACTTATGTCAAGGTTGCCGTTACCATTGTAATGGTATTGCAATGTCATTTACAATTTCCATACTCATTTCAACGTTCTTGGAGGGTTTTTGCCATGGTAATGCAATGATATTGCAAGGTTATTTGCAATTTTATTATGTACATATTACAAGGTTGTTGCAATTTTTTTTTAATGCAACTATATTGATTGATGCAAATAAATCTAAACCATTGTTTCTGACTTGATTATTAGTTTTTTATGCATACTTTTATGTTGTTGGTGAGAAAGTGAATGTGAATTCAGTCAACATTCTAAATCCCGTTTCTTGCATCCTGATCACTAAAATTATCATAACGTTTGAAAGGTTATAAAAGCTCACTACACCTATTCAAGATATGTTTGAAATGAAACGATACATTCTTCATTGTGCTCAAGCTACTCCCAACACCACATTATTAATATTTTGACCTAACATTACTTAAACTTAATTATGACATGCTTCACTGTGTCCAGTTATATCTTGCATTGGTGTAGTGAGCATTTTAAAACTTACCACACTAATGCAAGATGTTTGAAATAACATTACACATGTTTCATTTTGTCCAGTTATAAATGCTCATTACACCAATGCAAGTTATGTTTGAAATGTCATTATACATTCTTCATTATGCCATTTATAACTTACCACACCTATTCAAGATATGTTTGAAATGAAATTATACATCCTTCATTGTTATCTGCGCAATTTCATTTCGATAACATGGCGAAACCATCTTAAGAACCATGAAATAATCTCCTAATAGTGTTGAACATAACCTTCCAATACTATTTAAATATCATGTCAAAAACGTCCCAAGAAACTTGAAATGAACCAACGGTTCTAATAACCTTCCGATATTATTGCAATAACATGGCAAAACAATGCCATAGTAACAATTTCATAGCAATAACTTGGCAACAAGAGGCTAAAAATAAATGACATAATAAAGTTGCCAATAACCCTACAATATCAATGCAATGACATGGCAAAACCATTCCAACAACCGTCTTAAGAGTTTAGAGTGTCAATGTCAAAAATGATATTGCAATGGTGTTGCAAGGTTATTTGCAACGCTATTCCACACTTATGTCAAGGTTGCCGTTACCATTGTAATGGTATTGCAATGTCATTTACAATTTCCATACTCATTTCAACGTTCTTGGAGGGTTTTTGCCATGGTAATGCAATGATATTGCAAGGTTATTTGCAATTTTATTATGTACATATTACAAGGTTGTTGCAATTTTTTTTTAATGCAACTATATTGATTGATGCAAATAAATCTAAACCATTGTTTCTGACTTGATTATTAGTTTTTTATGCATACTTTTATGTTGTTGGTGAGAAAGTGAATGTGAATTCAGTCAACATTCTAAATCCCATTTCTTGCATCCTGATCACTAAAATTATCATAACTTTTGAAAGGTTATAAAAGCTCACTACACCTATTCAAGATATGTTTGAAATGAAACGATACATTCTTCATTGTGCTCAAGCTACTCCCAACAACACATTATTAATATTTTGACCTAACATTACTTAAACTTAATTATGACATGCTTCACTGTGTCCAGTTATATCTTGCATTGGTGTAGTGAGCATTTTAAAACTTACCACACTAATGCAAGATGTTTGAAATAACATTACACATGTTTCATTTTGTCCAGTTATAAATGCTCATTACACCAATGCAAGTTATGTTTGAAATGTCATTATACATTCTTCATTATGCCATTTATAACTTACCACACCTATTCAAGATATGTTTGAAATGAAATTATACATCCTTCATTGTTATCTGCGCAATTTCATTTCGATAACATGGCGAAACCATCTTAAGAACCATGAAATAATCTCCTAATAGTGTTGAACATAACCTTCCAATACTATTTAAATATCATGTAAAAAACGTCCCAAGAAACTTGAAATGAACCAACGGTTCTAATAACCTTCCGATATTATTGCAATAAAATGGCAAAACAATGCCATAGTAACAATTTCATAGCAATAACTTGGCAACAAGAGGCTAAAAATAAATGACATAATAAAGTTGCCAATAACCCTACAATATCAATGCAATGACATGGCAAAACCATTCCAACAACCGTCTTAAGAGTTTAGAGTGTCAATGTCAAAAATGATATTGCAATGGTGTTGCAAGGTTATTTGCAACGCTATTCCACACTTATGTCAAGGTTGCCGTTACCATTGTAATGGTATTGCAATGTCATTTACAATTTCCATACTCATTTCAACGTTCTTGGAGGGTTTTTGCCATGGTAATGCAATGATATTGCAAGGTTATTTGCAATTTTATTATGTACATATTACAAGGTTGTTGCAATTTTTTTTTAATGCAACTATATTGATTGATGCAAATAAATCTAAACCATTGTTTCTGACTTGATTATTAGTTTTTTATGCATACTTTTATGTTGTTGGTGAGAAAGTGAATGTGAATTCAGTCAACATTCTAAATCCCGTTTCTTGCATCCTGATCACTAAAATTATCATAACTTTTGAAAGGTTATAAAAGCTCACTACACCTATTCAAGATATGTTTGAAATGAAACGATACATTCTTCATTGTGCTCAAGCTACTCCCAACAACACATTATTAATATTTTGACCTAACATTACTTAAACTTAATTATGACATGCTTCACTGTGTCCAGTTATATCTTGCATTGGTGTAGTGAGCATTTTAAAACTTACCACACTAATGCAAGATGTTTGAAATAACATTACACATGTTTCATTTTGTCCAGTTATAAATGCTCATTACACCAATGCAAGTTATGTTTGAAATGTCATTATACATTCTTCATTATGCCCTGTTTAGTGTAGTTAGCATTTATAACTTACCACACCTATTCAAGATATGTTTGAAATGAAATTATACATCCTTCATTGTTATCTGCGCAATTTCATTTCGATAACATGGCGAAACCATCTTAAGAACCATGAAATAATCTCCTAATAGTGTTGAACATAACCTTCCAATACTATTTAAATATCATGTCAAAAACGTCCCAAGAAACTTGAAATGAACCAACGGTTCTAATAACCTTCCGATATTATTGCAATAACATGGCAAAACAATGCCATAGTAACAATTTCATAGCAATAACTTGGCAACAAGAGGCTAAAAATAAATGACATAATAAAGTTGCCAATAACCCTACAATATCAATGCAATGACATGGCAAAACCATTCCAACAACCGTCTTAAGAGTTTAGAGTGTCAATGTCAAAAATGATATTGCAATGGTGTTGCAAGGTTATTTGCAACGCTATTCCACACTTATGTCAAGGTTGCCGTTACCATTGTAATGGTATTGCAATGTCATTTACAATTTCCATACTCATTTCAACGTTCTTGGAGGGTTTTTGCCATGGTAATGCAATGATATTGCAAGGTTATTTGCAATTTTATTATGTACATATTACAAGGTTGTTGCAATTTTTTTTTAATGCAACTATATTGATTGATGCAAATAAATCTAAACCATTGTTTCTGACTTGATTATTAGTTTTTTATGCATACTTTTATGTTGTTGGTGAGAAAGTGAATGTGAATTCAGTCAACATTCTAAATCCCATTTCTTGCATCCTGATCACTAAAATTATCATAACTTTTGAAAGGTTATAAAAGCTCACTACACCTATTCAAGATATGTTTGAAATGAAACGATACATTCTTCATTGTGCTCAAGCTACTCCCAACAACACATTATTAATATTTTGACCTAACATTACTTAAACTTAATTATGACATGCTTCACTGTGTCCAGTTATATCTTGCATTGGTGTAGTGAGCATTTTAAAACTTACCACACTAATGCAAGATGTTTGAAATAACATTACACATGTTTCATTTTGTCCAGTTATAAATGCTCATTACACCAATGCAAGTTATGTTTGAAATGTCATTATACATTCTTCATTATGCCCTGTTTAGTGTAGTTAGCATTTATAACTTACCACACCTATTCAAGATATGTTTGAAATGAAATTATACATCCTTCATTGTTATCTGCGCAATTTCATTTCGATAACATGGCGAAACCATCTTAAGAACCATGAAATAATCTCCTAATAGTGTTGAACATAACCTTCCAATACTATTAAATATCATGTAAAAAACGTCCCAAGAAACTTGAAATGAACCAACGGTTCTAATAACCTTCCGATATTATTGCAATAAAATGGCAAAACAATGCCATAGTAACAATTTCATAGCAATAACTTGGCAACAAGAGGCTAAAAATAAATGACATAATAAAGTTGCCAATAACCCTACAATATCAATGCAATGACATGGCAAAACCATTCCAACAACCGTCTAAAGAGTTTAGAGTGTCAATGTCAAAAATGATATTGCAATGGTGTTGCAAGGTTATTTGCAACGCTATTCCACACTTATGTCAAGGTTGCCGTTACCATTGTAATGGTATTGCAATGTCATTTACAATTTCCATACTCATTTCAACGTTCTTGGAGGGTTTTTGCCATGGTAATGCAATGATATTGCAAGGTTATTTGCAATTTTATTATGTACATATTACAAGGTTGTTGCAATTTTTTTTTAATGCAACTATATTGATTGATGCAATTAAATCTAAACCATTGTTTCTGACTTGATTATTAGTTTTTTATGCATACTTTTATGTTGTTGGTGAGAAAGTGAATGTGAATTCAGTCAACATTCTAAATCCCGTTTCTTGCATCCTGATCACTAAAATTATCATAACGTTTGAAAGGTTATAAAAGCTCACTACACCTATTCAAGATATGTTTGAAATGAAACGATACATTCTTCATTGTGCTCAAGCTACTCCCAACACCACATTATTAATATTTTGACCTAACATTACTTAAACTTAATTATGACATGCTTCACTGTGTCCAGTTATATCTTGCATTGGTGTAGTGAGCATTTCAAAAAACTTACCACACTAATGCAAGATGTTTGAAATAACATTACACATGTTTCATTTTGTCCAGTTATAAATGCTCATTACACCAATGCAAGTTATGTTTGAAATGTCATTATACATTCTTCATTATGCCATTTATAACTTACCACACCTATTCAAGATATGTTTGAAATGAAATTATACATCCTTCATTGTTATCTGCGCAATTTCATTTCGATAACATGGCGAAACCATCTTAAGAACCATGAAATAATCTCCTAATAGTGTTGAACATAACCTTCCAATACTATTTAAATATCATGTAAAAAACGTCCCAAGAAACTTGAAATGAACCAACGGTTCTAATAACCTTCCGATATTATTGCAATAAAATGGCAAAACAATGCCATAGTAACAATTTCATAGCAATAACTTGGCAACAAGAGGCTAAAAATAAATGACATAATAAAGTTGCCAATAACCCTACAATATCAATGCAATGACATGGCAAAACCATTCCAACAACCGTCTTAAGAGTTTAGAGTGTCAATGTCAAAAATGATATTGCAATGGTGTTGCAAGGTTATTTGCAACGCTATTCCACACTTATGTCAAGGTTGCCGTTACCATTGTAATGGTATTGCAATGTCATTTACAATTTCCATACTCATTTCAACGTTCTTGGAGGGTTTTTGCCATGGTAATGCAATGATATTGCAAGGTTATTTGCAATTTTATTATGTACATATTACAAGGTTGTTGCAATTTTTTTTTAATGCAACTATATTGATTGATGCAAATAAATCTAAACCATTGTTTCTGACTTGATTATTAGTTTTTTATGCATACTTTTATGTTGTTGGTGAGAAAGTGAATGTGAATTCAGTCAACATTCTAAATCCCGTTTCTTGCATCCTGATCACTAAAATTATCATAACTTTTGAAAGGTTATAAAAGCTCACTACACCTATTCAAGATATGTTTGAAATGAAACGATACATTCTTCATTGTGCTCAAGCTACTCCCAACAACACATTATTAATATTTTGACCTAACATTACTTAAACTTAATTATGACATGCTTCACTGTGTCCAGTTATATCTTGCATTGGTGTAGTGAGCATTTTAAAACTTACCACACTAATGCAAGATGTTTGAAATAACATTACACATGTTTCATTTTGTCCAGTTATAAATGCTCATTACACCAATGCAAGTTATGTTTGAAATGTCATTATACATTCTTCATTATGCCCTGTTTAGTGTAGTTAGCATTTATAACTTACCACACCTATTCAAGATATGTTTGAAATGAAATTATACATCCTTCATTGTTATCTGCGCAATTTCATTTCGATAACATGGCGAAATCATCTTAAGAACCATGAAATAATCTCCTAATAGTGTTGAACATAACCTTCCAATACTATTAAATATCATGTAAAAAACGTCCCAAGAAACTTGAAATGAACCAACGGTTCTAATAACCTTCCGATATTATTGCAATAAAATGGCAAAACAATGCCATAGTAACAATTTCATAGCAATAACTTGGCAACAAGAGGCTAAAAATAAATGACATAATAAAGTTGCCAATAACCCTACAATATCAATGCAATGACATGGCAAAACCATTCCAACAACCGTCTAAAGAGTTTAGAGTGTCAATGTCAAAAATGATATTGCAATGGTGTTGCAAGGTTATTTGCAACGCTATTCCACACTTATGTCAAGGTTGCCGTTACCATTGTAATGGTATTGCAATGTCATTTACAATTTCCATACTCATTTCAACGTTCTTGGAGGGTTTTTGCCATGGTAATGCAATGATATTGCAAGGTTATTTGCAATTTTATTATGTACATATTACAAGGTTGTTGCAATTTTTTTTTAATGCAACTATATTGATTGATGCAAATAAATCTAAACCATTGTTTCTGACTTGATTATTAGTTTTTTATGCATACTTTTATGTTGTTGGTGAGAAAGTGAATGTGAATTCAGTCAACATTCTAAATCCCGTTTCTTGCATCCTGATCACTAAAATTATCATAACGTTTGAAAGGTTATAAAAGCTCACTACACCTATTCAAGATATGTTTGAAATGAAACGATACATTCTTCATTGTGCTCAAGCTACTCCCAACACCACATTATTAATATTTTGACCTAACATTACTTAAACTTAATTATGACATGCTTCACTGTGTCCAGTTATATCTTGCATTGGTGTAGTGAGCATTTTAAAACTTACCACACTAATGCAAGATGTTTGAAATAACATTACACATGTTTCATTTTGTCCAGTTATAAATGCTCATTACACCAATGCAAGTTATGTTTGAAATGTCATTATACATTCTTCATTATGCCATTTATAACTTACCACACCTATTCAAGATATGTTTGAAATGAAATTATACATCCTTCATTGTTATCTGCGCAATTTCATTTCGATAACATGGCGAAACCATCTTAAGAACCATGAAATAATCTCCTAATAGTGTTGAACATAACCTTCCAATACTATTTAAATATCATGTCAAAAACGTCCCAAGAAACTTGAAATGAACCAACGGTTCTAATAACCTTCCGATATTATTGCAATAACATGGCAAAACAATGCCATAGTAACAATTTCATAGCAATAACTTGGCAACAAGAGGCTAAAAATAAATGACATAATAAAGTTGCCAATAACCCTACAATACCAATGCAATGACATGGCAAAACCATTCCAACAACCGTCTAAAGAGTTTAAATTAGAGTGTCAATGTCAAAAATGATATTGCAATGGTGTTGCAAGGTTATTTGCAACGCTATTCCACACTTATGTCAAGGTTGCCGTATTATTGTAATGGTATTGCAATGTCATTTACAATTTCCATACTGATTTCAACGTTCTTGGAGGGTTTTTGCCATGGTAATGCAATGATATTGCAAGGTTATTTGCAATTTTATTATGTATATATTACAAGGTTGTTGCAATGTTTTTTAATGCAACTATATTGATTGATGCAAATAAATCTAAACCATTGTTTCTGACTTGATTATTAGTTTTTTTATGCATACTTTTATGTTGTTGGTGAGAAAGTGAATGTGAATTCTGTCAACATTCTAAATCCCGTTTCTTGCATCCTGATCACTAAAATTATCATAACTTTTGAAAGGTTATAAAAGCTCACTACACCTATTCAAGATATGTTTGAAATGAAACGATACATTCTTCATTGTGCTCAAGCTACTCCCAACAACACATTATTAATATTTTGACCTAACATTACTTAAACTTAATTATGACATGCTTCACTGTGTCCAGTTATATCTTGCATTGGTGTAGTGAGCATTTTAAAACTTACCACACTAATGCAAGATGTTTGAAATAACATTACACATGTTTCATTTTGTCCAGTTATAAATGCTCATTACACCAATGCAAGTTATGTTTGAAATGTCATTATACATTCTTCATTATGCCCTGTTTAGTGTAGTTAGCATTTATAACTTACCACACCTATTCAAGATATGTTTGAAATGAAATTATACATCCTTCATTGTTATCTGCGCAATTTCATTTCGATAACATGGCGAAATCATCTTAAGAACCATGAAATAATCTCCTAATAGTGTTGAACATAACCTTCCAATACTATTAAATATCATGTAAAAAACGTCCCAAGAAACTTGAAATGAACCAACGGTTCTAATAACCTTCCGATATTATTGCAATAAAACGGCAAAACAATGCCATAGTAACAATTTCATAGCAATAACTTGGCAACAAGAGGCTAAAAATAAATGACATAATAAAGTTGCCAATAACCCTACAATATCAATGCAATGACATGGCAAAACCATTCCAACAACCGTCTAAAGAGTTTAGAGTGTCAATGTCAAAAATGATATTGCAATGGTGTTGCAAGGTTATTTGCAACGCTATTCCACACTTATGTCAAGGTTGCCGTTACCATTGTAATGGTATTGCAATGTCATTTACAATTTCCATACTCATTTCAACGTTCTTGGAGGGTTTTTGCCATGGTAATGCAATGATATTGCAAGGTTATTTGCAATTTTATTATGTATATATTACAAGGTTGTTGCAATGTTTTTTAATGCAACTATATTGATTGATGCAAATAAATCTAAACCATTGTTTCTGACTTGATTATTAGTTTTTTTATGCATACTTTTATGTTGTTGGTGAGAAAGTGAATGTGAATTCTGTCAACATTCTAAATCCCGTTTCTTGCATCCTGATCACTAAAATTATCATAACTTTTGAAAGGTTATAAAAGCTCACTACACCTATTCAAGATATGTTTGAAATGAAACGATACATTCTTCATTGTGCTCAAGCTACTCCCAACAACACATTATTAATATTTTGACCTAACATTACTTAAACTTAATTATGACATGCTTCACTGTGTCCAGTTATATCTTGCATTGGTGTAGTGAGCATTTTAAAACTTACCACACTAATGCAAGATGTTTGAAATAACATTACACATGTTTCATTTTGTCCAGTTATAAATGCTCATTACACCAATGCAAGTTATGTTTGAAATGTCATTATACATTCTTCATTATGCCATTTATAACTTACCACACCTATTCAAGATATGTTTGAAATGAAATTATACATCCTTCATTGTTATCTGCGCAATTTCATTTCGATAACATGGCGAAACCATCTTAAGAACCATGAAATAATCTCCTAATAGTGTTGAACATAACCTTCCAATACTATTTAAATATCATGTCAAAAACGTCCCAAGAAACTTGAAATGAACCAACGGTTCTAATAACCTTCCGATATTATTGCAATAACATGGCAAAACAATGCCATAGTAACAATTTCATAGCAATAACTTGGCAACAAGAGGCTAAAAATAAATGACATAATAAAGTTGCCAATAACCCTACAATACCAATGCAATGACATGGCAAAACCATTCCAACAACCGTCTAAAGAGTTTAAATTAGAGTGTCAATGTCAAAAATGATATTGCAATGGTGTTGCAAGGTTATTTGCAACGCTATTCCACACTTATGTCAAGGTTGCCGTATTATTGTAATGGTATTGCAATGTCATTTACAATTTCCATACTGATTTCAACGTTCTTGGAGGGTTTTTGCCATGGTAATGCAATGATATTGCAAGGTTATTTGCAATTTTATTATGTATATATTACAAGGTTGTTGCAATGTTTTTTAATGCAACTATATTGATTGATGCAAATAAATCTAAACCATTGTTTCTGACTTGATTATTAGTTTTTTTATGCATACTTTTATGTTGTTGGTGAGAAAGTGAATGTGAATTCTGTCAACATTCTAAATCCCGTTTCTTGCATCCTGATCACTAAAATTATCATAACTTTTGAAAGGTTATAAAAGCTCACTACACCTATTCAAGATATGTTTGAAATGAAACGATACATTCTTCATTGTGCTCAAGCTACTCCCAACAACACATTATTAATATTTTGACCTAACATTACTTAAACTTAATTATGACATGCTTCACTGTGTCCAGTTATATCTTGCATTGGTGTAGTGAGCATTTTAAAACTTACCACACTAATGCAAGATGTTTGAAATAACATTACACATGTTTCATTTTGTCCAGTTATAAATGCTCATTACACCAATGCAAGTTATGTTTGAAATGTCATTATACATTCTTCATTATGCCCTGTTTAGTGTAGTTAGCATTTATAACTTACCACACCTATTCAAGATATGTTTGAAATGAAATTATACATCCTTCATTGTTATCTGCGCAATTTCATTTCGATAACATGGCGAAATCATCTTAAGAACCATGAAATAATCTCCTAATAGTGTTGAACATAACCTTCCAATACTATTAAATATCATGTAAAAAACGTCCCAAGAAACTTGAAATGAACCAACGGTTCTAATAACCTTCCGATATTATTGCAATAAAACGGCAAAACAATGCCATAGTAACAATTTCATAGCAATAACTTGGCAACAAGAGGCTAAAAATAAATGACATAATAAAGTTGCCAATAACCCTACAATATCAATGCAATGACATGGCAAAACCATTCCAACAACCGTCTAAAGAGTTTAAATTAGAGTGTCAATGTCAAAAATGATATTGCAATGGTGTTGCAAGGTTATTTGCAACGCTATTCCACACTTATGTCAAGGTTGCCGTATTATTGTAATGGTATTGCAATGTCATTTACAATTTCCATACTGATTTCAACGTTCTTGGAGGGTTTTTGCCATGGTAATGCAATGATATTGCAAGGTTATTTGCAATTTTATTATGTATATATTACAAGGTTGTTGCAATGTTTTTTAATGCAACTATATTGATTGATGCAAATAAATCTAAACCATTGTTTCTGACTTGATTATTAGTTTTTTTATGCATACTTTTATGTTGTTGGTGAGAAAGTGAATGTGAATTCTGTCAACATTCTAAATCCCGTTTCTTGCATCCTGATCACTAAAATTATCATAACTTTTGAAAGGTTATAAAAGCTCACTACACCTATTCAAGATATGTTTGAAATGAAACGATACATTCTTCATTGTGCTCAAGCTACTCCCAACAACACATTATTAATATTTTGACCTAACATTACTTAAACTTAATTATGACATGCTTCACTGTGTCCAGTTATATCTTGCATTGGTGTAGTGAGCATTTTAAAACTTACCACACTAATGCAAGATGTTTGAAATAACATTACACATGTTTCATTTTGTCCAGTTATAAATGCTCATTACACCAATGCAAGTTATGTTTGAAATGTCATTATACATTCTTCATTATGCCCTGTTTAGTGTAGTTAGCATTTATAACTTACCACACCTATTCAAGATATGTTTGAAATGAAATTATACATCCTTCATTGTTATCTGCGCAATTTCATTTCGATAACATGGCGAAATCATCTTAAGAACCATGAAATAATCTCCTAATAGTGTTGAACATAACCTTCCAATACTATTAAATATCATGTAAAAAACGTCCCAAGAAACTTGAAATGAACCAACGGTTCTAATAACCTTCCGATATTATTGCAATAAAATGGCAAAACAATGCCATAGTAACAATTTCATAGCAATAACTTGGCAACAAGAGGCTAAAAATAAATGACATAATAAAGTTGCCAATAACCCTACAATACCAATGCAATGACATGGCAAAACCATTCCAACAACCGTCTAAAGAGTTTAAATTAGAGTGTCAATGTCAAAAATGATATTGCAATGGTGTTGCAAGGTTATTTGCAACGCTATTCCACACTTATGTCAAGGTTGCCGTATTATTGTAATGGTATTGCAATGTCATTTACAATTTCCATACTGATTTCAACGTTCTTGGAGGGTTTTTGCCATGGTAATGCAATGATATTGCAAGGTTATTTGCAATTTTATTATGTATATATTACAAGGTTGTTGCAATGTTTTTTAATGCAACTATATTGATTGATGCAAATAAATCTAAACCATTGTTTCTGACTTGATTATTAGTTTTTTTATGCATACTTTTATGTTGTTGGTGAGAAAGTGAATGTGAATTCTGTCAACATTCTAAATCCCGTTTCTTGCATCCTGATCACTAAAATTATCATAACTTTTGAAAGGTTATAAAAGCTCACTACACCTATTCAAGATATGTTTGAAATGAAACGATACATTCTTCATTGTGCTCAAGCTACTCCCAACACCACATTATTAATATTTTGACCTAACATTACTTAAACTTAATTATGACCTGCTTCACTGTGTCAGGTTATATCTTGCCTTGGTGTAGTGAGCATTTTAAAACTTACCACACTAATGCAAGATGTTTGAAATAACATTACACATGTTTCATTTTGTCCAGTTATAAATACTCATTACACCAATGCAAGTTATGTTTGAAATGTCATTATACATTCTTCATTATGCCCTGTTTAGTGTAGTTAGCATTTATAACTTACCACACCTATTCAAGATATGTTTGAAATGAAATTATACATCCTTCATTGTTATCTGCGCAATTTCATTTCGATAACATGGCGAAATCATCTTAAGAACCATGAAATAATCTCCTAATAGTGTTGAACATAACCTTCCAATACTATTAAATATCATGTAAAAAACGTCCCAAGAAACTTGAAATGAACCAACGGTTCTAATAACCTTCCGATATTATTGCAATAAAATGGCAAAACAATGCCATAGTAACAATTTCATAGCAATAACTTGGCAACAAGAGGCTAAAAATAAATGACATAATAAAGTTGCCAATAACCCTACAATATCAATGCAATGACATGGCAAAACCATTCCAACAACCGTCTTAAGAGTTTAGAGTGTCAATGTCAAAAATGATATTGCAATGGTGTTGCAAGGTTATTTGCAACGCTATTCCACACTTATGTCAAGGTTGCCGTATTATTGTAATGGTATTGCAATGTCATTTACAATTTCCATACTGATTTCAACGTTCTTGGAGGGTTTTTGCCATGGTAATGCAATGATATTGCAAGGTTATTTGCAATTTTATTATGTATATATTACAAGGTTGTTGCAATGTTTTTTAATGCAACTATATTGATTGATGCAAATAAATCTAAACCATTGTTTCTGACTTGATTATTAGTTTTTTTATGCATACTTTTATGTTGTTGGTGAGAAAGTGAATGTGAATTCTGTCAACATTCTAAATCCCGTTTCTTGCATCCTGATCACTAAAATTATCATAACTTTTGAAAGGTTATAAAAGCTCACTACACCTATTCAAGATATGTTTGAAATGAAACGATACATTCTTCATTGTGCTCAAGCTACTCCCAACAACACATTATTAATATTTTGACCTAACATTACTTAAACTTAATTATGACATGCTTCACTGTGTCCAGTTATATCTTGCATTGGTGTAGTGAGCATTTTAAAACTTACCACACTAATGCAAGATGTTTGAAATAACATTACACATGTTTCATTTTGTCCAGTTATAAATGCTCATTACACCAATGCAAGTTATGTTTGAAATGTCATTATACATTCTTCATTATGCCCTGTTTAGTGTAGTTAGCATTTATAACTTACCACACCTATTCAAGATATGTTTGAAATGAAATTATACATCCTTCATTGTTATCTGCGCAATTTCATTTCGATAACATGGCGAAATCATCTTAAGAACCATGAAATAATCTCCTAATAGTGTTGAACATAACCTTCCAATACTATTAAATATCATGTAAAAAACGTCCCAAGAAACTTGAAATGAACCAACGGTTCTAATAACCTTCCGATATTATTGCAATAAAACGGCAAAACAATGCCATAGTAACAATTTCATAGCAATAACTTGGCAACAAGAGGCTAAAAATAAATGACATAATAAAGTTGCCAATAACCCTACAATATCAATGCAATGACATGGCAAAACCATTCCAACAACCGTCTAAAGAGTTTAGAGTGTCAATGTCAAAAATGATATTGCAATGGTGTTGCAAGGTTATTTGCAACGCTATTCCACACTTATGTCAAGGTTGCCGTTACCATTGTAATGGTATTGCAATGTCATTTACAATTTCCATACTCATTTCAACGTTCTTGGAGGGTTTTTGCCATGGTAATGCAATGATATTGCAAGGTTATTTGCAATTTTATTATGTATATATTACAAGGTTGTTGCAATGTTTTTTAATGCAACTATATTGATTGATGCAAATAAATCTAAACCATTGTTTCTGACTTGATTATTAGTTTTTTTATGCATACTTTTATGTTGTTGGTGAGAAAGTGAATGTGAATTCTGTCAACATTCTAAATCCCGTTTCTTGCATCCTGATCACTAAAATTATCATAACTTTTGAAAGGTTATAAAAGCTCACTACACCTATTCAAGATATGTTTGAAATGAAACGATACATTCTTCATTGTGCTCAAGCTACTCCCAACAACACATTATTAATATTTTGACCTAACATTACTTAAACTTAATTATGACATGCTTCACTGTGTCCAGTTATATCTTGCATTGGTGTAGTGAGCATTTTAAAACTTACCACACTAATGCAAGATGTTTGAAATAACATTACACATGTTTCATTTTGTCCAGTTATAAATGCTCATTACACCAATGCAAGTTATGTTTGAAATGTCATTATACATTCTTCATTATGCCCTGTTTAGTGTAGTTAGCATTTATAACTTACCACACCTATTCAAGATATGTTTGAAATGAAATTATACATCCTTCATTGTTATCTGCGCAATTTCATTTCGATAACATGGCGAAATCATCTTAAGAACCATGAAATAATCTCCTAATAGTGTTGAACATAACCTTCCAATACTATTAAATATCATGTAAAAAACGTCCCAAGAAACTTGAAATGAACCAACGGTTCTAATAACCTTCCGATATTATTGCAATAAAATGGCAAAACAATGCCATAGTAACAATTTCATAGCAATAACTTGGCAACAAGAGGCTAAAAATAAATGACATAATAAAGTTGCCAATAACCCTACAATACCAATGCAATGACATGGCAAAACCATTCCAACAACCGTCTAAAGAGTTTAAATTAGAGTGTCAATGTCAAAAATGATATTGCAATGGTGTTGCAAGGTTAATTGCAACGCTATTCCACACTTATGTCAAGGTTGCCGTATTATTGTAATGGTATTGCAATGTCATTTACAATTTCCATACTGATTTCAACGTTCTTGGAGGGTTTTTGCCATGGTAATGCAATGATATTGCAAGGTTATTTGCAATTTTATTATGTATATATTACAAGGTTGTTGCAATGTTTTTTAATGCAACTATATTGATTGATGCAAATAAATCTAAACCATTGTTTCTGACTTGATTATTAGTTTTTTTATGCATACTTTTATGTTGTTGGTGAGAAAGTGAATGTGAATTCTGTCAACATTCTAAATCCCGTTTCTTGCATCCTGATCACTAAAATTATCATAACTTTTGAAAGGTTATAAAAGCTCACTACACCTATTCAAGATATGTTTGAAATGAAACGATACATTCTTCATTGTGCTCAAGCTACTCCCAACACCACATTATTAATATTTTGACCTAACATTACTTAAACTTAATTATGACCTGCTTCACTGTGTCAGGTTATATCTTGCCTTGGTGTAGTGAGCATTTTAAAACTTACCACACTAATGCAAGATGTTTGAAATAACATTACACATGTTTCATTTTGTCCAGTTATAAATGCTCATTACACCAATGCAAGTTATGTTTGAAATGTCATTATACATTCTTCATTATGCCCTGTTTAGTGTAGTTAGCATTTATAACTTACCACACCTATTCAAGATATGTTTGAAATGAAATTATACATCCTTCATTGTTATCTGCGCAATTTCATTTCGATAACATGGCGAAATCATCTTAAGAACCATGAAATAATCTCCTAATAGTGTTGAACATAACCTTCCAATACTATTAAATATCATGTAAAAAACGTCCCAAGAAACTTGAAATGAACCAACGGTTCTAATAACCTTCCGATATTATTGCAATAAAATGGCAAAACAATGCCATAGTAACAATTTCATAGCAATAACTTGGCAACAAGAGGCTAAAAATAAATGACATAATAAAGTTGCCAATAACCCTACAATATCAATGCAATGACATGGCAAAACCATTCCAACAACCGTCTTAAGAGTTTAGAGTGTCAATGTCAAAAATGATATTGCAATGGTGTTGCAAGGTTATTTGCAACGCTATTCCACACTTATGTCAAGGTTGCCGTATTATTGTAATGGTATTGCAATGTCATTTACAATTTCCATACTGATTTCAACGTTCTTGGAGGGTTTTTGCCATGGTAATGCAATGATATTGCAAGGTTATTTGCAATTTTATTATGTATATATTACAAGGTTGTTGCAATGTTTTTTAATGCAACTATATTGATTGATGCAAATAAATCTAAACCATTGTTTCTGACTTGATTATTAGTTTTTTTATGCATACTTTTATGTTGTTGGTGAGAAAGTGAATGTGAATTCTGTCAACATTCTAAATCCCGTTTCTTGCATCCTGATCACTAAAATTATCATAACTTTTGAAAGGTTATAAAAGCTCACTACACCTATTCAAGATATGTTTGAAATGAAACGATACATTCTTCATTGTGCTCAAGCTACTCCCAACAACACATTATTAATATTTTGACCTAACATTACTTAAACTTAATTATGACATGCTTCACTGTGTCCAGTTATATCTTGCATTGGTGTAGTGAGCATTTTAAAACTTACCACACTAATGCAAGATGTTTGAAATAACATTACACATGTTTCATTTTGTCCAGTTATAAATGCTCATTACACCAATGCAAGTTATGTTTGAAATGTCATTATACATTCTTCATTATGCCCTGTTTAGTGTAGTTAGCATTTATAACTTACCACACCTATTCAAGATATGTTTGAAATGAAATTATACATCCTTCATTGTTATCTGCGCAATTTCATTTCGATAACATGGCGAAATCATCTTAAGAACCATGAAATAATCTCCTAATAGTGTTGAACATAACCTTCCAATACTATTAAATATCATGTAAAAAACGTCCCAAGAAACTTGAAATGAACCAACGGTTCTAATAACCTTCCGATATTATTGAAATAAAACGGCAAAACAATGCCATAGTAACAATTTCATAGCAATAACTTGGCAACAAGAGGCTAAAAATAAATGACATAATAAAGTTGCCAATAACCCTACAATATCAATGCAATGACATGGCAAAACCATTCCAACAACCGTCTAAAGAGTTTAGAGTGTCAATGTCAAAAATGATATTGCAATGGTGTTGCAAGGTTATTTGCAACGCTATTCCACACTTATGTCAAGGTTGCCGTTACCATTGTAATGGTATTGCAATGTCATTTACAATTTCCATACTCATTTCAACGTTCTTGGAGGGTTTTTGCCATGGTAATGCAATGATATTACAAGGTTATTTGCAATTTTATTATGTATATATTACAAGGTTGTTGCAATGTTTTTTAATGCAACTATATTGATTGATGCAAATAAATCTAAACCATTGTTTCTGACTTGATTATTAGTTTTTTTATGCATACTTTTATGTTGTTGGTGAGAAAGTGAATGTGAATTCTGTCAACATTCTAAATCCCGTTTCTTGCATCCTGATCACTAAAATTATCATAACTTTTGAAAGGTTATAAAAGCTCACTACACCTATTCAAGATATGTTTGAAATGAAACGATACATTCTTCATTGTGCTCAAGCTACTCCCAACACCACATTATTAATATTTTGACCTAACATTACTTAAACTTAATTATGACCTGCTTCACTGTGTCAGGTTATATCTTGCCTTGGTGTAGTGAGCATTTTAAAACTTACCACACTAATGCAAGATGTTTGAAATAACATTACACATGTTTCATTTTGTCCAGTTATAAATGCTCATTACACCAATGCAAGTTATGTTTGAAATGTCATTATACATTCTTCATTCTGCCCTGTTTAGTGTAGTTAGCATTTATAACTTACCACACCTATTCAAGATATGTTTAAAATGAAATTATACATCCTTCATTGTTATCTGCGCAATTTCATTTCGATAACATGGCGAAACCATCTTAAGAACCATGAAATAATCTCCTAATAGTGTTGAACATAACCTTCCAATACTATTAAATATCACGTCAAAAACATCCCAAGAACCGTGAAATGAACCAACGTTTCAAATAACCTTCCAATATTATTAAATATCATGTCAAAAACGTACCAAGAAACTTGAAATGAACCAACGGTTCTAATAACCTTCCGATATTATTGCAATAAAATGGCAAAACAATGCCATAGTAACAATTTCATAGCAATAACTTGGCAACAAGAGGCTAAAAATAAATGACATAATAAAGTTGCCAATAACCCTACAATATCAATGCAATGACATGGCAAAACCATTCCAACAACCGTCTAAAGAGTTTAGAGTGTCAATGTCAAAAATGATATTGCAATGGTGTTGCAAGGTTATTTGCAACGCTATTCCACACTTATGTCAAGGTTGCCGTTACCATTGTAATGGTATTGCAATGTCATTTACAATTTCCATACTGATTTCAACGTTCTTGGAGGGTTTTTGCCATGGTAATGCAATGATATTGCAAGGTTATTTGCAATTTTATTATGTATATATTACAAGGTTGTTGCAATGTTTTTTAATGCAACTATATTGATTGATGCAAATAAATCTAAACCATTGTTTCTGACTTGATTATTAGTTTTTTTATGCATACTTTTATGTTGTTGGTGAGAAAGTGAATGTGAATTCTGTCAACATTCTAAATCCCGTTTCTTGCATCCTGATCACTAAAATTATCATAACTTTTGAAAGGTTATAAAAGCTCACTACACCTATTCAAGATATGTTTGAAATGAAACGATACATTCTTCATTGTGCTCAAGCTACTCCCAACACCACATTATTAATATTTTGACCTAACATTACTTAAACTTAATTATGACCTGCTTCACTGTGTCAGGTTATATCTTGCCTTGGTGTAGTGAGCATTTTAAAACTTACCACACTAATGCAAGATGTTTGAAATAACATTACACATGTTTCATTTTGTCCAGTTATAAATGCTCATTACACCAATGCAAGTTATGTTTGAAATGTCATTATACATTCTTCATTCTGCCCTGTTTAGTGTAGTTAGCATTTATAACTTACCACACCTATTCAAGATATGTTTAAAATGAAATTATACATCCTTCATTGTTATCTGCGCAATTTCATTTCGATAACATGGCGAAACCATCTTAAGAACCATGAAATAATCTCCTAATAGTGTTGAACATAACCTTCCAATACTATTAAATATCATGTAAAAAACGTCCCAAGAAACTTGAAATGAACCAACGGTTCTAATAACCTTCCGATATTATTGCAATAAAATGGCAAAACAATGCCATAGTAACAATTTCATAGCAATAACTTGGCAACAAGAGGCTAAAAATAAATGACATAATAAAGTTGCCAATAACCCTACAATATCAATGCAATGACATGGCAAAACCATTCCAACAACCGTCTAAAGAGTTTAGAGTGTCAATGTCAAAAATGATATTGCAATGGTGTTGCAAGGTTATTTGCAACGCTATTCCACACTTATGTCAAGGTTGCCGTTACCATTGTAATGGTATTGCAATGTCATTTACAATTTCCATACTCATTTCAACGTTCTTGGAGGGTTTTTGCCATGGTAATGCAATGATATTGCAAGGTTATTTGCAATTTTATTATGTATATATTACAAGGTTGTTGCAATGTTTTTTAATGCAACTATATTGATTGATGCAAATAAATCTAAACCATTGTTTCTGACTTGATTATTAGTTTTTTTATGCATACTTTTATGTTGTTGGTGAGAAAGTGAATGTGAATTCTGTCAACATTCTAAATCCCGTTTCTTGCATCCTGATCACTAAAATTATCATAACTTTTGAAAGGTTATAAAAGCTCACTACACCTATTCAAGATATGTTTGAAATGAAACAATACATTCTTCATTGTGCTCAAGCTACTCCCAACAACACATTATTAATATTTTGACCTAACATTACTTAAACTTAATTATGACATGCTTCACTGTGTCCAGTTATATCTTGCATTGGTGTAGTGAGCATTTTAAAACTTACCACACTAATGCAAGATGTTTGAAATAACATTACACATGTTTCATTTTGTCCAGTTATAAATGCTCATTACACCAATGCAAGTTATGTTTGAAATGTCATTATACATTCTTCATTATGCCCTGTTTAGTGTAGTTAGCATTTATAACTTACCACACCTATTCAAGATATGTTTGAAAGGAAATTATACATCCTTCATTGTTATCTGCGCAATTTCATTTCGATAACATGGCGAAATCATCTTAAGAACCATGAAATAATCTCCTAATAGTGTTGAACATAACCTTCCAATACTATTAAATATCATGTAAAAAACGTCCCAAGAAACTTGAAATGAACCAACGGTTCTAATAACCTTCCGATATTATTGCAATAAAATGGCAAAACAATGCCATAGTAACAATTTCATAGCAATAACTTGGCAACAAGAGGCTAAAAATAAATGACATAATAAAGTTGCCAATAACCCTACAATATCAATGCAATGACATGGCAAAACCATTCCAACAACCGTCTAAAGAGTTTAGAGTGTCAATGTCAAAAATGATATTGCAATGGTGTTGCAAGGTTATTTGCAACGCTATTCCACACTTATGTCAAGGTTGCCGTTACCATTGTAATGGTATTGCAATGTCATTTACAATTTCCATACTCATTTCAACGTTCTTGGAGGGTTTTTGCCATGGTAATGCAATGATATTGCAAGGTTATTTGCAATTTTATTATGTATATATTACAAGGTTGTTGCAATGTTTTTTAATGCAACTATATTGATTGATGCAAATAAATCTAAACCATTGTTTCTGACTTGATTATTAGTTTTTTTATGCATAGTTTTATGTTGTTGGTGAGAAAGTGAATGTGAATTCTGTCAACATTCTAAATCCCGTTTCTTGCATCCTGATCACTAAAATTATCATAACTTTTGAAAGGTTATAAAAGCTCACTACACCTATTCAAGATATGTTTGAAATGAAACGATACATTCTTCATTGTGCTCAAGCTACTCCCAACACCACATTATTAATATTTTGACCTAACATTACTTAAACTTAATTATGTCCTGCTTCACTGTGTCAGGTTATATCTTGCCTTGGTGTAGTGAGCATTTTAAAACTTACCACACTAATGCAAGATGTTTGAAATAACATTACACATGTTTCATTTTGTCAGTTATAAATGCTCATTACACCAATGCAAGTTATGTTTGAAATGTCATTATACATTCTTCATTCTGCCCTGTTTAGTGTAGTTAGCATTTATAACTTACCACACCTATTCAAGATATGTTTAAAATGAAATTATACATCCTTCATTGTTATCTGCGCAATTTCATTTCGATAACATGGCGAAACCATCTTAAGAACCATGAAATAATCTCCTAATAGTGTTGAACATAACCTTCCAATACTATTAAATATCACGTCAAAAACATCCCAAGAACCGTGAAATGAACCAACGTTTCAAATAACCTTCCAATATTATTAAATATCATGTCAAAAACGTACCAAGAAACTTGAAATGAACCAACGGTTCTAATAACCTTCCGATATTATTGCAATAAAATGGCAAAACAATGCCATAGTAACAATTTCATAGCAATAACTTGGCAACAAGAGGCTAAAAATAAATGACATAATAAAGTTGCCAATAACCCTACAATATCAATGCAATGACATGGCAAAACCATTCCAACAACCGTCTAAAGAGTTTAGAGTGTCAATGTCAAAAATGATATTGCAATGGTGTTGCAAGGTTATTTGCAACGCTATTCCACACTTATGTCAAGGTTGCCGTTACCATTGTAATGGTATTGCAATGTCATTTACAATTTCCATACTGATTTCAACGTTCTTGGAGGGTTTTTGCCATGGTAATGCAATGATATTGCAAGGTTATTTGCAATTTTATTATGTACATATTACAAGGTTGTTGCAATTTTTTTTAATGCAACTATATTGATTGATGCAAATAAATCTAAACCATTGTTTCTGACTTGATTATTAGTTTTTTATGCATACTTTTATGTTGTTGGTGAGAAAGTGAATGTGAATTCAGTCAACATTCTAAATCCCGTTTCTTGCATCCTGATCACTAAAATTATCATAACTTTTGAAAGGTTATAAAAGCTCACTACACCTATTCAAGATATGTTTGAAATGAAACGATACATTCTTCATTGTGCTCAAGCTACTCCCAACAACACATTATTAATATTTTGACCTAACATTACTTAAACTTAATTATGACATGCTTCACTGTGTCCAGTTATATCTTGCATTGGTGTAGTGAGCATTTTAAAACTTACCACACTAATGCAAGATGTTTGAAATAACATTACACATGTTTCATTTTGTCCAGTTATAAATGCTCATTACACCAATGCAAGTTATGTTTGAAATGTCATTATACATTCTTCATTATGCCCTGTTTAGTGTAGTTAGCATTTATAACTTACCACACCTATTCAAGATATGTTTGAAATGAAATTATACATCCTTCATTGTTATCTGCGCAATTTCATTTCGATAACATGGCGAAATCATCTTAAGAACCATGAAATAATCTCCTAATAGTGTTGAACATAACCTTCCAATACTATTAAATATCATGTAAAAAACGTCCCAAGAAACTTGAAATGAACCAACGGTTCTAATAACCTTCCGATATTATTGCAATAAAACGGCAAAACAATGCCATAGTAACAATTTCATAGCAATAACTTGGCAACAAGAGGCTAAAAATAAATGACATAATAAAGTTGCCAATAACCCTACAATATCAATGCAATGACATGGCAAAACCATTCCAACAACCGTCTAAAGAGTTTAAATTAGAGTGTCAATGTCAAAAATGATATTGCAATGGTGTTGCAAGGTTATTTGCAACGCTATTCCACACTTATGTCAAGGTTGCCGTATTATTGTAATGGTATTGCAATGTCATTTACAATTTCCATACTGATTTCAATGTTCTTGGAGGGTTTTTGCCATGGTAATGCAATGATATTGCAAGGTTATTTGCAATTTTATTATGTATATATTACAAGGTTGTTGCAATGTTTTTTAATGCAACTATATTGATTGATGCAAATAAATCTAAACCATTGTTTCTGACTTGATTATTAGTTTTTTTATGCATACTTTTATGTTGTTGGTGAGAAAGTGAATGTGAATTCTGTCAACATTCTAAATCCCGTTTCTTGCATCCTGATCACTAAAATTATCATAACTTTTGAAAGGTTATAAAAGCTCACTACACCTATTCAAGATATGTTTGAAATGAAACGATACATTCTTCATTGTGCTCAAGCTACTCCCAACACCACATTATTAATATTTTGACCTAACATTACTTAAACTTAATTATGACCTGCTTCACTGTGTCAGGTTATATCTTGCCTTGGTGTAGTGAGCATTTTAAAACTTACCACACTAATGCAAGATGTTTGAAATAACATTACACATGTTTCATTTTGTCCAGTTATAAATGCTCATTACACCAATGCAAGTTATGTTTGAAATGTCATTATACATTCTTCATTCTGCCCTGTTTAGTGTAGTTAGCATTTATAACTTACCACACCTATTCAAGATATGTTTAAAATGAAATTATACATCCTTCATTGTTATCTGCGCAATTTCATTTCGATAACATGGCGAAACCATCTTAAGAACCATGAAATAATCTCCTAATAGTGTTGAACATAACCTTCCAATACTATTAAATATCACGTCAAAAACATCCCAAGAACCGTGAAATGAACCAACGTTTCAAATAACCTTCCAATATTATTAAATATCATGTCAAAAACGTACCAAGAAACTTGAAATGAACCAACGGTTCTAATAACCTTCCGATATTATTGCAATAAAATGGCAAAACAATGCCATAGTAACAATTTCATAGCAATAACTTGGCAACAAGAGGCTAAAAATAAATGACATAATAAAGTTGCCAATAACCCTACAATATCAATGCAATGACATGGCAAAACCATTCCAACAACCGTCTAAAGAGTTTAGAGTGTCAATGTCAAAAATGATATTGCAATGGTGTTGCAAGGTTATTTGCAACGCTATTCCACACTTATGTCAAGGTTGCCGTTACCATTGTAATGGTATTGCAATGTCATTTACAATTTCCATACTGATTTCAACGTTCTTGGAGGGTTTTTGCCATGGTAATGCAATGATATTGCAAGGTTATTTGCAATTTTATTATGTACATATTACAAGGTTGTTGCAATTTTTTTTAATGCAACTATATTGATTGATGCAAATAAATCTAAACCATTGTTTCTGACTTGATTATTAGTTTTTTATGCATACTTTTATGTTGTTGGTGAGAAAGTGAATGTGAATTCAGTCAACATTCTAAATCCCGTTTCTTGCATCCTGATCACTAAAATTATCATAACTTTTGAAAGGTTATAAAAGCTCACTACACCTATTCAAGATATGTTTGAAATGAAACGATACATTCTTCATTGTGCTCAAGCTACTCCCAACAACACATTATTAATATTTTGACCTAACATTACTTAAACTTAATTATGACATGCTTCACTGTGTCCAGTTATATCTTGCATTGGTGTAGTGAGCATTTTAAAACTTACCACACTAATGCAAGATGTTTGAAATAACATTACACATGTTTCATTTTGTCCAGTTATAAATGCTCATTACACCAATGCAAGTTATGTTTGAAATGTCATTATACATTCTTCATTATGCCCTGTTTAGTGTAGTTAGCATTTATAACTTACCACACCTATTCAAGATATGTTTGAAATGAAATTATACATCCTTCATTGTTATCTGCGCAATTTCATTTCGATAACATGGCGAAATCATCTTAAGAACCATGAAATAATCTCCTAATAGTGTTGAACATAACCTTCCAATACTATTAAATATCATGTAAAAAACGTCCCAAGAAACTTGAAATGAACCAACGGTTCTAATAACCTTCCGATATTATTGCAATAAAACGGCAAAACAATGCCATAGTAACAATTTCATAGCAATAACTTGGCAACAAGAGGCTAAAAATAAATGACATAATAAAGTTGCCAATAACCCTACAATATCAATGCAATGACATGGCAAAACCATTCCAACAACCGTCTAAAGAGTTTAGAGTGTCAATGTCAAAAATGATATTGCAATGGTGTTGCAAGGTTATTTGCAACGCTATTCCACACTTATGTCAAGGTTGCCGTTACCATTGTAATGGTATTGCAATGTCATTTACAATTTCCATACTCATTTCAACGTTCTTGGAGGGTTTTTGCCATGGTAATGCAATGATATTGCAAGGTTATTTGCAATTTTATTATGTATATATTACAAGGTTGTTGCAATGTTTTTTAATGCAACTATATTGATTGATGCAAATAAATCTAAACCATTGTTTCTGACTTGATTATTAGTTTTTTTATGCATACTTTTATGTTGTTGGTGAGAAAGTGAATGTGAATTCTGTCAACATTCTAAATCCCGTTTCTTGCATCCTGATCACTAAAATTATCATAACTTTTGAAAGGTTATAAAAGCTCACTACACCTATTCAAGATATGTTTGAAATGAAACGATACATTCTTCATTGTGCTCAAGCTACTCCCAACAACACATTATTAATATTTTGACCTAACATTACTTAAACTTAATTATGACATGCTTCACTGTGTCCAGTTATATCTTGCATTGGTGTAGTGAGCATTTTAAAACTTACCACACTAATGCAAGATGTTTGAAATAACATTACACATGTTTCATTTTGTCCAGTTATAAATGCTCATTACACCAATGCAAGTTATGTTTGAAATGTCATTATACATTCTTCATTATGCCCTGTTTAGTGTAGTTAGCATTTATAACTTACCACACCTATTCAAGATATGTTTGAAATGAAATTATACATCCTTCATTGTTATCTGCGCAATTTCATTTCGATAACATGGCGAAATCATCTTAAGAACCATGAAATAATCTCCTAATAGTGTTGAACATAACCTTCCAATACTATTAAATATCATGTAAAAAACGTCCCAAGAAACTTGAAATGAACCAACGGTTCTAATAACCTTCCGATATTATTGCAATAAAATGGCAAAACAATGCCATAGTAACAATTTCATAGCAATAACTTGGCAACAAGAGGCTAAAAATAAATGACATAATAAAGTTGCCAATAACCCTACAATACCAATGCAATGACATGGCAAAACCATTCCAACAACCGTCTAAAGAGTTTAAATTAGAGTGTCAATGTCAAAAATGATATTGCAATGGTGTTGCAAGGTTATTTGCAACGCTATTCCACACTTATGTCAAGGTTGCCGTATTATTGTAATGGTATTGCAATGTCATTTACAATTTCCATACTGATTTCAACGTTCTTGGAGGGTTTTTGCCATGGTAATGCAAAGATATTGCAAGGTTATTTGCAATTTTATTATGTATATATTACAAGGTTGTTGCAATGTTTTTTAATGCAACTATATTGATTGATGCAAATAAATCTAAACCATTGTTTCTGACTTGATTATTAGTTTTTTTATGCATACTTTTATGTTGTTGGTGAGAAAGTGAATGTGAATTCTGTCAACATTCTAAATCCCGTTTCTTGCATCCTGATCACTAAAATTATCATAACTTTTGAAAGGTTATAAAAGCTCACTACACCTATTCAAGATATGTTTGAAATGAAACGATACATTCTTCATTGTGCTCAAGCTACTCCCAACACCACATTATTAATATTTTGACCTAACATTACTTAAACTTAATTATGACCTGCTTCACTGTGTCAGGTTATATCTTGCCTTGGTGTAGTGAGCATTTTAAAACTTACCACACTAATGCAAGATGTTTGAAATAACATTACACATGTTTCATTTTGTCCAGTTATAAATGCTCATTACACCAATGCAAGTTATGTTTGAAATGTCATTATACATTCTTCATTCTGCCCTGTTTAGTGTAGTTAGCATTTATAACTTACCACACCTATTCAAGATATGTTTAAAATGAAATTATACATCCTTCATTGTTATCTGCGCAATTTCATTTCGATAACATGGCGAAACCATCTTAAGAACCATGAAATAATCTCCTAATAGTGTTGAACATAACCTTCCAATACTATTAAATATCACGTCAAAAACATCCCAAGAACCGTGAAATGAATCAACGTTTCAAATAACCTTCCAATATTATTAAATATCATGTCAAAAACGTACCAAGAAACTTGAAATGAACCAACGGTTCTAATAACCTTCCGATATTATTGCAATAAAATGGCAAAACAATGCCATAGTAACAATTTCATAGCAATAACTTGGCAACAAGAGGCTAAAAATAAATGACATAATAAAGTTGCCAATAACCCTACAATATCAATGCAATGACATGGCAAAACCATTCCAACAACCGTCTAAAGAGTTTAGAGTGTCAATGTCAAAAATGATATTGCAATGGTGTTGCAAGGTTATTTGCAACGCTATTCCACACTTATGTCAAGGTTGCCGTTACCATTGTAATGGTATTGCAATGTCATTTACAATTTCCATACTGATTTCAACGTTCTTGGAGGGTTTTTGCCATGGTAATGCAATGATATTGCAAGGTTATTTGCAATTTTATTATGTACATATTACAAGGTTGTTGCAATTTTTTTTTAATGCAACTATATTGATTGATGCAAATAAATCTAAACCATTGTTTCTGACTTGATTATTAGTTTTTTATGCATACTTTTATGTTGTTGGTGAGAAAGTGAATGTGAATTCAGTCAACATTCTAAATCCCGTTTCTTGCATCCTGATCACTAAAATTATCATAACTTTTGAAAGGTTATAAAAGCTCACTACACCTATTCAAGATATGTTTGAAATGAAACGATACATTCTTCATTGTGCTCAAGCTACTCCCAACAACACATTATTAATATTTTGACCTAACATTACTTAAACTTAATTATGACATGCTTCACTGTGTCCAGTTATATCTTGCATTGGTGTAGTGAGCATTTTAAAACTTACCACACTAATGCAAGATGTTTGAAATAACATTACACATGTTTCATTTTGTCCAGTTATAAATGCTCATTACACCAATGCAAGTTATGTTTGAAATGTCATTATACATTCTTCATTATGCCCTGTTTAGTGTAGTTAGCATTTATAACTTACCACACCTATTCAAGATATGTTTGAAATGAAATTATACATCCTTCATTGTTATCTGCGCAATTTCATTTCGATAACATGGCGAAATCATCTTAAGAACCATGAAATAATCTCCTAATAGTGTTGAACATAACCTTCCAATACTATTAAATATCATGTAAAAAACGTCCCAAGAAACTTGAAATGAACCAACGGTTTTAATAACCTTCCGATATTATTGCAATAAAACGGCAAAACAATGCCATAGTAACAATTTCATAGCAATAACTTGGCAACAAGAGGCTAAAAATAAATGACATAATAAAGTTGCCAATAACCCTACAATATCAATGCAATGACATGGCAAAACCATTCCAACAACCGTCTAAAGAGTTTAGAGTGTCAATGTCAAAAATGATATTGCAATGGTGTTGCAAGGTTATTTGCAACGCTATTCCACACTTATGTCAAGGTTGCCGTTACCATTGTAATGGTATTGCAATGTCATTTACAATTTCCATACTCATTTCAACGTTCTTGGAGGGTTTTTGCCATGGTAATGCAATGATATTGCAAGGTTATTTGCAATTTTATTATGTATATATTACAAGGTTGTTGCAATGTTTTTTAATGCAACTATATTGATTGATGCAAATAAATCTAAACCATTGTTTCTGACTTGATTATTAGTTTTTTTATGCATACTTTTATGTTGTTGGTGAGAAAGTGAATGTGAATTCTGTCAACATTCTAAATCCCGTTTCTTGCATCCTGATCGATCACTAAAATTATCATAACTTTTGAAAGGTTATAAAAGCTCACTACACCTATTCAAGATATGTTTGAAATGAAACGATACATTCTTCATTGTGCTCAAGCTACTCCCAACAACACATTATTAATATTTTGACCTAACATTACTTAAACTTCATTATGACATGCTTCACTGTGTCCAGTTATATCTTGCATTGGTGTAGTGAGCATTTTAAAACTTACCACAAGATGTTTGAAATAACATTACACATGTTTCATTTTGTCCAGTTATAAATGCTCATTACACCAATGCAAGTTATGTTTGAAATGTCATTATACATTCTTCATTATGCCCTGTTTAGTGTAGTTAGCATTTATAACTTACCACACCTATTCAAGATATGTTTGAAATGAAATTATACATCCTTCATTGTTATCTGCGCAATTTCATTTCGATAACATGGCGAAATCATCTTAAGAACCATGAAATAATCTCCTAATAGTGTTGAACATAACCTTCCAATACTATTAAATATCATGTAAAAAACGTCCCAAGAAACTTGAAATGAACCAACGGTTCTAATAACCTTCCGATATTATTGCAATAAAATGGCAAAACAATGCCATAGTAACAATTTCATAGCAATAACTTGGCAACAAGAGGCTAAAAATAAATGACATAATAAAGTTGCCAATAACCCTACAATATCAATGCAATGACATGGCAAAACCATTCCAACAACCGTCTAAAGAGTTTAGAGTGTCAATGTCAAAAATGATATTGCAATGGTGTTGCAAGGTTATTTGCAACGCTATTCCACACTTATGTCAAGGTTGCCGTTACCATTGTAATGGTATTGCAATGTCATTTACAATTTCCATACTCATTTCAACGTTCTTGGAGGGTTTTTGCCATGGTAATGCAATGATATTGCAAGGTTATTTGCAATTTTATTATGTATATATTACAAGGTTGTTGCAATGTTTTTTAATGCAACTATATTGATTGATGCAAATAAATCTAAACCATTGTTTCTGACTTGATTATTAGTTTTTTTATGCATACTTTTATGTTGTTGGTGAGAAAGTGAATGTGAATTCTGTCAACATTCTAAATCCCGTTTCTTGCATCCTGATCACTAAAATTATCATAACTTTTGAAAGGTTATAAAAGCTCACTACACCTATTCAAGATATGTTTGAAATGAAACGATACATTCTTCATTGTGCTCAAGCTACTCCCAACACCACATTATTAATATTTTGACCTAACATTACTTAAACTTAATTATGACATGCTTCACTGTGTCCAGTTATATCTTGCATTGGTGTAGTGAGCATTTTAAAACTTACCACACTAATGCAAGATGTTTGAAATAACATTACACATGTTTCATTTTGTCCAGTTATAAATGCTCATTACACCAATGCAAGTTATGTTTGAAATGTCATTATACATTCTTCATTATGCCCTGTTTAGTGTAGTTAGCATTTATAACTTACCACACCTATTCAAGATATGTTTAAAATGAAATTATACATCCTTCATTGTTATCTGCGCAATTTCATTTCGATAACATGGCGAAACCATCTTAAGAACCATGAAATAATCTCCTAATAGTGTTGAACATAACCTTCCAATACTATTAAATATCACGTCAAAAACATCCCAAGAACCGTGAAATGAACCAACGTTTCAAATAACCTTCCAATATTATTAAATATCATGTCAAAAACGTACCAAGAAACTTGAAATGAACCAACGGTTCTAATAACCTTCCGATATTATTGCAATAAAATGGCAAAACAATGTCATAGTAACAATTTCATAGCAATAACTTGGCAACAAGAGGCTAAAAATAAATGACATAATAAAGTTGCCAATAACCCTACAATATCAATGCAATGACATGGCAAAACCATTCCAACAACCGTCTTAAGAGTTTAGAGTGTCAATGTCAAAAATGATATTGCAATGGTGTTGCAAGGTTATTTGCAACGCTATTCCACACTTATGTCAAGGTTGCCGTTACCATTGTAATGGTATTGCAATGTCATTTACAATTTCCATACTCATTTCAACGTTCTTGGAGGGTTTTTGCCATGGTAATGCAATGATATTGCAAGGTTATTTGCAATTTTATTATGTATATATTACAAGGTTGTTGCAATGTTTTTTAATGCAACTATATTGATTGATGCAAATAAATCTAAACCATTGTTTCTGACTTGATTATTAGTTTTTTTATGCATAGTTTTATGTTGTTGGTGAGAAAGTGAATGTGAATTCTGTCAACATTCTAAATCCCGTTTCTTGCATCCTGATCACTAAAATTATCATAACTTTTGAAAGGTTATAAAAGCTCACTACACCTATTCAAGATATGTTTGAAATGAAACGATACATTCTTCATTGTGCTCAAGCTACTCCCAACACCACATTATTAATATTTTGACCTAACATTACTTAAACTTAATTATGACCTGCTTTACTGTGTCAGGTTATATCTTGCCTTGGTGTAGTGAGCATTTTAAAACTTACCACACTAATGCAAGATGTTTGAAATAACATTACACATGTTTCATTTTGTCCAGTTATAAATGCTCATTACACCAATGCAAGTTATGTTTGAAATGTCATTATACATTCTTCATTCTGCCCTGTTTAGTGTAGTTAGCATTTATAACTTACCACACCTATTCAAGATATGTTTAAAATGAAATTATACATCCTTCATTGTTATCTGCGCAATTTCATTTCGATAACATGGCGAAACCATCTTAAGAACCATGAAATAATCTCCTAATAGTGTTGAACATAACCTTCCAATACTATTAAATATCACGTCAAAAACATCCCAAGAACCGTGAAATGAACCAACGTTTCAAATAACCTTCCAATATTATTAAATATCATGTCAAAAACGTACCAAGAAACTTGAAATGAACCAACGGTTCTAATAACCTTCCGATATTATTGCAATAAAATGGCAAAACAATGCCATAGTAACAATTTCATAGCAATAACTTGGCAACAAGAGGCTAAAAATAAATGACATAATAAAGTTGCCAATAACCCTACAATATCAATGCAATGACATGGCAAAACCATTCCAACAACCGTCTAAAGAGTTTAGAGTGTCAATGTCAAAAATGATATTGCAATGGTGTTGCAAGGTTATTTGCAACGCTATTCCACACTTATGTCAAGGTTGCCGTTACCATTGTAATGGTATTGCAATGTCATTTACAATTTCCATACTGATTTCAACGTTCTTGGAGGGTTTTTGCCATGGTAATGCAATGATATTGCAAGGTTATTTGCAATTTTATTATGTACATATTACAAGGTTGTTGCAATTTTTTTTAATGCAACTATATTGATTGATGCAAATAAATCTAAACCATTGTTTCTGACTTGATTATTAGTTTTTTATGCATACTTTTATGTTGTTGGTGAGAAAGTGAATGTGAATTCAGTCAACATTCTAAATCCCGTTTCTTGCATCCTGATCACTAAAATTATCATAACTTTTGAAAGGTTATAAAAGCTCACTACACCTATTCAAGATATGTTTGAAATGAAACGATACATTCTTCATTGTGCTCAAGCTACTCCCAACAACACATTATTAATATTTTGACCTAACATTACTTAAACTTAATTATGACATGCTTCACTGTGTCCAGTTATATCTTGCATTGGTGTAGTGAGCATTTTAAAACTTACCACACTAATGCAAGATGTTTGAAATAACATTACACATGTTTCATTTTGTCCAGTTATAAATGCTCATTACACCAATGCAAGTTATGTTTGAAATGTCATTATACATTCTTCATTATGCCCTGTTTAGTGTAGTTAGCATTTATAACTTACCACACCTATTCAAGATATGTTTGAAATGAAATTATACATCCTTCATTGTTATCTGCGCAATTTCATTTCGATAACATGGCGAAATCATCTTAAGAACCATGAAATAATCTCCTAATAGTGTTGAACATAACCTTCCAATACTATTAAATATCATGTAAAAAACGTCCCAAGAAACTTGAAATGAACCAACGGTTCTAATAACCTTCCGATATTATTGCAATAAAACGGCAAAACAATGCCATAGTAACAATTTCATAGCAATAACTTGGCAACAAGAGGCTAAAAATAAATGACATAATAAAGTTGCCAATAACCCTACAATATCAATGCAATGACATGGCAAAACCATTCCAACAACCGTCTAAAGAGTTTAGAGTGTCAATGTCAAAAATGATATTGCAATGGTGTTGCAAGGTTATTTGCAACGCTATTCCACACTTATGTCAAGGTTGCCGTTACCATTGTAATGGTATTGCAATGTCATTTACAATTTCCATACTCATTTCAACGTTCTTGGAGGGTTTTTGCCATGGTAATGCAATGATATTGCAAGGTTATTTGCAATTTTATTATGTATATATTACAAGGTTGTTGCAATGTTTTTTAATGCAACTATATTGATTGATGCAAATAAATCTAAACCATTGTTTCTGACTTGATTATTAGTTTTTTTATGCATACTTTTATGTTGTTGGTGAGAAAGTGAATGTGAATTCTGTCAACATTCTAAATCCCGTTTCTTGCATCCTGATCACTAAAATTATCATAACTTTTGAAAGGTTATAAAAGCTCACTACACCTATTCAAGATATGTTTGAAATGAAACGATACATTCTTCATTGTGCTCAAGCTACTCCCAACAACACATTATTAATATTTTGACCTAACATTACTTAAACTTAATTATGACATGCTTCACTGTGTCCAGTTATATCTTGCATTGGTGTAGTGAGCATTTTAAAACTTACCACACTAATGCAAGATGTTTGAAATAACATTACACATGTTTCATTTTGTCCAGTTATAAATGCTCATTACACCAATGCAAGTTATGTTTGAAATGTCATTATACATTCTTCATTATGCCCTGTTTAGTGTAGTTAGCATTTATAACTTACCACACCTATTCAAGATATGTTTGAAATGAAATTATACATCCTTCATTGTTATCTGCGCAATTTCATTTCGATAACATGGCGAAATCATCTTAAGAACCATGAAATAATCTCCTAATAGTGTTGAACATAACCTTCCAATACTATTAAATATCATGTAAAAAACGTCCCAAGAAACTTGAAATGAACCAACGGTTCTAATAACCTTCCGATATTATTGCAATAAAATGGCAAAACAATGCCATAGTAACAATTTCATAGCAATAACTTGGCAACAAGAGGCTAAAAATAAATGACATAATAAAGTTGCCAATAACCCTACAATACCAATGCAATGACATGGCAAAACCATTCCAACAACCGTCTAAAGAGTTTAAATTAGAGTGTCAATGTCAAAAATGATATTGCAATGGTGTTGCAAGGTTATTTGCAACGCTATTCCACACTTATGTCAAGGTTGCCGTATTATTGTAATGGTATTGCAATGTCATTTACAATTTCCATACTGATTTCAACGTTCTTGGAGGGTTTTTGCCATGGTAATGCAAAGATATTGCAAGGTTATTTGCAATTTTATTATGTATATATTACAAGGTTGTTGCAATGTTTTTTAATGCAACTATATTGATTGATGCAAATAAATCTAAACCATTGTTTCTGACTTGATTATTAGTTTTTTTATGCATACTTTTATGTTGTTGGTGAGAAAGTGAATGTGAATTCTGTCAACATTCTAAATCCCGTTTCTTGCATCCTGATCACTAAAATTATCATAACTTTTGAAAGGTTATAAAAGCTCACTACACCTATTCAAGATATGTTTGAAATGAAACGATACATTCTTCATTGTGCTCAAGCTACTCCCAACACCACATTATTAATATTTTGACCTAACATTACTTAAACTTAATTATGACCTGCTTCACTGTGTCAGGTTATATCTTGCCTTGGTGTAGTGAGCATTTTAAAACTTACCACACTAATGCAAGATGTTTGAAATAACATTACACATGTTTCATTTTGTCCAGTTATAAATGCTCATTACACCAATGCAAGTTATGTTTGAAATGTCATTATACATTCTTCATTCTGCCCTGTTTAGTGTAGTTAGCATTTATAACTTACCACACCTATTCAAGATATGTTTAAAATGAAATTATACATCCTTCATTGTTATCTGCGCAATTTCATTTCGATAACATGGCGAAACCATCTTAAGAACCATGAAATAATCTCCTAATAGTGTTGAACATAACCTTCCAATACTATTAAATATCACGTCAAAAACATCCCAAGAACCGTGAAATGAATCAACGTTTCAAATAACCTTCCAATATTATTAAATATCATGTCAAAAACGTACCAAGAAACTTGAAATGAACCAACGGTTCTAATAACCTTCCGATATTATTGCAATAAAATGGCAAAACAATGCCATAGTAACAATTTCATAGCAATAACTTGGCAACAAGAGGCTAAAAATAAATGACATAATAAAGTTGCCAATAACCCTACAATATCAATGCAATGACATGGCAAAACCATTCCAACAACCGTCTAAAGAGTTTAGAGTGTCAATGTCAAAAATGATATTGCAATGGTGTTGCAAGGTTATTTGCAACGCTATTCCACACTTATGTCAAGGTTGCCGTTACCATTGTAATGGTATTGCAATGTCATTTACAATTTCCATACTGATTTCAACGTTCTTGGAGGGTTTTTGCCATGGTAATGCAATGATATTGCAAGGTTATTTGCAATTTTATTATGTACATATTACAAGGTTGTTGCAATTTTTTTTTAATGCAACTATATTGATTGATGCAAATAAATCTAAACCATTGTTTCTGACTTGATTATTAGTTTTTTATGCATACTTTTATGTTGTTGGTGAGAAAGTGAATGTGAATTCAGTCAACATTCTAAATCCCGTTTCTTGCATCCTGATCGATCACTAAAATTATCATAACTTTTGAAAGGTTATAAAAGCTCACTACACCTATTCAAGATATGTTTGAAATGAAACGATACATTCTTCATTGTGCTCAAGCTACTCCCAACAACACATTATTAATATTTTGACCTATCATTACTTAAACTTAATTATGACATGCTTCACTGTGTCCAGTTATATCTTGCATTGGTGTAGTGAGCATTTTAAAACTTACCACACTAATGCAAGATGTTTGAAATAACATTACACATGTTTCATTTTGTCCAGTTATAAATGCTCATTACACCAATGCAAGTTATGTTTGAAATGTCATTATACATTCTTCATTATGCCCTGTTTAGTGTAGTTAGCATTTATAACTTACCACACCTATTCAAGATATGTTTGAAATGAAATTATACATCCTTCATTGTTATCTGCGCAATTTCATTTCGATAACATGGCGAAATCATCTTAAGAACCATGAAATAATCTCCTAATAGTGTTGAACATAACCTTCCAATACTATTAAATATCATGTAAAAAACGTCCCAAGAAACTTGAAATGAACCAACGGTTCTAATAACCTTCCGATATTATTGCAATAAAACGGCAAAACAATGCCATAGTAACAATTTCATAGCAATAACTTGGCAACAAGAGGCTAAAAATAAATGACATAATAAAGTTGCCAATAACCCTACAATATCAATGCAATGACATGGCAAAACCATTCCAACAACCGTCTAAAGAGTTTAGAGTGTCAATGTCAAAAATGATATTGCAATGGTGTTGCAAGGTTATTTGCAACGCTATTCCACACTTATGTCAAGGTTGCCGTTACCATTGTAATGGTATTGCAATGTCATTTACAATTTCCATACTCATTTCAACGTTCTTGGAGGGTTTTTGCCATGGTAATGCAATGATATTGCAAGGTTATTTGCAATTTTATTATGTATATATTACAAGGTTGTTGCAATGTTTTTTAATGCAACTATATTGATTGATGCAAATAAATCTAAACCATTGTTTCTGACTTGATTATTAGTTTTTTTATGCATACTTTTATGTTGTTGGTGAGAAAGTGAATGTGAATTCTGTCAACATTCTAAATCCCGTTTCTTGCATCCTGATCACTAAAATTATCATAACTTTTGAAAGGTTATAAAAGCTCACTACACCTATTCAAGATATGTTTGAAATGAAACGATACATTCTTCATTGTGCTCAAGCTACTCCCAACAACACATTATTAATATTTTGACCTAACATTACTTAAACTTAATTATGACATGCTTCACTGTGTCCAGTTATATCTTGCATTGGTGTAGTGAGCATTTTAAAACTTACCACAAGATGTTTGAAATAACATTACACATGTTTCATTTTGTCCAGTTATAAATGCTCATTACACCAATGCAAGTTATGTTTGAAATGTCATTATACATTCTTCATTATGCCCTGTTTAGTGTAGTTAGCATTTATAACTTACCACACCTATTCAAGATATGTTTGAAATGAAATTATACATCCTTCATTGTTATCTGCGCAATTTCATTTCGATAACATGGCGAAATCATCTTAAGAACCATGAAATAATCTCCTAATAGTGTTGAACATAACCTTCCAATACTATTAAATATCATGTAAAAAACGTCCCAAGAAACTTGAAATGAACCAACGGTTCTAATAACCTTCCGATATTATTGCAATAAAATGGCAAAACAATGCCATAGTAACAATTTCATAGCAATAACTTGGCAACAAGAGGCTAAAAATAAATGACATAATAAAGTTGCCAATAACCCTACAATATCAATGCAATGACATGGCAAAACCATTCCAACAACCGTCTAAAGAGTTTAGAGTGTCAATGTCAAAAATGATATTGCAATGGTGTTGCAAGGTTATTTGCAACGCTATTCCACACTTATGTCAAGGTTGCCGTTACCATTGTAATGGTATTGCAATGTCATTTACAATTTCCATACTCATTTCAACGTTCTTGGAGGGTTTTTGCCATGGTAATGCAATGATATTGCAAGGTTATTTGCAATTTTATTATGTATATATTACAAGGTTGTTGCAATGTTTTTTAATGCAACTATATTGATTGATGCAAATAAATCTAAACCATTGTTTCTGACTTGATTATTAGTTTTTTTATGCATACTTTTATGTTGTTGGTGAGAAAGTGAATGTGAATTCTGTCAACATTCTAAATCCCGTTTCTTGCATCCTGATCACTAAAATTATCATAACTTTTGAAAGGTTATAAAAGCTCACTACACCTATTCAAGATATGTTTGAAATGAAACGATACATTCTTCATTGTGCTCAAGCTACTCCCAACAACACATTATTAATATTTTGACCTAACATTACTTAAACTTAATTATGACATGCTTCACTGTGTCCAGTTATATCTTGCATTGGTTTAGTGAGCATTTTAAAACTTACCACACTAATGCAAGATGTTTGAAATAACATTACACATGTTTCATTTTGTCCAGTTATAAATGCTCATTACACCAATGCAAGTTATGTTTGAAATGTCATTATACATTCTTCATTATGCCCTGTTTAGTGTAGTTAGCATTTATAACTTACCACACCTATTCAAGATATGTTTAAAATGAAATTATACATCCTTCATTGTTATCTGCGCAATTTCATTTCGATAACATGGCGAAACCATCTTAAGAACCATGAAATAATCTCCTAATAGTGTTGAACATAACCTTCCAATACTATTAAATATCACGTCAAAAACATCCCAAGAACCGTGAAATGAACCAACGTTTCAAATAACCTTCCAATATTATTAAATATCATGTCAAAAACGTACCAAGAAACTTGAAATGAACCAACGGTTCTAATAACCTTCCGATATTATTGCAATAAAATGGCAAAACAATGTCATAGTAACAATTTCATAGCAATAACTTGGCAACAAGAGGCTAAAAATAAATGACATAATAAAGTTGCCAATAACCCTACAATATCAATGCAATGACATGGCAAAACCATTCCAACAACCGTCTTAAGAGTTTAGAGTGTCAATGTCAAAAATGATATTGCAATGGTGTTGCAAGGTTATTTGCAACGCTATTCCACACTTATGTCAAGGTTGCCGTTACCATTGTAATGGTATTGCAATGTCATTTACAATTTCCATACTCATTTCAACGTTCTTGGAGGGTTTTTGCCATGGTAATGCAATGATATTGCAAGGTTATTTGCAATTTTATTATGTATATATTACAAGGTTGTTGCAATGTTTTTTAATGCAACTATATTGATTGATGCAAATAAATCTAAACCATTGTTTCTGACTTGATTATTAGTTTTTTTATGCATAGTTTTATGTTGTTGGTGAGAAAGTGAATGTGAATTCTGTCAACATTCTAAATCCCGTTTCTTGCATCCTGATCACTAAAATTATCATAACTTTTGAAAGGTTATAAAAGCTCACTACACCTATTCAAGATATGTTTGAAATGAAACGATACATTCTTCATTGTGCTCAAGCTACTCCCAACACCACATTATTAATATTTTGACCTAACATTACTTAAACTTAATTATGACCTGCTTCACTGTGTCAGGTTATATCTTGCCTTGGTGTAGTGAGCATTTTAAAACTTACCACACTAATGCAAGATGTTTGAAATAACATTACACATGTTTCATTTTGTCCAGTTATAAATGCTCATTACACCAATGCAAGTTATGTTTGAAATGTCATTATACATTCTTCATTCTGCCCTGTTTAGTGTAGTTAGCATTTATAACTTACCACACCTATTCAAGATATGTTTAAAATGAAATTATACATCCTTCATTGTTATCTGCGCAATTTCATTTCGATAACATGGCGAAACCATCTTAAGAACCATGAAATAATCTCCTAATAGTGTTGAACATAACCTTCCAATACTATTAAATATCACGTCAAAAACATCCCAAGAACCGTGAAATGAACCAACGTTTCAAATAACCTTCCAATATTATTAAATATCATGTCAAAAACTTACCAAGAAACTTGAAATGAACCAACGGTTCTAATAACCTTCCGATATTATTGCAATAAAATGGCAAAACAATGCCATAGTAACAATTTCATAGCAATAACTTGGCAACAAGAGGCTAAAAATAAATGACATAATAAAGTTGCCAATAACCCTACAATATCAATGCAATGACATGGCAAAACCATTCCAACAACCGTCTTAAGAGTTTAGAGTGTCAATGTCAAAAATGATATTGCAATGGTGTTGCAAGGTTATTTGCAACGCTATTCCACACTTATGTCAAGGTTGCCGTTACCATTGTAATGGTATTGCAATGTCATTTACAATTTCCATACTCATTTCAACGTTCTTGGAGGGTTTTTGCCATGGTAATGCAATGATATTACAAGGTTATTTGCAATTTTATTATGTACATATTACAAGGTTGTTGCAATTTTTTTTAATGCAACTATATTGATTGATGCAAATAAATCTAAACCATTGTTTCTGAATTGATTATTAGTTTTTTATGCATACTTTTATGTTGTTGGTGAGAAAGTGAATGTGAATTCAGTCAACATTCTAAATCCCGTTTCTTGCATCCTGATCACTAAAATTATCATAACTTTTGAAAGGTTATAAAAGCTCACTACACCTATTCAAGATATGTTTGAAATGAAACGATACACTCTTCATTGTGCTCAAGCTACTCCCAACAACACATTATTAATATTTTGACCTAACATTACTTAAACTTAATTATGACATGCTTCACTGTGTCCAGTTATATCTTGCATTGGTGTAGTGAGCATTTTAAAACTTACCACACTAATGCAAGATGTTTGAAATAACATTACACATGTTTCATTTTGTCCAGTTATAAATGCTCATTACACCAATGCAAGTTATGTTTGAAATGTCATTATACATTCTTCATTATGCCCTGTTTAGTGTAGTTAGCATTTATAACTTACCACACCTATTCAAGATATGTTTGAAATGAAATTATACATCCTTCATTGTTATCTGCGCAATTTCATTTCGATAACATGGCGAAACCATCTTAAGAACCATGAAATAATCTCCTAATAGTGTTGAACATAACCTTCCAATACTATTAAATATCATGTCAAAAACGTCCCAAGAAACTTGAAATGAACCAACGGTTCTAATAACCTTCCGATATTATTGCAATAACATGGCAAAACAATGCCATAGTAACAATTTCATAGCAATAACTTGGCAACAAGAGGCTAAAAATAAATGACATAATAAAGTTGCCAATAACCCTACAATACCAATGCAATGACATGGCAAAACCATTCCAACAACCGTCTAAAGAGTTTAAATTAGAGTGTCAATGTCAAAAATGATATTGCAATGGTGTTGCAAGGTTATTTGCAACGCTATTCCACACTTATGTCAAGGTTGCCGTATTATTGTAATGGTATTGCAATGTCATTTACAATTTCCATACTGATTTCAACGTTCTTGGAGGGTTTTTGCCATGGTAATGCAATGATATTGCAAGGTTATTTGCAATTTTATTATGTATATATTACAAGGTTGTTGCAATGTTTTTTAATGCAACTATATTGATTGATGCAAATAAATCTAAACCATTGTTTCTGACTTGATTATTAGTTTTTTTATGCATACTTTTATGTTGTTGGTGAGAAAGTGAATGTGAATTCTGTCAACATTCTAAATCCCGTTTCTTGCATCCTGATCACTAAAATTATCATAACTTTTGAAAGGTTATAAAAGCTCACTACACCTATTCAAGATATGTTTGAAATGAAACGATACATTCTTCATTGTGCTCAAGCTACTCCCAACAACACATTATTAATATTTTGACCTAACATTACTTAAACTTAATTATGACATGCTTCACTGTGTCCAGTTATATCTTGCATTGGTGTAGTGAGCATTTTAAAACTTACCACACTAATGCAAGATGTTTGAAATAACATTACACATGTTTCATTTTGTCCAGTTATAAATGCTCATTACACCAATGCAAGTTATGTTTGAAATGTCATTATACATTCTTCATTATGCCCTGTTTAGTGTAGTTAGCATTTATAACTTACCACACCGTTTGAAATGAAATTATACATCCTTCATTGTTATCTGCGCAATTTCATTTCGATAACATGGCGAAACCATCTTAAGAACCATGAAATAATCTCCTAATAGTGTTGAACATAACATTCCAATACTATTAAATATCATGTCAAAAACGTCCCAAGAAACTTGAAATGAACCAACGGTTCTAATAACCTTCCGATATTATTACAATAACATGGCAAAACAATGCCATAGTAACAATTTCATAGCAATAACTTGGCAACAAGAGGCTAAAAATAAATGACATAATAAAGTTGCCAATAACCCTACAATACCAATGCAATGACATGGCAAAACCATTCCAACAACCGTCTAAAGAGTTTAAATTAGAGTGTCAATGTCAAAAATGATATTGCAATGGTGTTGCAAGGTTATTTGCAACGCTATTCCACACTTATGTCAAGGTTGCCGTATTATTGTAATGGTATTGCAATGTCATTTACAATTTCCATACTGATTTCAACGTTCTTGGAGGATTTTTGCCATGGTAATGCAATGATATTGCAAGGTTATTTGCAATTTTATTATGTATATATTACAAGGTTGTTGCAATGTTTTTTAATGCAACTATATTGATTGATGCAAATAAATCTAAACCATTGTTTCTGACTTGATTATTCGTTTTTTTATGCATACTTTTATGTTGTTGGTGAGAAAGTGAATGTGAATTCTGTCAACATTCTAAATCCCGTTTCTTGCATCCTGATCACTAAAATTATCATAACTTTTGAAAGGTTATAAAAGCTCACTACACCTATTGAAGATATGTTTGAAATGAAACGATACATTCTTCATTGTGCTCAAGCTACTCCCAACAACACATTATTAATATTTTGACCTAACATTACTTAAACTTAATTATGACCTGCTTCACTGTGTCAGGTTATATCTTGCCTTGGTGTAGTGAGCATTTTAAAACTTACCACACTAATGCAAGATGTTTGAAATAACATTACACATGTTTCATTTTGTCCAGTTATAAATGCTCATTACACCAATGCAAGTTATGTTTGAAATGTCATTATACATTCTTCATTCTGCCCTGTTTAGTGTAGTTAGCATTTATAACTTACCACACCTATTCAAGATATGTTTGAAATGAAATTATACATCCTTCATTGTTATCTGCGCAATTTCATTTCGATAACATGGCGAAACCATCTTAAGAACCATGAAATAATCTCCTAATAGTGTTGAACATAACCTTCCAATACTATTAAATATCACGTCAAAAACATCCCAAGAACCGTGAAATGAACCAACGTTTCAAATAACCTTCCAATATTATTAAATATCATGTCAAAAACGTACCAAGAAACTTGAAATGAACCAACGGTTCTAATAACCTTCCGATATTATTGCAATAACATGGCAATACAATGCCATAGTAACAATTTCAAAGCAATAACTTGGCAACAAGAGGCTAAAAAAAAATGACATAATAAAGTTGCCAATAACCCTACAATATCAATGCAATGACATGGCAAAACCATTCCAACAACCGTCTAAAGAGTTTAAACTAGAGTGTCAATGTCAAAAATGATATTGCAATGGTGTTGCAAGGTTATTTGCAACGCTATTCCACACTTATGTCAAGGTTGCTGTATTATTGTAATGGTATTGCAATGTCATTTACAATTTCCATACTGATTTCAACGTTCTTGAAGGGTTTTTGCCATGGTAATGCAATGATATTGTACGGAGCCCTCCGGGTGACATGGGGAAAAAAAACATGGGTTAAAAAAAAAAAAACGATGCACTTTTGCGGGATCTCATTGCTGGGTTCTCACAAAACTTTTGCGAGATCTCGCAAAACTTTTTTTCTACTTTTGGAACTTGCTGGGCTTCCTACTTGACCCCAATAGGCCCACAAACCACTACCGCCAGATGGCAATCGTATCATGATACTATGATTGCTCTATCACTGTTGCGTGTTGTGGGTTTTCTGGACACATTACATAGGCCTATGACATGGGAGGGAGAGGGAGACACCTGCGTGCAGACACGCAACAGGCGCGTAGCAAGCGTGGGGGATGTGGGTGTTATAACGTACACAGTTTTGCTGGAACACGATTCTATCCCCCACACTTTTTGTCAGATTAAATTGAAAGTAAAATATGGAAATAAACGCTCCCGTAAAGAGTTGGAACCGTATCTATAACGCACACACAGAGACACAAATAGGTCTGTTGATTTGATTGAACGGTCATCCAGCCAATCACATCAAGTTAGGTGAAGAACGAGAGCCGCTCTGATCAAATTCAAAGTGTACGTCTTTCAAGGCTATGCTGCTGCTTGGGTCTGCATTGTAACGTCTGCAGTGAGCAGATTTCAGATAGAATTGAAATGATAATTGTTACCGCATTATGCTAATTTAGTAAACCAAAACTCACTGTCTGACTGACAGTTTTTGTCACAATGCAGGGAGTCAAAGTGAAAGCGGGGTGCGTGCACCAAGGCACCTGTTTCTGCAGGAAAACCTTTGGCTACTGTTCTCAGAGCATTATGCTTTCTCTGCCTATGATCTGCAGCTTTTCTCAAACTGTGGGCCTCCTCAACAATTAACCTACTACTGCTCCACGTAGCCGCGAAATTAAGTTATGCCCGGTGCTTCACACGTCTGCTCATTTGCAGCATACTTATTCATTTGGTGTCATCAACTATATAGACATAGCCCAGTCAGCACACATACAGTATGTCTCCAAGACGCTTGGAAAGGAACAGCTTAATTACATCGCGTTCCATTTAGAACGTCTTATTTGATCTGATCTTACAAACGGCGGCGTCAAGACACATTTGAGTTCTACATCGGAGATAGAACGCTTATGATCGCTCATGCAATGTGTGCGTCCCTGCAGCAAGTGAAACTGGAGGTAACGTGGGCTAGAAGCAACAATATTTTAAACAACAACGTGGCTTCCTGTAACTATCAATGGAAAAATGCATAGAAACTGCTAATCATAATCTTTAAATTGACATTAATTAAGCTGGCTATATGCAACACAATTTATATATATTCCCTTTGCATATGTTTGGGTAGACTTCAAACGTTTTTGAATTTGAGCTTACAGTTCTGTGTCCTTTACATTTATTTAATAGGTATTAGTGATACCTCGAAATTAGGCTGCTGTCTGTTAGGTCATTTATTGTAGCCTGCTGTGTGTGCGTGTCTGCACGCAGGTGTCTCCCTCTCCCTCCCGTGTCATAGGCCTATGTAATGTGTCCAGAAAACCCACAACACGCAACAGTGATAGAGCAATCATAGTATCATGATACGATTGCCATCTGGCGGTAGTGGTTTGTGGGCCTATTGGGGTCAAGTAGGAAGCCCAGCAAGTTCCAAAAGTAGAAAAAAAGTTTTGCGAGATCCCGCAAAACTTTGCGAGATCGATCCCGCAATGAGATCCCGCAAAAGTGCATCGTTTTTTTTTTCTTCTTCATGTTTTTTTTCCCCATTACTTTTTTTTTTTTTTTTAACCCATGTTTTTTTTCCCCATGTCACCCGGAGGGCTCCATACATTTCACATGTCTAGACGTGAAATAAAGCAGAAGTAGAAAAGTGCAATGTGATATACAAAGAAGGTGGTGCATAGACAGGACAAAAGATATAGTGCAGTGTAGACAGTATTATACAGTTGTTTTCAGAAGTTGGTTTAGAGTAGTATAAATTAAATATAAGTATGTGCTGTGTATTAGCAGTAACCTTATAAGAGCAGAATAAATATGGCTATGTAATATGAACAATGTAAGAACAACATGTACACAGATATGTGCGATGTAGTGGCAGTACTATTATGGTAGTAGTAAGAACAATATAGATATATGCAGTGTATTAACAGAATATATTACAGAAAAACTGAATAAATATGGATATTTAGTATTAACCTTATAAATAGATATGTACAGTATGTACAGCTATGTGCAGTGTGGTAACAGTACCATTGTAGTGCAGAAACAGTAACATTATAATAGTATTAGGAATAAGTGTATGTGCAGGATGAAGAGCATATGGCTATGTATAAGTGTAATTACAGTATGTACATTTGTAAATAAATAGACACTATGGATGGGATAGGGTTGTGGGGGGGGGCTGGGGGATGTCCGCCTCCTTGTTGTCCCTGTCAAGGCTGCCATGGTCATGGACACCTCAACAGGCACAGGCAAGGAGGCATCAGGTGGGGGCAGGGTGGTGATGGGGGCTTAGTTCGTTGGATGTCACCGGGATGCAGAGCTAGAGTTTAGCAGGGTGAAAGCCGCAGGAAAGAAGCTTAATCTGAATCTGCTGGTTCGGGTGCGGATAGACCTGTAACACCTCCCAGAGGGGAGTAGGGTGAAAAGTCTGTGGTTGGGGTGAGAACAGTCTTTGATGATGCTGTGTGCCTTATGCAAGCATCGCTTGTTTTAGATGGCCTCGATGGAGGGGAGTGAGGAACCGGTGATGTGTTCGGCAGTTTTCACCACCCTCTGCTGTGCTTTCCGGTCATGGGCAGAGCAGTTGCCATACCAAACTGTGACACAGTTGGTGAGGATGCTCTCGATGGTGCAGCGGTAGAAGTTCACCAGGATCTGAGAAGACAGATGGACCTTCTTTAGTCTCCTCAGAAAGAAGAGACGCTGATGAGCCTTTTTGATCAGGGTAGAGGTGTTGAGGGTCCAAGAGAGGTCCTCAAAGTTTCAGATCAATCCATCAAAGCTTTGAACATTTTTGGCACATTTCCTGCTTGGCCAGATGGTGGCGCTATGGTAGGCATGTGAATCCCAAAGACACCCAAAATCATAATATATATATATATATATATCAAAAATCCCTTCACAATTGAACATCAGCGACATCTTGGCATAATGTTTGCCAATTTCACATGAATCTGACAAACTGTGTAGGAGGAGTATGTTAAAATTGATCATGTGACATCAGTGTAATTGTCATTCTTTCTGTTGCCAGTGGGTGGCGCTATGTCAAATATGCACTATGGGCATGTCAATATCATCATTACCATAGTATTCAATGCCCTGTGAAATTTAAAACATTTCAAGCCATGCATGTTGAATTATATTACACATTTATTGTTTATGTGGAAGTGTATTAACATTAATAATTTCGCCATTTCGTCAAATTACAACATATCAAAAAAAGCTTAACAATTCAGAATCAGGAACATCTTGGTGTCATGTATACCAACTTTCACATGAATCGGATCAACCGTCTAGGAGGAGCAGTGTTGGGAACGTTACTTTAAAAAAGTAATTAGTTATAGTTACTCACTACTTGTTCCAAAAAGTAACTGAGTTAGTAACTGAATTACTCTATGATAAGAGTAACTCGTTACTAGGGAAAGTAACTATTTGCGTTACTGTTACAAAAAAAAGTTGCTTATATGTCAAAGAATTTGGATTTTTGAGCAGTTTTGAGCAGCCAGTTGAAATGAGTAGAATAGACAGGTGTTTGTAGGCTACATAACTTTCGATATTTATTAGATAGATAGATAGATAGATAGATACTTTATTGATCCACAAGGGGAAATTCAAGATATTGCACATCGACAGACCTACCGTTGACTTCAGCCTGTGTCATAGGTTTTTGTCGTGAGGCAAAAAGATCTAGCTTTTGCTGCTTGAAGGACTTTGCTTTGCTTGAGTCCTTCTTTGCTAGTGGATGGCGAGCTATCATCTGTGGTGGAGGTATCGGTGTTTTTGGCCACTAGCTTTAGATGCGTGTGTGAGATGCTTCATTAAATTAGAGTTGCTTACAACGGATGTCGACAAAGTCTTCGCTCCTGGACATAATGTACACATTACATGCACGTTCTTGCCTTGATGAATTTGAAATAGTGCTTATATCTTCCACCTTGAAAGTGCCAACTTTTCGGATTGCTCCTGACCTCTGCTGTTTCGTCGAATCTCTATGCTTTGCGTGTGTTGCGTGTGTGTGGCATGTGTGCTGGCAAGTGTGTAAAAACACTGGCTCTGATTGGCTATCATGAAACATGACTCTGCCTTAGCCAATCATAATCGCTTACGTCGTTATTAACACACCTCTTCACTAGCTGTGAGCCAGGGTGCGTTAGGATTACACAGTTTATTCAATCAATGCATAGTAATGCAGCGCATTTAACGTCCAGTGACGTTAACGGCATTGTAACGACGGGAAAAGTAATTAGTTAGATTATTTTAAACGGCGTTATTCCAAACACTGAGGAGGAGTACGTTAAAATTGATCATGTCCACAATGCACAAAATCCCAAATACCTCACTTCCTGTGGGCGTGGCTAATGCCATGGCAAATTGTTTGGTTTTGGGAGTTACATACACCCACCAAATATGCCAACCACAAGTCACAGTGACATAAAGGGGCGCTATGGAGTACCTCTTGATGTGTGTGCCAAATGTCATGCATTTTTACCCATGGGAAGCACCTCTTTTGGCATCAAAATTCATCACATATGTGACCCCGCCAGTGTTGTATAAAGTACTAGAAAGCAATACTTGAGTAAAAGTACAAGTATCGCACTAGAAAAAAACTTTGGTGGAAGTGAAAGTTACCTTTTAGAATATTACTTAAGTAAAAGTCTTAAAGTATCTGATATATACTGTACTTAAGTATCAAAAGTAATTTTCTGATATTTAATGTACTTAAGTATTTGAAGTAAAAGTAAAAAGTAAAAAGCTAGCGGTTTACTTTTTGAAGTTTTATTGTGAACTTTATTTTGACTTTCTTATAGTAAAGCATAAAGCATATTCAGGGTTCCCATATCTTCTTAATCTCATTCATCAAATCAAAATCACATTCTTTTCTAGGACTTTTCAGGCACAATTCTCTTAGGTTCAAAGAACAAACAAGCATATTTTTAGAGCTGACATCAAAGAAAAAAACTGAAACAGAAATTTCACTTTTGTATGAACTTCAGGTAAAAATGAAAAATAAATAACTTATTTCTTTAAAAAAAAAAGACCTGCTTGTAAGGTCATGTGGTATGATCATTTCTAGGGCTTACTCCCCAGGTCACCATCTCACTCTCACACAAACACACAAACAGGCCACCTATGTCCAGCTACTAATATGCCAGTCATTAGTTAAAACTGAAAAGGTGTCTGTTCATCTTCAAAAGAAGCTGTTTTTCAAAGTTGCCAGAATTCAGTGCTTGGGAGTTTCAGGCCCAAGACCGGCCCACGTTTTCCATAGTGGTGGAAATTGGATAAATGAAGCAACATTTCAGCTCTTACTATCCTGTAGTTTCTATTAGTACCAAGGTTCAACAAATGTGTAAAGGTTATATAATAATTCACTTCAACTAAGAAGTTAACAAAAAATATTCAACTATTCCACAAGTTAACAAAAACAGAAAGAAAGAAAGAAAGCCTTTGAAATGTAGCCTATCCCACGCTTCCACAAAGAGGCATATTGAACTACATAGGCTACATGTTTTTTGCATGGGTGGGCTATATTGTTGTTTGGTGATTTAGCCTACTCCTTTACTACACCCTCTTCTGAGCAAACAAGGCATATAGGTTTATCATGTAGGGTAATTGCTCTATCTTACATTAAATAACTTTAATTTATCCTCTCTACTTGTCCCTGTAGTCATCACTAATTTCGGGCTCATCATTTTCAGTGGTCGACTGGTTGATCTGCTGCTCAGTCTCTCCTGGCCTCTTTCTACCATCCATCCTTCCTGGCGCTTGTGTCTACTGTAGGGCCGGCTCGGCTATCCGTATCTGAGAAAACCTTTTGGAAAAGACCCAACCAAATTTTTTTGGGAGGGGAGAACTCCCTCATGTAGGCTACAACCCATGCAGAGGCATTGCATTGGTGTCATGCACAGAATGCGGAACGTGTCCTACTTAGTTAGATAGGCTAACGTGACAAATGTTAATATTTTTTTCCTCGACCGGCCCAAAAGTGAAGTGGCCCACCGGGAATTCACCCTGTTCACCGAGTTCACCACTATCGTCGGGGTGGTCGTCTATGATAATGGGAGGTGGTTTCAGTTGTGCGTCCTCCTCCTTTAGCAACAAACAAGCGCTGAAATAGATCGCGCAGCGTGCGTAATGCAATCTAGGAGCAGTGATTCGCCAAAACTTCCTTATTGCAGTCGCACACATTTCTTCTAATTTTATGTTTTAGTAACGAGTAACGAAGATGCTTAGTGAAAATATAACAGAGTAAAAGTATACATTTTATCTAGGAAATGTAGTGGAGTAAAAGTGAAAGTTGACATAAATTTAAATAGTGAAGTAAAGTACAGATACGTGAAATTTCTACTTAAGTACAGTAACGAAGTATTTGTACTCCGTTACATTACAACACTGGACCCCGCCCATGAGAACCCGGCTAAAGTCGCCAGATCTTATTTTGAGATAATGAGTGTTAAGTAGTCCTAGTCATAAAAAACGACAAAAATATGGGATATTTGTTTATACTTGTAAATAGCTTAGATACTAATGTTTCGAAATGTAGTGTTTAAATTATCTTTTCTGACATGATAAATATTAAAATTGACACTTTTATTGACGTTACGATTACATTTTCCGACGAGAAATACCGGAAGTTAGTTCCACAATGTCACATTTTCAATCGTCTGTGAGTTTAATGTTGGCGGATAAACACCGTATAATTTGGGTGACATTTGGTTCAGGAACTTCTTCTTTCCCATTAGAAAGTTAATACAGACCATAATATCAATGTGCAGTTCGTCACATAGCTCTGTTTTCAGTATGGCAGGAATTCTCCAAATCTTTGAAATGGCCTAACTCAGTCAATAACATTAAAAAACGACTTTAGCTGGGTTATCACAGGCAGGGTCACATATTAGTACGCAAAAAATCCCAAATACCTCACTTCCTGTTGGCCATGGCTAATGCATTGTACATACGAAAGTTGTTCATCTTGGGGAGATACACACACCTACCAAATTTGGTGTGTGTAGCTGAAAGTATATGCCAACCACAGGATCATTCATCTAAGGGGGCGCTAGCGAGTCCCTGGGCCACACCCGAGGCCAAACCTTTGTCAGAAAGCATTGTTTCACATACCGGATGTCTGTGCCAAATTCCAAGACTTTTTTCCCATGGGAACCATCTCAAAAGAAAGGCTAAAAAGTGACAAAAGAAAAAAAAATCGTTACAAAAACAATAGGGCCTTGCCCCCTTCGGTGCTCGGGCCCTAATAATCCTTTCAAAAACAATAGGGGCCTGCGCCCTTCAGTGCTCGCGGGCCCTAAATATACATGAGGTAGGTGAGCAGAACAGTGATGATTGCCTTTTATCAGTGTAAGGGTGGGGGCTATTTCTGAGCGGTCAACAGAGTGACTGCTTGGGGTTAGGGTGTTTTTCCTAGGGTTTGTGTCTGGTGTCTTTGTGTTGGGTGGTTTTGCCGAACAGTGCCCTGTATCGCCTACCAGAGGTGGAGGTTGAAGGTTTGTGACCAGGATGTGAGGGGTCCGCAGAAATTTTTGTTGCCCTTTTCCTGACCCTGGACTGGTACAGGTCCTGGATGGAGGGAAGGTCAGCTCCAATGTTCTTCTCTGCAGCCTTAATTGTTCGTTGCAGTCTGGCCCTGCCCTGTTACAAGTCTGTGTACTCTGTGTTTCTATGTTGCCGAGCTGACATGGGAGTATTTGGAAAAGCTTCCTATAAATGACAACTTTGTGATATATTGCAAAATATTTTTTTCAACTCATGGATATCCCCCCCTGTATGTCCCTTCTGGGGCTCTGTAGACCCTCTTGGTAATTGACCAGCAAATTAACAGGTCATCTGGAATGGCATTTTGGTATTGTGTATGCCAATGGTCCAGAAAATCCGGGAAATTGGACATGCTTTGTCACCATCTCTCCACATTTGCAGTGGTGGGCCAACACAAAATGCATTACTTTCATAAGAAAGTGTGACTTTTTATTTCCTTTTTCAACATTTTCAGCTGCAAGTTATTCTGCCTTGAAGCCAGAGCAGACCGGATTTACTGTCAGACAACAACAAGAGAAGAATGGAATTGTCTGAAAACATCTATGAAGAGACAAAACAAAATGAAGGAAAACATATCTATGCGGTTTCCAATGAGTCTAAACAGAACAAGCGAGAGCCAAACAGTCTTCAACTTGGTAAATATGAATATTTCACTTGATTTCTCTTATTTCTCATTAGACCTACCAGGCATATAATTACATTTCTTCTCTCCCAGGACGTTACAAGTGTGCTGTGGCGTGTCTGGGGCTACTTTGTGGTCTGCTGGTGGCCACCATCATAGGACTGCTACTCAAAACACCTACAGAGACCAATCAGATAAAAACCATGTCTTATAATCTGACTAGGGAAATAGAGATGTTACAGAACAGATACAGCCTCCTGACAAGGGACATTTCCCAATTACAGGTTAGATGTAACAACTTAACTAGAGAGAAATCCTTCTTACAGGACAGATTCAACACAGTGGCTGATGAGAATAAGAAACTACAGAAGAGACTTTGTCATCCGAGTGAGTGTTGAGATGTTATTAAATCTGCTTCTGGTTAAAATTGCATTTTCCCAGGACATCCACAAATATACTGAGCTAGCTCACTACTTGTAAAGTTAACTGTAAGCTATTTAGCAGAAGCTTTTGTCCAAATCAAATTGCAGTAAGCACTATGTAAGATTATATATACTAGAGCAGTGCCCGTTCAAACATGCCATTCCTGAAGAAAACCCGTAGCCCAATTACATGCCCACAGGTATGCCTGCTTTCAAAATAGGATGATTTGGAAAACATCATTCCAGCTTTATAAGCATTCAATAATGAATACTGAATATTATAATATATTAGCCTATAATTAATGTGGCCTCTAATACATGTGTAATAAATTTAGGCATGGCTGCATGTGACATTTCTACAGATCAGAATGACATTAAGCCTAACTGTTTAGAGTTAAGGCTAAATGTGTATTAAGCTTACTGAATAACTTCCTTAGCCTAGAAATCTAGACGCGCGCCTAGCGGCAGCAAATTACATTTGCTGCCAGGGCTAGTTTAGCAACTCTCCGTTGACTTGTGAGCTCTAGAAATCGAAACTAAATCTGGCATTGAAATCGTGTATAGAGTCGTTTGTTGGGCTTAACATAATGATTGATGGCAGAGTTGCAACGGTTTGGCTTGAATTCCCTGCTATGTGGCATTAGCCTATTGCTCGTTTCAATTTGGGACCTTGCAGTCGGAATTGTCGTTTGTTTAGTCAAAGTCTCAAGTCCAAAGTAGCCTGGGCTATTCGAAGCGTCAGTTTATTGCACATACTTTTATTTTGAGTGGTCACTACATACCCGTGTTTGTTGGCGTGTTGTTGCAAAATCCACGTAATAATTTTATGCAAGCAAACTGCATACAGGGAGTCTTTATTGTTGAGGTCAGACATGATAATCGTCTTGCATCTTAACCCACAAGCGGTTCCCGAGTAATCCGTTTTTTAAATTGCGACTGACTATCATCAAAGTGAGACCTGTCAGTACACGATCCATGGGGTGGAGCTCCCCTGAAACGAGTCCCATTGGAAACAGTGCAGTGCATCGATAAACGTCCTACGTAAATAAGCATATTTTGAAATATGCATTCAAAAATCTTCAAAATCGAGAGTGTACATCTTTATTCCACGCGCGAGCCACATACGAAATCTTAGGTCAGTCTGACAAATGGTCAGCAAGATATGCGTACCACAGACATACAGACACACAGACGCTTCTTGCTTTATAGATAGATATAAAATCTTATATAGTGCTTACTGCAGGCCACCCTTCTTATCCCACATTGTTTCTCAATTATTCATTTATTTATTGGTGGAAAATAGCGTCATTGGGTGGCCAATGCTATGTGTATCTCAGTGCAAATAAATGCTGTCATGTTTATATGTCGAGCATTAGATTCAATGTCCAATAAATGAGGGAAATACTAAATTACTAAAAATGTTCTTCCTTTTCTAACAGAGATGGAAATGGCACAGTATGTGGGTATGTGTGATAAAAGTATTCTCGATATCATTTGAAATTATATTGTATTAATTTCAAAGAATGCTTCTTTGCTGTGACTACCAGTTAATTGTTAAAACAGATATATTTGAATTTATTGTGTTTGGAACTGTAAAATAGATAGATAGATAGATAGATAGATAGATAGATAGATACTTTATTGATCCCCAAAGGGGAAATTCAAGGGAATTGCTCTATGTAGCATATGTGTTTGTCTGTGTGGGCAGGGATCACTCCATTGAAGTTAACAGAAGCAACATGTCCGATATGGCTGTTCCCTTACTGAACTTTATAATCTGTGTGCTTTTGCACTCTTGCAGTGGATGTATCTCTGGATCCTGATACAGCCGAAAACAACCTCATCCTGTCTGCTGATGGGAAACGAGTGTGGCATGTTGACATACGACAGAACCTCCCTGACAACCCTGAGCGCTTTGATCCTGTTGTCTGTGTCCTTGGAAAGCAGGGCTTCACCTCTGGTAGATTTTACTATGAGGTGCAGATCAGTGGAAAGACTGCATGGATATTAGGGGTAGCCAGAGAGTCCATTAACAGAAAGGGAAGCATTAAAGCAAGTCCCCTGACTGGATACTGGACAATATGGCTGAGAGATGACATATATAAAGCACTAGCTGGTCCCTCTGTTGTCCTCACACTCAAAGAAAAGCCAGAGAGGGTTGGAGTGTTTGTGGATTATGAGGCAGGTTTTGTCTCTTTTTATGATGCAGACAGATGGACTCCTATCTACTCTTTTAAAGATGTCTCTTTTAATGAGACAATCTATCCATTTTTCAGTCCCTTTCCAAATAAAGACAACAAGAACTCAACTCCATTGATTATTGTCACCCTTTTCACCTGCCTTAAGTAAACTAAGTAGATACTGTAGATAGATACATAGATACTTTATTGATCCCCCAAGGGGAAATTCAAGTAATTACCATATCTTGGTCAGCCAGGCTTGTGGAATTTCTCATCAGTGCCAAGTTGTCAACCACAATGGCTTAAATTATAATGTAGTTTATGTCATCTATTTCTTTGTCCCAAGAGACTGCCTGTTTTTGTTACCAATAATACCCCAGAGCAACAATGTGTTATTAACAGTAGGCCTTGTGAATAAATCAGAAATGAAAAAAATATTACCAGGTCTGGTTGAATGAAACACCTGCAGCTGTCTCTAATGTTTTTCAAGCTTTCCTTTATGCTTTATCCAACCCCACATCATCTATAAGATGTGTCTATATTGCACACATCACCAAATGGCACTGTAACTGTCATTGGATACAGTGGATCAAGCACCACACAGTAACACTGTCCAGATAGCAAAAATACACAGGGACTGAACTAGGCCACACCTACCAGCAAGTATCTGCATAATGGACCTGATCCGGCGTCCAAACGTACATCGGTCCAAAATTGGTCTAGATCCGTTTGACGGATCTGGTGCCAATAAGGGCTAAGACTGGCCCAGTTCCATATGATACTCTGTGTTACTGACGTGTTCCAGACTTGCTTATCATATGCAATACGGGTCCGTTTATTGTGTACGGTACAGACCCGTTTATCAGATATCAGCCGGCTTTATTTGACATGTGAAATGTGATTGGTAATTATTCTGAAAAATCTGTTTGCTACACATTTGCTAACAGGTTCGTTTAGGTTCACCCAGGCTACAAGTTCGTAACGTTTTCCCAACAGCTCAACTAAACATTATAAGCTAGGCTACAAACACAATAGAGGGGGGAGGGAAACTTTACACATAAGTGTCTTGTTACTTTTTATTTATATCAACAACCTGGCTGTAGAAGTGCAATCCCAGACAAAGTTTAAGTAGGCTAGGGTGAACAATTCCACTGTTCCCAATCGATATTCAGGCTGTCTCCATGCCTCAGTCATCTCCATGGTCAATCTGAAACAACACAAAATAGCCTACCTTGAAAAGTTGGGCTGCATCCTAGACCAACCACAGTCTGGCTAATCATGTCAAAACATGGATAGTGAGCAAAGCAAAGATCCTTGATTAACGTTACTGCTCGGTGTCAAAAATATGGGGTTGTCTCATAGCACTGTTAGATCTGACACAAACAACAATTGACTACTTTTTTTTTACCATGCTAGGTAATAATAAAAATAATGAAACGAGCATTTGATCAATACTGAGCCAACTATATCTTCATTTCCAGCCTTACTGTAGAAATGAAATGGCCATGGGAACATAGTGCACCCCCATGGTTTCTAAATTTCTGCCATTCCAAAATACCCTTTTTTCTTTAGCAGCCAGTTGACATTAAAGTAGGGAAAGGAAAGTCAATTTAGCAGAATCACACCTTAATTAATGTCATTATTACCACCTGGGTCTGCTGTGAAACGAATGGTCCTGGGACAAATCTGTAAACTGGTGATAAAACAGTATTGCTAGCAGAGCTGAAACCTTTATCAGGTGCAGATCTGGCCCACAGTCAAATACCGTAGGCCTATGTCCGCTACAGGCGGATCTAAAGGCTTTTATGCGGATCCGGCCCAAAGGAAATTGTTATCTGGGTGGTCTGGGTGGTAGCAGTGGATGGGGTGGATGCATAGGGCGCTGGAGTCAAACAACACACTATTTCACTTATTTATGAATGTGTAAAAATTAGTCATTTAGTTCATTTTAAAATGGTTAAGACAGACTAAAGTGAAAGAGTGCTCCCTTGTGGCATTACCAATAATCATCAACAGATGGCTGAGAAAGTCTACACACCTTTCAAATGGCTGAAATTCATTCACGTACTAATGTAACAAATCTGCCACCTCAATCCTGTCTGTCTGTCTGTCTAAAAGTTTACAAAACATGCGCATGTGACAGGTCAGCTGCATTTATTAGTGGCCCAATCCAGCTGCTATTGTTGGTCTAACAGGTTAGACTTTATACTTACTGTATGTACGAATCACATAAATGCACAATAGATCAAGGTTATCTAATTACAGTTTAAATCTATTCAATTTATTCCACATTGGTATTGAGTTGTAGCCCCTTCTCTCCCCCTTAATCTTGTCCCCCCCGGTCTCCCCCCTTCCTCTTTCCTGTCTAATATCTTTATGGAGAGAGGTAGGTTGACTGATTGCAGCCTAATAAGCAATCTTATAAATATTTCTATTAAATATTGTCATCCATAAGATTGCTTCACCTTATATTGTTTGTATTCAGTTTATGTATATTATTTGTGAGTTCTTTTTGTAAATGTACTTTTTAAATGCATTGTTTATGTCCGTCTAGCCACATGCCAAAAATAGCCATAGTAATTTAGCTAGGTAGCTGAGATAGCACATTGACACCTGTAATATAGTTGGTATACGTGAACTTTTTCAGGAGCTATTGGCAAACTCACCCTGGTGTTTACGTATCTAATGGGCTTGGGAGGGGTTGCTCTATGGAATCAGATGGAGAGGCCAGTTATCAGAGAGTAGGCCAGTCAGTTCTGAATCCAGTAGCATGTTCCACTCCCACTACCCGCGTCGTTAGAAGCCCACCAGAACGGGTGGTAAATTCAATTGGCTATCCTACCAATAGACATGCAGAACAAGGACATGACATTAATAATACAATGCCTCACTCTATACCTAGCACTCATTCAGACCCAACACGTACTCCACAGACCTATTCGGGGGGCTGCCTGGATGCCTCAAGGCTGAACGTGGTTGTCTAATCAGATATTAAACCGTCCCCATTCTTCAGTGTGATCGTACTGACACATGTACTGTCCATGAATGGGAAGATTTGATGCAGGCTTACATTCGTCGGCGCAAATATAGTACTGCTGAAATGTATGATGTGATAGCAAGCAGACTGATGGGGAAAGCGAGGGACATTGTAAAGGTTTCACTACGTAGCAACCCAGAAATTAACCCCTATAGCCATCCTGCAGCTGTTTTTGATATACTGAAGCAGAGCTTTAGTGAACTCCCATACTCTGGCATGCCCATGGCGGACTTTAGCACACTTCCGTGCTAGTGAGAGTGCACTGGACTACTGGGTGCGACTGAACAAGGCTATAGATGTTGCCGATGAATGTCTCCGCAGACGGGGTAGATGTGTTGAGGACGTGAGTGCTGAAGTTGTGATGATGTTTGATACTCACTGCCCAGACCCTCACCTGGCTATGTCTTTCAAATATAAACCAGTTGGGAGATGGACAGCCCCTGAAGTTCAGGAGCGCTTAGATGATCATCAGCAAGATCTGAGACGCGGAGCCTCAATGAGTCAGCACTCTCCTCCTGTTCACAGTCCGGGCCCTGCGGCAGTCACTCAGTCCACTGCACAGTTCAACCGCTCATTCAGCAGCACGCAGGCAGAGATGAGCCATCCTATAGTGACCCGCAACTGTGCCGTTGACTGCAGGCTTGTGGAAAATTCCAGAATTTAATTAAAACAGGCTCTTAAATTCCAATTCAATTCTTGAATTTCACTTGCATTTCAATTGAGGGAGCAAACAGGAAGCAGAATTGCAATTCGAATTGTGCACAACCCTGGTTGACTGCAGTCGGTTCAGAGGAAGAGCCAGGTATGCGTGAGGTGGTAAGCATGCTGAATAGTCATCACACTGTGCTCTGCTCCCCAGTCACTCTCACGTCACGTTCAGCCTCAATAGCACCAACGGTCCCCTCAGCCTTTAATGTCCCAGAGTATGTAGCAGCACTGACGACTCCACCTTTAGCCATTGCAGGCTGCTGAAACTCTGTCGTCACTGCTTTTAACCTGGCCATTTCAAACATGACTGCCCGAGTGCCTCTCATCCAGCGGCAGCATCTGCACAGACTAGCCGCACTCTGTTAAACTAGATGCCCCACACTGTGAGAGGGCAAGCGTGGGTGGTGGTACAGAAGCACTCATGAGAGAACCAGATCTGCTTTCCAACTACAGTAACAACAGTCAACTTTTGCAAGCAGGACAGGTACACTCAGCAGGACAGGTACACTCAGTGAAGAGGCAGAGAAGCAGTTACTCCCTGGGAATGTGGTGATTGTGGGTTGGTGGCTTAACAATGTATCCAAAGTGCTTCTATGACCTTGAAATTGAAGTGTATGAGTCTAAATTTATTGTACCCACTCTAGGTTGTTGCTGGCCAGAGAGATGTCTTCATAATTGGTACTAACGTGATCAAGTCTGTTCTACAAAACATAAGAAATAATAAAGAATACAGGGATTAAAGTGAAAAAAAATCATTTGACTGAACTTTTTTCAGGCCATAAGTCATACGTTGTTCATATCTACCTGATATAATATTTCAGTACCATCCCTGACCATTGCTGATTAGCCATTGCTGTTCTTTTCTACTGCAGCAATATTGTAGAAAGGCTTTAACTTACACTCTTATTTAATTACTTCAGGCCAAAAGTGTTTAAAGGGGAGATTTTCTTGTTAATATGCAATTCAACACCAAATAAAATCTATAAAATCAAGTTTGCAAGACTTCCCATTTCCTCATCAAAGTAACGAATCAGAACATTGATATTGATATTGTTCATATTGTTCATTGATACAGATATTGTTCATATTTCCATTTGTTGCCTCATCCGCATTTAATGAAAACATGGTAATTTTGAGTTTTACAGACAACTCAGTTTTCCACACTGCAAAAAATGAATTCTAACCAAGTGTTATTGATCTTATATTAAGATTAAAAAATCTATTTGGTATTGTTTTTAGTATAAAAAGACTTACCTAGCGCCATCTCAAAAGAACATTTTGACTTAATTTAAGAAGACTTTGACTTATTTTAAGGAGTCTTATCAAGACAAATTTGCTCAACGCACTGGCAGACAAATTTGCTTGTTTTTAGGACAAATTTGCTTAAAGGGAAACTTGGCAGGATTTCCCCCTCTGCTGGAGAAATTGTGCATTATGCTATTTCAAACTGTGGAAAAAGGTAGATAAAAATGTAATGATAAAGCACATGGATTTGTTTACAAGCTAGCAAAACGGTTAGCATAAGTTCGGCAGACAATGTGAATGTTACAAGGTAAGAAACACGATTTAAAACGAGTTTCTTGTGTCTCACTTCTCTTTCCGGGACGGTAGTCTCAATGTTGCAAGGTTGGTTTTCCGCCTGGGGACGCTAGGGGCAGCGGGAAAAGTCACCATTTTCACCGGAACAGGTCATTTAACCATCCAAATGATTTCTAAACGGGTTTATTACGTTGAAATAGTTGAAAAAAGTTCCCCTTTAACGCACTGGCAGACAAATTTGCTTGTTTTCAGGATGAGATGTCTTAAAATAAGTCAAACTTTTTTTAAATTAAGTCAGATGTTTTCACAAGAAAGCGCTAGGTAAGTCTCTTTATACTGAAAACAATACCAACTAGTTTTTTTTCATCTTGATATAAGATAAATAACACTTGGTTAGATTTTGTTAGATAAGCAGTTTTTGCAGTGCAATGAGCAGCAATACTGTGTGTGCTCATGCAGGAGGTCTGCGCATTTGATAACGACAATCTGGAGAGGGCGCTTTTGTCTTCAGCAACAGATTGTATAAGGTTGACAAGAGGTTGCGATATGGTGAGGGACAGGTCGTGTTGCGCTATGAAAGAACATGCGTAGCCTACTTTCTGAGCGCAAAAACGGTCAGCCATAGATAAACTTAGCCTACCTCTGTCGTGGTGGCTAGTTGCACCAGGTAGGGAAGATGTCCTGAAGTGCACGAACGGTAACCTTATGGCGGTCTTCTGATTGGTGGCATGCTAAAACGTTTTCTTGCAGCAAACCGCGAAAAAGCAAACCCCTGGCACTTTAATTTCTTTACACCATGGCTTGTTAGTTCTCCCCCGTTTCCAACAGCCGCCCATCTCCATTTATTTTTTAACTTTTGACACCTATGCCTTCCTTTAGCAACAACGCATCCATGACAGCTATAGTGGCCTTGCCAAATAGATGCACACAAATCATGACGCTAATAGAGGTTCTGGTAGACCTACTGGTTATGGTTTTGTGCTATAAATTAATAATAGCAAAGTTTTAAGTTGACTATTTTAATTGCATGGTTAAATTTTGTCAACATACACTCACAACCTACTGTCGTTAAAAGTGAGGCCTAAGCAAAATAGGCTACAAGGCTGTCTGTGCGTCACAAACTCAACAGTTACTAGTAGTAACTGTTGAGTTTGTGACGCACAGAGTAAGTAACCTTACTCAACAGTTCGCGATGATGACAATATTATTATTATTTTATGTTTTTTTTTTTTTATATATATTTTTTTGGCCTTTTATGCTTTTAATTGACAGGATAGTAGAGAATGACAGGAAGTGAGTGGGAGAGAGAGTCGGGGTGGGATACGGAAAGGACCACGGGGCAGGAATCGAACCCGGGTCGCCGGCGTACGGTGCAGGTGCCCCAGCCAGTTGCGCCATGACTGGGGCCATTATTATTTTATGTTAACACGCTCAGTCAAAACCTTCCGTCACAAATTGTGAAAAACATTGTTGTACATTTCATAACAGATGGGATAATAAATTGCATAGGCTATGGTTTATATTTCGTTGCTTTACACAATAATAGTACATCGGGTGGCATAGCAGGCTATCTGTTCAAGTCATAGGTGACACCCAAAATGAATGACCTCCCCTGACAAGAGTTCGCGATAGTAAGAAATTGTCTACATTGATGCACGGAAGGAAAACAGCCTACGCTTCTTCTCCGATTTCGCACATAGAGCTCACAATATCATATCCAAAAAAGTTAAACCGATTGGCCAACCTCATCAGCTACATACATTCTACATACTTACAGCACACTGCCCCCACCTACCCACACACACACTACTGTAACGGTGGCCTCTGACACAAGAAAAGGAAATGATTATGTTGGGCGCCAGGCAGCATTAAAACTGCCGTGTCAGTATTAAGACCCCGTCACCCTTCCCGTTTTAAAGTTGACAATAAAAGAAACACAACACAGCATATCTATTATGTCATCGAGATACACCATACATATATTCGCTCTGAGTTCTCCAAGAACACGTTCCATTAATCGCTGGAATGTTGCTGGCGCATTTTTTAATCCAAAAGGCATTACAGTGAACTGAAACAGACCAGCTGAGGTGATAAACGCAGTCTTCATTTTGCTGTCATCATCCATTGATACCTGCCAGTATCCACTGTTCAGATCCAGAGTGGAGAAGATGGAGGCTCCAGCAAGGGACTCTAGGAGCTCTGAGATGTTGGGCAGAGGATAGGCGTCGGTTTCAGTCACGGCATTAAGTCGTCTGTAGTCCACGCAGAAACGGTTTCCCCCATCTTTCTTCGGAACGAGGACCACAGGAGACACCCATCCAGAGAAAGAAGGTTCTACAATACCACAGTCCAGCATTTCACTCAGTTGCTGTTCCACAATTGAGCGCTTCAGGGGGGACATCCGGTAAGCTTTTTGCTTAATGGGAACTTCGCTGGTGGTATATATGTAATGCTTTAGGATATTTGTGTTCCCTGGTTTCCCAGTGCAAAGTTCTGGGTGTCCATCTAGTAACTGCTGTAAGAGGGCCTTATCTTCCTCCTGTAGGCCAGAGTTTTTTACGGCAAGCTGCACATACTCCTCAGATGTCAACTTTGGCAGTGAGGGCAGTCTAGGAGGAGGCACAGAGGAAAGAAGACTGAGAACTTGTGTCTGTGATGGTGCTGGCAGCTTGTCATCAGGAGATGTTGTCAGTGGCAAAGCACCATTGAACACTCCAGCATCAACTGGTTGAAAAGGGTAGACGGCTGAATCACATTTAAAACTGTACTGTAAGTCGGCTGCATTCACCTGAAGACCACTTAAAAACAGGAAGTCTAAACCCAACACCATAATGTAGGCTAAGGCCTTTGAAGTTAGCACCGCCACAGGTAAAGTAAAGTCATGACCATGGAGGCTTAAGTGCAGCTCTACCACACCCAATGGTATTTCTGTCTCCCCATTAGCTAGGTACAGGGGTCCACTTAGCCATGGTTTTAACTCCTCATTGACCCTTTTAAGGTCGTGCCAGATGCTTTCCTGTATTAGAGTGAATGTTGCTCCAGTGTCAATGATGGCTTTCCCAAACCAAGAGCGAACAGAGATGGGAACTACTAGCTGCTTAGGGAAGCATGAGGTAGACACACCCGTATCTTGGCTTGTAGACTTGGGTACAATTTTCTTGTTTATTACAGTAGTCAAGGCAGTGTTGTTCCCACCCTGGTTAACAGGTTTTCGAGGTTGAGGAGACTGTTTGGAAGAAGAGGGCTGGTTTTCAGCATGTTGGTCCGCAGAGGAGGTCCGATAGTGAGGGCAAGAACCAGGAGCGTGATGACCTTTACATCTCCAACATGTGACTGGAGCCTTTTCAGGTGGTGTGTTTGACCCTTTGGACATTGAAGCAAGATGTCGGGCAGCTGAATGTACCTTTTCATATTCCATCTGTTGTTCAAAGTCTTTTTCCAGTTGATGGCCTAGTCTCACAAGATCATCTACTGTAGTGACTCGTCCTCGCAGCTGGCTGGTGAGATGAGGTTTAGCATTTTTCAAAATCATTTTGACTATATCACAATCTGACATGGTCGGTTTCCATCTTTTACAGAGGGCTCTGTATGAAAAGGCAAAATCTCGGATGGGCTCATTGTCACTCTGGCGTCTCATGCGGACACGATCAGCAAGTTCATCTTCATAATCTTCAGATAAAAAGGCAGATAAAAAAGATGTCTGAAACTCATCCCAAGAGGAAACAGTCATTCGAGCAATCTCCCACCAGTCACGGGCAGTACCATGAAGGACAGTCCTGAAGGTAGCCAGAATGTCAGCATCAGCTAATGGTTGGACAGCCAGAAAATCGTGACATTTGGACAGATAAAGGACAGGATCAGAGTCATCATGAGGTCTTCCAAATGTGGGAAATGAAAGTTTCAGATGGTCAGTCTTAATAGGAGGAGAAATCACAGGAGACCCAAAAGAAGTCCGGATTCCAGGCACTGTATGCGGATAGGTAATAGAGGTTTTCCTAGCAACAGCATCAATTCGATCATTGAGCTTCTTAATCTCGCTTTCATTGTCTTGTTTGTGAACTGACAATTTTGTGTCTACACGATTAACTGTGGTAGAGAGTTTCTCAAACAGTGCTACACACTGATCTAATTTACTGGAGAGCTGTTCTTGAGACACATATGAAGCTTCATGGCTGGCACGGATGTCCTGTTGAACTTCTAGCTGCAGCTGTTCTACCATAAACCTAAACTCAGTTAATTGATTAGCTTTGTCTGCTTCAGATTGTTCTGTCAATAAAGTTTTTATTGCCTTCAACAAGTTATCAGATTGTCCCTCCATTTTTTCATTATCTTTAATCACAATGGTTTTAAGTTCAGTCAGCTTTTGTTCAGTTTCATTCGCAATAGCTTCCATCTTTGATTCCAAATGTGAGCAGTTTCGGGTTATCTCTGCCAGCATTTCTGTGTACTGGGTACTTTGTCTCTCCACTGTTTCAGTTCATTTAAGATGAGCCAAATGTCCAAGTTCTCTTCCAGGTGTTGGTAATGCTTTTGGCAGTTCACGTTGCATGACTATTTCCGAAACAAAGGATGGTGTCAATGACATGTCAGAAGAAGAATGAGGTGGATATTCATCAGGAGCAGGTTCTGGTAAAGTTTCAGCCAACAGCCTTTGCCTAGGAACTATCGCTGGGTGGCTGGCTACAGGCCCACTAATTGAAGTGGTAGGATTCACAGAAGTATTGAGGGAGGGAAAAGTATGTCTATAGCCCTGTTGAAGGGTACTATGCAAGGTAGTAGTACGAACGGGAGTAGATATATTTGGTGGCCCTAACAGAAGGTCAACATTTGCATTGGCCGGGGAATTGTCAGACATTTTTAAGAGTGAGAGAGAGAAAAAAAAATATATAGAGAGACTCTTATATAGGAGATAAAGTGATAATCACTTTTTCAATTTGAGATACAATTTCACAGAGCAATAACCTTCAAAAATGAACCCTTTCAAATACCTTGCACCAGTCTCAATGAGACATTTTCACAATGAGATTTCAACACTTCAAAAAAAAACGTTTCATACAAAAAAAATACAACCATACTTTAAGTGAACCTAAATGAGAAGACAATCAGAAATATGGGGAAACAGCGCCCCCTAGCCCCACGTTGGGCGCCATTGTAACGGTGGCCTCTGACACAAGAAAAGGAAATGATTATGTTGGGCGCCAGGCAGCATTAAAACTGCCGTGTCAGTATTAAGACCCCGTCACCCTTCCCGTTTTAAAGTTGACAATAAAAGAAACACAACACAGCATATGGTTTTCAAGCAGGTGATGCAGTGTATTAAACAAAATGTCATTCAGTTCAGGACGTCGGCGACGTCGACAACAGTTCATTAGATCAACAAAACGCTACGTCTATGGCGACGCACACAAACAAAACAATAACCAAAAAACAAATGAAAACGAGCGGCCTAGGAGGAGGGGCTGGCAGCAAGTGTTCCTGTGTGTGTGTGTCTATATGAGCGTGTGTGTGTCCCGGGAGGAGAGCAGCAAGGAAGAGAATGAAAAACGATGTAGGCCTAGTTGAAACCGAAGTTTTTGGAGGAGGTTTAGGGAGGTATAGGCTCGATTAGCCAGGCAAAAAGTGTAGCCTAACACTTCGCACTAATCCAATAGCACAGTACCTTTATAATCCACACGTCCATTCCGAACATCCACGTTCACTTCCAGTAGTCCAATAGGTCCATAGATGTTAGTTTACTTCCAGTAGTCCAATAGGTCCATAGGTTTTAGTTAAAGCGTTTCCGAACTTCCACCGAGCTACCGCAACCTCCGACACAACGCATTGACTGAACATTCAACTCCCCGCCGGTTTGACAGCTCACATCCTATTTTGTTTAAAGCGAGACTCCAGCTCATGACCTCCACCACACCTGATTGGCTAGTCAATTAGAAGGTCACTAAGCCAGCGAACTACTTCAAGTGACAATAGTGAGGAAGTAATATGTAATAAAAGTGTTACATGTAGTGAAAGTAAATAAATAAATATATTTGGGTAGATTAAATATTTTATGTAAACATGACAGAAACGTGATTCTGTCACACTACACACACACACACACAGTCACTGCTCCACTCCCCTCCCGCCCACACACACATCATCACTGTCATCACTCACATACATCATACATACAGTACTCTGCTTGCAATAGTAAGTCCCTTCACCATACTTGCAGTACACTGCCCCCCCCCCCCCTCTCCCCTACATACACAGCACATTATTTCATCAGGAAGCTTCTCCAACACACATCCCCAACATACTTACAGCACACTGCCCCCCCCCCCCCCCCCCAATACACAGCACATTGTCTCATGAGGAAGCTTCTCCAACACACATATTGCACACTGTCCCCACATATACAGCACACTATCCCATCTCCCTTGTCATCCCCCCCAACACACACACCAAGACCCCTGGCAGATGGGTTAGCCCCTTGAGCCGTGGATCTGCCCAAGGTTTCTTCCTTGGTAAGGGAGTTTTTCCTTGCCCCTGTTGCTCTTGGGTGCTCCTTGTTGGTGCCCCCCCCCCAATCCCAATCCTCCCCTACCTTTCTTATGCAGCCCTTGCCACTTAATCTACTAAACCCCTCTTCAACTGCACTTTTTACCCCCCCCCCATAAATGCACAAATAGGCTGACACTAGACATAATTTCACTGCATTTCTTACTTCCAGTAACTATATGCATGTGACAATAAACTTCCTTGTATCCTTGTATCAGCTGTCTCGATTGTGTCACTATAATCCAACTTTTAGACCGTTAGTCCTCCAGACGTGTTCTTTTTTTTTTAAGCAAACGCCCCAGGCCAATGAGACAAGCATGTAGCTACAACATAAACAAAGCGAAACTCATGGCTGACGTATCTTCTTGAGCGGTTGAGACACAGAAAGTTCTCAAGAACACTATTAGGTCTTTAAACATTTACCATCACACATTAATTCATCGGACCTAATATTTGTAGTTGCCTAAGGAAAAGAAACGGGGATAGTCTAAAATCAAATTGACGGAAATCCGTCGTACGACGGAGAACTTTAATCCTTGAGAATACTGGGAACTCATTTCCTCCGAAACCCTGAATGTGAGCGCTTCCTGGAGCTACTGAGCTGTGCGTCACGGTGGGAGGGCCCAGGTGAGCAAGACAAAGTCGGAACAGTGAAGCTGGTGCATAGTGTTACACTTCTCCCAAAGCAAGAACACCTGGTGTGGGGTAGGCTACCCAGTGATGTCTGTGTGTCCCCTGGTAGCACCATCATTGTTGAGCCTACTTCTGCCCGCTCAACTCCAAAGCACATTCTTGTGGGAAAGCTTGTCACAGCTATGTGGGGAGATCGTTGGGTCCCGATGAAGGTTCTAAATCCAACACTGAATCCTGTCACTCTGCAACACAATGCTAAGATAGCCGATGTGTTCCCGTGTCTGGCAATGGAGGACTTGAACATTGCACAAGGACTGTGTAAAACCCAGGATGTTGCCCCTAACCCAGTGTTGTCCAGTAGCGTGCACATTGATCTGGTTCAGGCAATGAAGGATGCTGGTTTGACTGATATTGACTTAAAGGGCTGTGAAGTTTCCCTGCTGACAAAGCCAAGCTAGCCTGCTGACAAAGCCAAGCTACTGTAGCCACCCTGCTCTTGGAGTACAGTGACATCTTCTCAAAAGACTCACTTGACTGTGGGAAGGTCAAAGACTTTACTTGGGACTTCCGGTATGAGATGTGTGGAGTAGACGCGCAAGCAGCTCGCTCCGATGACTAAACTTTTCATTTACATTTTAAAACTCTCAGTTTGAACTATTTTGGTTTTCAAAAGTGTAGTGTAACTTTCCTGACCACATTTTAACCTTGTCAATGTCTAAAGCAAAGGGCAAGCAGGATAAAGACGGTTCTTCTTCGTCGTCTGCTAGCATCACATTAGCAGAACTTAGCTCTCTATTAGATGAGCACAGGAAAGCATTATCTACTGACTTTAAGTCATCTTTCGAGGCACTCCAAACACCTGCTTTTTTGTGGAGTGTTGGAGTAGTGTGTAGATTGATTAGAAAAAAAATGAATTGAATCCATTTTAAGATGAGTCTGAAAAATGACAAAATGTGGAAAACTTGAAAGGGTCTGAAAACTTTCCGGTTGCACTGTATACCTCAGGTGGCTTTAAACACCATGTTCTATTCTCTACACCTATCACTTATCATGTATACAGACCTTACTACCCTTTTACTAACCATAGGCAGATGGGTCAGGCCCTTGAGTCGTGGATCTGCTCGAGGTTTCTTCCTATATGTATCTCCACTTCTAGGGAGTTTTTCCTCGCCCTTCCTGACCCTCTTAATGCAGAGGAAACACAGAACACAAAACTCCAGGTAAAAGATTGCATGTGTATTCTGTAAGACATATTCACTATTTTTCACTATTTTATTTGAGCTATCAAAGCATTGCACTGCTTGAGGAAGGATGCAAAAGATGAGCATCAGTTCTGACAGCAAAGAAATGCGATGAAAGTAATCACCACTTTATTTTATTTTTTTATCAGAGTGTTAGTTCCAATACTCAAAATGTGAATAAGCATTTTTTCATACTCTCGAATAGCATTTACTTCATTTCTGAAAAAAGACACAGATATCTGATGGGGAAGGAGGTATTAAAAATCAAAAATATATATGTATATATATGTGTGTATATACATACACACACATACACACATTTGAGGTATTTATCCACAAGGGAAAAATCTGTTTCATATCTCCTCCTGATAAAGCATTTAAAATAACATTTATAGCAAGTATTTACTGCCACTCAAATAAATGATAATGTAACTTCTCTCAGAGACTGCTCAGATTCCATTATGGAGTCCAAAGCACCAAATGTTCTGTGACACAGTGCCTCTTACACACATTGAGTACAATCTTCACATCCAAAAAGTACATTAAAATATATGAACATCAAATAAAGCTTGGGTCACACATAACATGGGCCCACAACCTTTTCTGAGTGCCTTGGCTCAAAATCAAAGGTGTCTTGTGCAACAGAAGACAGAAAAAGGTGAACTTCCAAGCCATTGAGGTCACGCCAAGTACTGCTGCATTGCTGTCTTTGCACTGAGGGAGAGATAGACAGAGAAAGAAAGAAAGAAAGAAAGAGAGATATGATGGTAAGAAATGGGTGCTTAAAGATTAAAGAATATCATACAAATTGCATATAAAAGACATGGTTCAGGCCTTAAAACAAAGACAATTTCTGAGCATGAATTATGAGGCATTTCTGAAGATGTCATAGGCCTTATGGACACTTATTAGCATAGCCTAGTAGAGTAAGCATGATAAGATATGCATATTTGTTGGAACAAATCAGATAACAAATAAACTAGCTTGAGACGGACACTTTCTTTTCAGGCTAACATTACAAATGCAAGCCTAGTCTACCCTCTTTTATTTGATAAAGTTGATTTGAAATGTTTTAACCTGCAGCCTAGGCTACTTGCAGATTGTCCTAGTTAGTTTGTTTAACTAACCATGTTGCTAAACTGTGCCTTGTAGGAAGGAATACTCCAGATGAGGCTATTTTGAAAGTTTCTTAAACAATACATCATGCCAATCATCACTGCTTTCATTCACCTTAGCCGTTACTATACTGACACCTTTTGCCAAAGGTTCAAACTTAATGTATTCTTCATTACAGAGACTCTTTGCAGCCTATACAGTTGAATACAATAGCCCTCATCTATTATTTTTACAGTATCCCACGTCTATTATATTTTAACATGCAAAATCAGCAACATAAGGTTAGCAGTCTAATATTGATAACGTTTACAACATTAGAACTGAATATGCTGCTACATTGCTACGCTAATTTACTCTTTTTGAATATTTAATTCTGAAAGTTTCAACTATCCCACCTGTGACATCACCCTAGACATCTTTCCTGGTCAGCTCACATCACTATTCCAGCTGATATTTCAGACGCACCTGTGCTTGCACATACTTTCACTTTAATGGTGTGAATGACTAAGGGATGAAAACCGTGAACATACGTTTCAAAATAAAAGCGATAGTTTGTTTATTTTCTGAAGAGACACATATTTTCCCCTTGGGATCTACAGTATCATGGTCCCTCAGAAATTAATTGACGTTACTGTTTCCATTAAGGAAAAAATAAGACCTTGTGAATGAAATTCAAGAATTTGTAAACAAAATTCGGTAACACTTTACTTGACACTTTACTTGACTTTACTCGACATAAGAGTGACATGACACTGTCATGACACATGAACCCTAACCCTATAACCTAATCCTAACCTTTAACCCTAACCCCAAACCTAGCCCTATCTTGTTATGACAAAAAATGTATGATACTTAATAACAGAAGCGTTATGTCATAAACGTTTATGACTTGTTTATGACACGTTCGTGACAGTGTCATGTCACTCTTATGTCGACACTATCAAGTAAAGTGTAACCCAAAATTCAATACTTTTAAGGCCTTAAATTTGACAATATTACATTTAAGACTTTTTCAATACTTTTAATACCCCACGGGTACCGTGTGTGCTATTAACATACCGGTCGCAAAGGTTGGGGTCTAAAGCCTGGGTAAGTTTGTGCAGCACATCCACGAATCCCATCTCTCTCAGCTTGTCCTGTCGTGCTTGTGAACCTGAGAAGACAGGCACCAGTTATTTCATTAAAAAGAAATGAAACATGCAGACCATAGGGCACGATCAGACTGGGAAGCTTATTGCTTCTTAAACGCAACACAAGGTGTTTTAATAAAAACACGAACACTTTGAAACACAAAATGCCCAGTGTGCTTAAGCTAATACAAAACAGAAAAAAAGACCTCTCACTGCATTGACAACATCTGTCTGATTGCACCCTTATAAAAGCTTTGTGCTTTGTGTTTTGCCCCTTAGTCTGTACCCGAGTAGGGGTGCCAAGACTTAATTTGTCTTTCACCTGCTGCAGGGTTCCACATGCGAACTTGGGTCTGCCACAACCCTCTAAAGCTGCTCTCAGCTGCTGTGGCTTTCTTTAGCTGTTTGGGTTCCAATCCCAACTTCTGTAGGAAGCACTGCACTGATGTTGCCGGGAAGCCACAGCATTCGACTTTGATGGAGAATAAAGCAGCGTGCCATCCTTTGGCGTGAGCCTCGTCCATCAAATCCTGGTACTTGGCTTTCTTCAGCTGATGCGAGATGTCCATTTTGTCATCCCAGGGCACTGTAAGCTCTACTACCAGAATGGTCTTTTTACTCCTGCATAGGAGGACCATGTCTAATGATCAGAGTGGGGTTAGTGCCACATCTTTTGAAAAGACAAGTTTCTTCTTCAGGTCAACTACAGTCCAAAGTTTGATGTAACATAGAAAGCGGGCACTTGGTGGCTGTTCCTCCCATAGGGGCCTTCTTGGTATATACCCCAGAGCTCCTTCCGGGACAATGGTCACTCCAGTGTTTGGTACCATTAAGCCGGCTTCAGACCGTCGAGCCAGGCCAGGCTAGGGTAATTTAGGGGCCACCTCGTGATAGTAGCCCAGGTCTACAAGCCTCATAACCCTGAGACCTTTGTGTTCAGACTGTCAGGCCATAACCTTTCCGCATTACACCTTGGCACGCCCTCGCTTGTGAAAACGTCACCAATACCACCCATTTTCAAACAGGATAAGCATAAAGTCGCGTATCTCTTTCCTATAGCTTACTGTATGCTATCGAAGTCAGTCACCTATTTTTGCCCTTTTACGTATGTCACTTAATATTCATTTCTATAGGCCTACAAACCAAGATGGCGGATTCCTAAAGAAACGCAAGCACACACAACATAAGTGTATCTAAATGTATCTATGTACCATAAATGACATTTTACCGTGACTCGAAGAGTGTTATAAGGCTGTGTGTTCAAATCCGCTTAGAGCTCCAGTGGAATTTTGATTTCCCGACGATGGGCCGCGTAAGAGGGCACCCACCAGCCCAGCACCAAACAGTGCACAGTAAAGAAAATTGAATTTTGAAGGCAGTAGATAATTTAACTGATAAGCGTTACACGGACCGCAGATGCTCCTGCTAAGAACTACACTACACATTTGACTTTGTTCAAATCTACACATCTATGGCTACTGGAAAATGACAGGTTCATTTATCAAATGCTATTTTGAAGTATTAAAAACATCTTTATTTTAGAATTTCCGAAATTGGAGCTTTTACGATAGTTCTTTAAAGTATGCCACACTATCGATAGCATAAAACACACTGGCAGGAATAATTTAGTGGGACACTTGTCTATGTTAGTACCTCATAAGTTCACTTTTTACTGTGCTACATGGCAGACCTCTTCTGCGGTCTCTCGGACCCTTTGCACTGTGAGATCTCTCTTGCCTTTGGCATTTGCTGTGCGCCATCTCTTGGCATTGTAGTTTCCAAGTCCTATCCATCCTTGACAGACCACATCTATGGTCTCCTGATATTTCCAGTAAGCTTCAGCTTCCTTCACTGCCTCCTGGGACACATTGTGATTATTGTGTTATTTGCTGTGGTTATGGTTCTTGGCAAGTACTTTTGTCCAAAGCTACGCACAATAATAACCATAAACCGTGGTCAATCTTATATAATAGGGAAATTCCATGGAAAATCACATTTTTTGTAACATCGATAACGCCAATAAAATGTGATGGTATGGTATGATGTGAATGATTACATGAAATTTGAGCATTTGCTATTTTTGGCTGAAGAATGTAAATGAGAAAAAATGCACAAAAAATGAATTATCATTCACATCATACAAATGCCAAGGTATTTCACTGGCGTTATGGATGTGACAAAAAGTACATTTTCCGTGGAATTGCCCAATACTAGTTGGTATGTCATCCTTTTTAATGGATGGCTAGAGAAGAATGCCATAGTACAGCATTTGTCTTAATTTCGGGCACACATTACTTGGATAAAATTGCAACTCAAGCAGCAGGAGACAAACAATATAATTTGTGATGCACCACCGCTTAGTTGCTATCAAATTTTATTTTATAGACATTTAAAATCATCTCAAACTGGTCAATGGTTCCGGTGCCCACTTTTAAATATTGTGTGGGTCTGTTTTTCCTCAAATCAGTTTTTTTCTGCAGAATTTTGTGGTGGCCATCAAATTTCGTGCTGCAATTTTGCATTGCCTATACAAGTCATCTTTATGTTTGTATTTTATCTGATGTCACCCATGTGGCCACATAATCTATGAAACACAATCTTCACACCACAAACTACATACCATCTTAATACTGTCACAGAAACCTGGCTACTTATAATGTCATTAAAGGCATGTGTGCACAGCTACTTTCTGTGCAGTTAAATTCTACTAGTTCAATATCGAATGAATTAGCTCGCTAAATTTAACTTAGCTGTTGTCATAATGTAAAGGTTAAAAATATTACCTCTGCATGTATAAATTGTTATTAAGTGTTTTAGTGTGAGAGTTGAAGGAGTTAAGGGATACATAGCACCCCCTTCTCAACACTCTGTGTAATTTGAACATTCAGCCCACGAGACGAGACAATACACGATATTGTTCGCGACGTTGTTCCTAAGACGAGACAATATTTTAACGCTAATATTTTAACGCTAATATTTAATGATGAAATATATGACTGGAAAAATAGCTGAAAGTCACAAAATGCAAAACAATCCAGGTGCATTTTGAAATGTTTTAACTAGTGATGCACCGATACTGATATTTCTACCACAAAAATAAGTGCGGTGTCATTAAGTGGTATTATTGTTTCCTGTAGGTACCCAAAATGCTGCTACACAGACTAGATACTATTCCACAATACATATTTAAATAAATATCGTGAGATCTCACCCCTACTGAACATAAAAGCAGTTTTGTAGGCACTGTAGTAGGCACTGTACTTTAGTAACAACTCCGACTGAGGGCAGTGGATTATGGAATAAACTGGCAATATACAGCATTCAGTAAGACCAAAGCAATGATAGAGGTCAATGAAAGCAATGATGTTGAAAAAAAAAAACACTATCAAGAACAAGGCACCAATTGCCTACACCCTAAAGTATGAAATATTTCAAAATCAAAATTCTAATACAACATAGGACTACTTTTCAAGTGTATATTGCTAGATTATGAGTAATCTATCAATGCAGCGATGATCATTAATTAGATAATAAACTAGATGTACCACATAGCGTTACAAAATATATCCACTGATCAGTCCTGTACATCCGTTCTGCAAACATTTTTTTGTCAATTTGTCTCCATCTCCTACTCCATCGCCCACTCTTGAACTTTTGTGTATTGTTGTATGTGCATGCGTGGGTGTGTGTGCACGTGTGTGCCTGTGTGCATGCGTGCGTGTGTGTGACTGTGCGTGCCTGTGTGTGTGTTTGTGTGTGTGTGTGTGCGAATGTCTGCATGTGGGTGCCTGTGTGTGTGCATGCGTGTGTGTGTATGTCAATTTGCCTCCATCTCTTTATAAAGCCTGACCGATATGGGATTTTGAGTTTTTCAAAAACTGATAACCGATATATCGGCCGTCATTTTTAACAAACACAATGTAAAATCAAGATGGGGCATTATGTATTTAGATAGGCCTAACTAAGTTCCCTAATAAAAGGCTCTTCATATACAGTAATTACTTTTGTTGTATAGAATAGAAAGAATAGTAAGAATAAAAGAGGTCTTTGTTCTGTGATAACTACATTGCCATAAACTACATTGTGAGCAGTTTATGCCTAATGACTCCCCCTTTATGCAAGCAAAACATTTTACAAATATGATCAGTTACTTTAATTTAAAGGTGCCATGTGTAATGTCTGCCAAAAAATCAATTCATACTCCACATTCCATAAAAGATGGGGGCAGTATACCTCCAGAAAGTGAGTTGGTCTACCCTAGAGTAACAACCGAGAAACGCGTATTGCAGTTTGGCTGGGGGTTATGTTGCCCGCATACCGCCTCCCATGGCCGAAACTGGTATTATGACACCTGCACCATGCTCTCATTAAATTATTAGTTTATTTTGTAATATCCTATGAGAATATGTTTTATTATATTTATTTCTAAATTTAAATTATATGGGTTTTTCATTGTACTGAGCAAGACCATATGCTGTAAACATCTTGTTTTCTGTCTATTCTTTGACCATTTGAGTAAAAATGGTTTAAACAACCATTATTACAGTAGAGTATTAAATCATTATCCATATTCATTTTTTTGTACATTATTAGTATTTTAGACAAAATACTGGTTGCACCAATTGACATAAATCGGTTACACCAATTGACCATAAAACGTTTATAGCAATAGGACAAGAAATTGACACAGAAAATAGGCATCAAGGTAAACTGAATTGGATATTTTGATATGTATTCATGTCATTCATCATATTCCATATCAAATATCATTTCATAACATCAATGAAGAAACTTGTGTTCTATTTGATTTCAATTCAGTTCTCATACAATTTCAGTCTATACCATTATTTTCAAAGAGAGTGAGATAAAGGGCCATATTTTCGCGATGCAAAACCTGGCGCAAAGCGTATTATTATTCTGACGCAAAGTTTTTTCATATCTTACACTTCACTTTTATTAAATAATGCGCCCAGGGGTGTGGCAACTACCGACATAAGGTGTGGTCTGGCACATGATCTAAAAATCGCTATCTTATACCGTCTAAAAAGCATTAGGCCACTGACCAAGAAAAGCCTGGTCTATAGCGAAAGGCGCATATGAAACACAGCTGAAGACGCACTGTCACGAGATGTAAGCACCAATTTCTCTGCAGAATAAATGTCCCTAGGTTATTTATTCAGTCATTCGAACATTATAGGGGGAAGTTTTGCTTTTTTCAGGCTATGTTTTTGCTGGTAACCCATTGTCAGTCAATTTTGAAAGTAATTAACTGTGTATAACTGTTTTGTCGTTGACTATGACACCACAGTGAAGTTAGTTTCACTTTGCCTATATGTTCAATTAATAGACAAGTGCAGATGTGTGTAGCCTATACTCTACTCGGTTTTAGTAAAGAATGGCTTAGTGGAATACCTGTTCCATACGGTCTTGCGTACAAGCAGATTCCTTCAAATACACCGCTGACTATCAAAATACTGATGCGCTGTTTGAAGTTGCCCTGCTTGCTGTTAAAGGGAATGACAGATGTCCTCCTCATTGGTTTAAAGGACGTTAAGCCCAAAACACACCCATGACTGATTAAGAAACATAAGAGCCACCTTTTTGCGCCAGGCACCTGACGTTTGATAACAAAACCACCCCGAATGTGGACTGGACAAACCCCTAAATGTATTTACGCTATTTGCTAGTGACCATGCATTTTATATTGCTAAATTAGGGTCCAAAGTGTGTGTGAGAGAGAATAAGAGTGAGTGAAAGAGTGGGTATGATAATTTCTTAACAACCAACCAACAGCAGGATCTGCGTTCACATGCACTCTGTGGTGAGACAAGTTTTTCTTGCTTGTAAGTGGCATCCATTGGGGGACAAGAGGTACATTTTATATATAATAAATGTATTTATTTATAATTTGAACATACTGTTTACATACATCATAATAAAATATTTAAAAATTATTATGGAAGTTTAAATTTAAAATGAAAAGCTTTGACATTTCAAAAACCGCTTAAATTGCAATCTAATTAAACCCTTTTAAAGCTATTGTTCATGCTAAACAGTTGAAACTATTTAAATTATAAAAATAATATAATTGGCACCTAAAATGACATACTCTTGGCCCTGAATCTGATCAAACTGGTCTCAAACAGAAACGGTTACACCATTTGACATTTCTATTTAAAAGCAAAATTTGCAGGCATTATTATGGACAACTATGTACACACCTCACCTCAAACACAGTTTCTACATTAAATTGAATATTTTATGATTATTATGATTTATAAACATTTTTAAAAGGTCATACCATTTGACATGTAACCTAAGCTTGCCTGGCCATGGCGTAAAAACACTATTATGTTACTTTAAGAGAGTTGCTAACCTTGACTCATAGCAGTTGGGGTCTTGAAGGGTCCTTCTCTATGACATAATTTCCTGTCACATGATTCTCTGACATAATACATACAAAATTGCTCCTTAAATGGTGGTTACACCACTTGACATTTTAAGTGGTTGATGTGACAGACACGATTCCCCATATTAATTCAAACATTCAGAACAATGGGGTTTCATCACCTTTTTTTTTTTACTAAAGTTTTTGTGCAAGATCATGCCAGATTATTTTAGAAGGGATTTTGGAGAGAATTTCAAATTTTTTTCAGCAAGTGTAATTATTTGGTTCATGTTTTTGTGGTTACACCATGTTGACAAATTTACCCAAATTCAGTTAATACCCTTTCAAAATTAAATAAATCCAAAACTTAAGATTAGGGTTTGATGAAAATGATATTTGAAAATAATTTGTCAAATTATTTTCAAATTTTAACAATTTTAAATGTATGTAACCCATATTTACACAAAAAAATGAGCGTCACGTCATTGACCCACATGCACAGCTGAAGACGCACTGTCACGAGATATAAGCAACTCCTCTGCAGGATAAATGTTGTTTTATTCAGTCATTTGAGCAATATTAGTGTAAGTGTTGCTTTTCCAGCCTTTTTCCAGCCAGCATGTTTTCGATGGTAACCCATTGTCAGTCAATAGTGAAAGTAACTTACTGCATAGAACTGTCTTGTCGTTGACTGACACACCTTGGTGAAGTTAGTTTCACTTTGCCAATGAGTTCAAATAACAGACGAGTGCAAATGCGTGAAGGCTATGCTAGGTTTTAGTAAAGCATGGTTTAGTGGAATGACTATTCCATACGGTCTTGCAAGCAGCCTCCTTCAAATGCGCCGTTGACTGTCAAAATACTGATACATTCTCTGCCGTTAAAGGGAATGACAGATGTCATTCTCATTGGTTTAAATGATGTTACGCCCCCAAACACACCCATAACTGATTAAGAAACCTAGGAACACCTTGTCGCGCCATGCGTTCGACGTTTGATAACGAAAACACTCCCAATGTGGACTGGACATCCTACTAAATTTGAATAAGCTTTTGACAAGTGACGATGCACTTTAGACTGTCATGATAGGGTCCATTAACTCTAAATAAATAAGTTTGGTGTTCAGGTATGAACACTGCCCCCCTCTGAAATTGAAATGGAAAAGAGCTGCTTTACTACAGGAATTTGGTGATCTCTTTCCACAGACTGCTGTCAGTGCATTCCCTCTATAAGGTATCAGAGTTATGTTCATACTTTGTTGCAAAAGACGCATATTTAGTTTGTTTATTATTGCGCTTCTTAACTGTAGGGGGACCCTGAGAGCAAATATTCTTTAGTGTTGCTATAAATTAGACTTGGGATGAGACAAGAGGTGGGCTCTTACTCAGGAGTTCAAATTAAGAAATGAAAAATGAGAAAATGGCAGTACTGATTAAGCTCACTTGTGTCTAGGAGAAATAGACAAATGAGAGATCTCATTTCGAATTTCCTTACCTATATGTAAGATTATACACCAACACCAAAACACACCTTTTCACTCAACTTTACCAAGGATCTCGATGTACATTTGTACTTACCATCCTCCTCATTCCAGATGAGGTTTGAGATACAGAATGTGGCAGCCAGCTGCAACTTTACATTTGAGTGTCCCTGAAATAAAATGAATCAGAAAGTTGTCAGGAAGCGAATATCTCGAACTGAGAGTGAGAGGTTCAATTAAACATAAAACAAGAAACCCTACATTTGAAACGTGCCATGTGTTGACGACCAGATGTAAATACGTTTCTCCAACTCCTTTTACTCTTTATTTCACTCCCCCAATATGGACAAATGTGTGAAGCGAAGCATACAAACAAAACACTTAAATGTAGATACATTCTAGTGTGATTAACAAGGTACACTTAAATAATAATAATGAAAAAAAGCTAGCTAATATAAATGTAGAACTACAGTATATAGCAAGCAAGCTATATGGTGACCATTTTCCCCCCGATATGTTGATATCAGGCATCAGACCCCTTAAGCCATTTCCATAAACTATGTCCTTTTCTCACATGTAAAAATGATTTGTTATGTCCACAGGGACCCTCTCCACCACAGCATAGAATGTAATGACATTTTTATCCTTGTTAGTGACTTAAAGTAGCGATTTACTTTTACATAGGGAGCTTGCCCTCAAGGCCCTGCTATATTATTTCCTTGTAAATGCATACTATTAAAGGGACACCAGGCAATGTTTTCGTGTTAAATAATCATCTTCGTAAGTCCGTATATGGTTAAATGACTCATTACAGGGCGAATGAAGGCTCTCTTGCCCGCCCCTACTGCCTGTAGGAAGAATATCCCACTTGCAAGTTCGGTGTATCCCTTTAAAAACTTATTATTATTCAAAAGTAGACACTAAGTTGTTCTTTGACAGCATATTTTGATGCTGAAACGTTCTTAAAAGTACACTATGCAAGATTTAATAGCCAGTTTGAAGCCAATTTGATGGTAAACAAATTAGTAATAGGGCAGGGGTGGGCAAACGTTTTGGCTCAAGGGCCACATTGGGTTTTGAAAATTGGCAGGCGGGCCGCACAACAACCCCCCCCCCCCCCAAACGACACAGCCTATCATTTAGTATCAAAAGAATTTGTTATTAATTGCTCAAAAATTACTGCTAATTCCATGCTGTTTAAACACATGTATAAATTGTGCACTGTCGCTTTAAGAAAAATTCACATTTATTTCTCAATGATCTTCTGCCTGCTCCGCTATGGCTAACGCTGTACCTATGGCTGTGCCCTCTCACAGTTTTTAAATGGTCAGTAGTGGGAACTACTGTTGCCTTCATGATTTCCTTTTAAACGTTTCGTATAAGAAGGAGATATCAATTATCAACAATAACAAGCCAGCTGGAACCTGCCACTCTCTCCCTCTCGTGAGCGCAGACGCGTTCCCAATTAAATGGATCGCATAACTTTCACTTTAGATCTGCTGCAAAGGAGATAACTAAGAGTAGGCCTATCATCTCTATTTAACATGATGTTTTGACATTGACATTGTAAACGTTCTCTAAGGAGAGTGAAAAGCAGTTTGCAGTAAAGCTAACCAACGTCGTCTCTATCGCAGAAATTTGTTTTGAAAAATAACCCCTTAAATAATGACTTCTAGTGAATTCTGTGTAAACTAATGGACACATTGAGACTTTAAAAATGTGAGACTCAAGGTATATCTGACTGGCACTTTGGGTCTTTCAAGAGGGGTCTATAGGCATAGCCTATCTGATCAGCAGGCACTTAGTTAATTAAGCGTTTTTTATGAGTTATGGTTTGTATATTATAGGCTAGTATACTATGCTGCTACCTTGTCTCAATACATTTTTACTTTGAAATCTGGCAAAAGTAGCCTTATGGTCAGGTTTAGCACAGCCCCACCCATTGTGAACCCACTTATTATAATGTTCAGTGGAACACATGAAGCTAACTTTAATTCAGGGCTTAAAATACATTTTACAAACTGAAATCGCATTTTCCTTATAGGCCTACAGGCGTCAATGAGAGAACCCTTACACTTACATGATTTTGGTTTCGATTTTCTAATTGGAGTAGCCTAAGTCTTTGTGACAACACGTCATGATACATTTGATAATGTTTGATCGTTGTTTTGGTATGAAGCATCTTTTACGTAATGAATGTGCACTCTAGAAAGTGAAAGTAGCCTAACCTAGGCCTATATGAGCTCTGTGTCCTGTCTGTGCACGTCCGCAATTGATTTCATTCCTCAAATGGAGAACACATCAATCCCATTGTATTTTTTGCCCTAAAATGCATGAAACATGCAAGTTCAAAATCCCGCCGGTAGCCATGTTACATCTGCGTTTCATATTTGCCTAGGCTACAATAACCTACAATAAATGAATTGAACGAACTCAACTGACAACAGGTAAATCTACTGATTCGGTCATTGAGACTCTATGAATACAGTACAACAAACTTTCTGTCTTTCTGAAGTTTATTTTTGTATTCCTGGGTACAGTAGCCTAATTGCCTAATGTCTTGACAATAGTTTTTCTTACCGGTGTTACATGGCAACTGGCTCCCATGTTAACTGGCTGCGTTGATGACGTTTCATGATTGATGACGAGTCTTTGACAGATGTGGCCGCTTGCAGATTTGTCACTTTCTGATATACCAGAGACGCACACAAATATGCATGACATGTTTAAAAGTCAAAATTGTATGTAGTACTACATGCACTGGACCATGAATATGCCACCCAAAAAACAAACACCTAAATAGCATAAATTAACTCCACGTGGGTATCGAACCACGAATAAATTGCTTGACCTGCTTACTTGGTAATCCGACGTCTATCCACTTGCGCCACAAACCAGCTGACAGCTCTCTCAGAAATTGACTTTAGTTGTATGATTAAAAGAAGTCAGCTAACGTTATTATAATTGTAACAAGTTAACATAGCTGTTCATGTTATCTGGCTACCATTTTATCATGCTACCGTTGCCCAAGCCATTTAGTAGGCCTTCAAAGTATCGTGGTTAAGTTTTACAAACGTTCCACTGAGGTTAGGCTGTGGCCACCCCTACCTGAAGTGTCTGTAGAGCCACATGAACGTCAGCAAATAAATCAAATAAAAATGCGTTGCCGAATTGTGTATCCTTTTGTCCAGCTTATTCTTTTAAGAATTCAGTTCATGAAACACAGGCATTGAAACGCACACTGCAATGGGCAGAAGTCTATAACGTGTCCATATTTTACACAAAATTTGCGCACAGGGAGAGTCAAAACTCTTAGGCTTATAGGCTATTAATGTTAATGTTACTGACATGTAAACATGGGTTTGATGTTTTTTTGATACTTTATTTCCTAAAACGCAAGTTAGTGCTTCTCCTGTGGCGCAACGGGTTAATGCTTCCACATTGCTTTTTCACGCAGTCGACATGGGTTCAATCCTCCCGCTCACACATTTTTTTTTATTATTTATTCATTTTAATATTTTAGGAAGCAGGTTCAATACCCACGTGGAGTCATTAGGCTGTTTAGGTATGTATTTTTTTAGTGGCATATTCATGGTCCAGTACATGTAGCGTACTACAGCCAATTTTGACATTTAAAAATGTCATGCATATTTGTATTTGATCGTCTCCAGTTTCCATCAGAAAGTGACAAATCTGCAAGCGGCCACATCTGTCAAAGAAACGTCATCACTCGTAAAACGTCACCAACGCAGCCAGTTAACATCGGTGCCAGTTGCCATGTAACACCGGCTTGCTGTTTAAACTGACTGCGCCGCTCTGAACTTTCCTGCCAGGTTTATGGCGTAAACCGCTACATCTCGGCTCTGGCATTGCCTAAACTCATCGTGTGGGAAATCAGATTATCTGTCAATATTGGGCTTTGAAAATAAGGGATATTTGCTCAGTAATAGTAGCCTACATTTTGTAACATTTATAGAGAAACCGAGGAGAAGTTAAATTAGAAATTAGAATAGTTGGAAATTGAAAACACATACAAAAAAAGATTCGGGGCTTGAGCCCCCAAAGCCACCCCCTCGCTACGCCAATGGTCATTACTGGTGAACTAATAAGACCAAACTGCCGTAACTAGTTTACTAGTGAAAGCCAAAAAGCTCAATGTCTTTTGCCTTTATTAGTTACTACTGTAGTAAGAGTGTATTTTCACCTTACTTGTGAACTAGACAGTGACAGTTTTTGCTTTCCCATTTAGCACACTTGAATCTGATGTTTATTGCGATAAGCAGAAGCCAACTACTGTGTGCATTGTATGTTCTGTGTGGTGACTGATGTAGGGTGTAGCTAGACTTCTATGCGAGGATGGTGGGATGCCTGTGTTGAATTGTGTATGATTTTCTGTATTGTGGTCACCCTACAGTGGGTACTAGTTAAAAATGGACACTTCATTCACGAAAAACGTGATTCACGCAGCTGCGTGAAATGTAAGTACAACTGCAGCTGCTTGGGGGCAGCATAAGTCCACTGTGGCGTTCCGCGGTCGAACCGGATGGAGCGTTCGACAGCAAGGGCTGTGATTGGCCGAGTTTTCAGTGTGTTGTTTGTCGGTGTTTTTAGCAGCCCATGCAACATGCTAGTCCACTGTAGCCTATAAGCTTTGTACATAATGTCAAACATAGTTTTGGATTCAGTGACAGGATTTCTTGATTGTACAGTGCCTGTCTCTCAGTAATGTTTTAAAATGAGAGCTTCGTCAGCTGGCAGTAGGCTACTTTGTCGGCAGTCATGAGAAGTTCGCTTGCTAACAGAACATAAATATGCTGCCCAGAAACCTTGTGAATAGTTCTGAATTTTTTTTACTACACTAACGAGGTTGAAATATAGCCTTTGCCTACAGCATCTACTTAACAGTAATGTTAACAAAATGACAGCATTCATATGACAATGGAAAACTAATTTGATCACTCAAGGCTGTGCCACAGCAACCAGTGTACACGGTCGAGTGGGTTAATGCATGTCTTTCCAGAACAGATTTGTTCTTTCAGGCAGTCCTGAGTTTGAATACAGGCAGGAGTAATGATGCGATGTTTTTCTTTAGAAATCTTTTTATTGAATCGAAGTTGTAGCCTACTACAGACAGTCGATGAGGTGTTCTGAAGTAGGCTTAGGCTGGGTGTAGGCTACTTTGAAACTTCTGCGGGGTAACGGGAGCATTTGTATTTAAAACATAACTTGCATCTTTCCATTCCAACCATTATTAGGCCTAGGCCTATTTTTATTAAAAAAAAATTGCAAGATGTTGCTCTTGGCAAGACTTGTTTATAAGACGTTTGGTGATTAATTGATAGCTGTTTTTGGGACACGTTAAACTTTCTTTATCATGAGCGCATACGTTGCCGTTTTGGGACATTAAGCTAGCCTACGTTAAGCTTTTTCACATTAAGGATTTTATCAATTTATTTATATATGTAGGCTACTTGCGCAAACCCTGGATACTTTTATTGCCACACAACAATATTGGTGTTATTTGTTGTTACATTAGCTTCAGAAAGCACCGCTTCAGAAAGCTGCACTGCTTGTGAAAGAAGGGGGTGGGGGAGGGGGGGGCTTAACGTGAAAAAGCTTAACGTAGCTTAATGTCCCAAAACGGCAACAAGTCGTTTTACTCCCCGCAGGTCTTCATAGCCTGAATGGTAGGCTAGAGGAAGTGGGGGGAGGGTAAGATGGGATGACCAGAGCCATCTTCGCTGGAGCTAGGCTATGAACTAATATGTGCATTGTTCCTGACACAAGAAAACGTGCGTGGTCCACCATGAAAGCCTTATCCCTCACCCGTGCATCCTAAATGTAAAACAGACTATACCATTTTGTCATTATAAGACTTAGTTTTCTGTCTTTGACTTAGCCTATTTTATGGAAACGATTGGGAAGAACATTTGTGCTATTCAGAAAGCATATCTTCTATCGTCTTTCCAGGCGCACACAGCTCGTTACCATATATCGACTGCCTAAACAGATTTTCTGTTGTTCCTTTCAGTGGCCTAGTAGCAGAACAGGTGAGTAGACCTACGTTCTTTTTCGTGCAAAAGGCACATTAGGAGAACGTCGCAAAAATTAAATTAAAAAAATGGGAGCAGGGAGAGTTTGTACCTCCAAAATGACTCTATTGAAGAGATCAGTTTGTCTCTGCTCTTGGGTTTGGCCTCGCAGCGAACTCAACCCTCTTATTGTTTGCAGTTTGTTAAATAAAGCGCTGCAGATTACATTATTTATTTCTGATTAATTGCGTCTTTCGATGTCTTTTGCAACATCTGCTTGTTAGGCTGGGCTACTGTCAATGTCCTTGTACAGGTAAATGTTCAACAATTGCTGGTGTACAGGCTATAATAATCAATTAGCTAAATCATTTGTCCAGCTGTTTAAACATTTTTTCGTGCTACATTCAAACGCAAAAAGTGCTTTGATATCTTTTTCGTTGTCATTTGAACGTCGACAAGCAGGCCAACATGTTGCGGTTGCAATTTAAGTGAAATTTCTACAATATCCCAACCTATCCCACTCTGATGTTTAGAGTTGTTTCGTTAAGATTTTGGGTTTGGCAAAGGACGTTTTTTGCCTTTTTTATTCATGCCCTTTACAACTATGCTTATCCGCCCTGGCAAACTTCGACCACTGCATGATGATACTGCTTTTATTACACAACTGAGAAATAGGTGATTGGGCTCGTCCTTTACAGCAACAGGACACAATATCCCTCCAACTAGCCTCGCCCGCCACTTGTTGCCTTCATATTTTTCCTTTCAAATTTGTGATATCACTCAAGTCTTGCTTTAGTTAATTAGCAAGTTACTACCAGAAGCCAAGACTCTCTCACTAGCTCAAAAATGTAGTCATGTAGGCTACTTTCTAAATATTCAACATTCGGAAGCAGCTGCAATTGTAACTGGACATTTTGAAAGAGACCTTTATGGAAGCGCTGCTGCCCAGCTCACGTAGCCTCCTTCACAATGTTGAATGGTGACACGCACACAACTTGCAAAATATTAAACTGCTTTGAGTGAAGTGCGCTTGTGAGTTGCGTTCCTTCTGTAATTAATTATACTAGATGCTCTTCTTCACACTGAAAACAGTGGCAGTCCTAGCTTGTAGCCTAACACCCTGATATTTTTTTCGAATCAATTTGTGGTGTGACTGACATCAGACTAGTCATTAGCGCCCCTGCCTTGTGGCCTTTATGATTTCCTTATAACTTTCTTATACTAAATAGGAAATGCAAACAATGACATGCCCAACCCTGGAACTGACTCTCTCTCTCGTGTGTGCGCGCACTCTAAGCAGCCTACATTCCAAATTATGGTAAGGTAACTTTCAAATTAGATCTGCTGCATGAAGGAGAGTGAGAGGAAACCCGTGTCCTGCTTTTATATTTGATAAATAGGTCCATCTCATCTCACAGTTCCAATGCATGATCCGAATAATGGTTTCATATTTGTTAGTCAACTTTGCAAAATACATTCGGGGCTACACTCGAAACATTCAGGGCTGAAGCCCCGGCAAAATCGGCAGGCAACGCCCCTGATAAGATATATAAACTCACACTATTGTATTATCATATATGTTTGGTAATGGCTCAACTGTCTCTGATTGTTCTACTGACTTGGAAACTGGATGCGTCATGGAAGCAGTAAGTCAAGTCACATCAAAAATAGTAGTGGCAGAACTCCCAGGAGCCACCTGGTGGTAGTTTGGGTCAACTGCAGTTTGTGCCATTTCTGCCGAGAATATGGTACGCGATTCGTGCGTGATTCATGCAGGAAACCGTCCAAACTTAACTGATACCCACTGTATTTAGACAATGTCCTCAGTTTGCACATTATGAGTTTAAAAATAAGTGTTCTCTGTCTTTGTGTCATCCACATTGTGTGCCATTCAGTATGCAAATAATTTATGCAAAAGGAGCCCTGACCAAGAATTGAGTGCATAAATTAACTGTTTCAGATTAGTCAGATTAGTTCATTACTTTTCCAGACACGGCGGCAGACACAAATTCACAGACGGGCATTACATTTTTCCAAGTGGGGCACAAATTCATCAGTGTTATGGGAACTTAAATTGATCGCAGTAGTTTAAGATAGGCCATTAATAGACACTGGGGCTACAACAACTGAATTCAAACAGATATCTAGTGCCAAAAATCACTGAAGTGTGGTAGGCTACGTATAATTACAAGCTTACACTTGACAATACATTCTAATATGAAAACGTAGATGTTTGGGGTAACCTATTGTTGTAAAATGGTGCAGCTCAGAGAGCTGGATGTAGGCCTACGAGTTAGCACACCTCTTGATGATAAAAATGTTAGCTGCCAGCCTTGTCAAAGTTAACTTTGCTAACGTTTTGCTGAACCTACCCTAACTAACCGACAAACTCCCCTAACAAATTGACTACATTTGTTGCACACTTGAAACGAAATGTCTTCAAAAGTATGTTGAAGGTGGTTACATTTATTTCCATTCCAATAACTTCACAAACTACATTTCCGTTTTCACTTGTAGGCAGGGTTCTAAATTTACACCCGCCAACCCGCCAAATGCGGGTTAAAATTCATTTTGGCGGGTGTTAATAAAAACTTACTAGCCAGTTTGGCCGGTGATGCATGAGGCATTACGTGCATGATACATAAGAGGCTGTGTTCTCGGTCATATATCCCCCTGGCAGTACTTCCTACATTTCCCATTACCACTGTGCCGTAATGTACGTGATGATGTTTCATAAGCCCATGGCTGCGCACAGTTTGCAGTTTGCAGTGAAACCAGCGCGAGAGACTGAAACGAACGGAGCGTCTACCAGAAAACTCAAGGAATTAGAAGAACGAACGGAGCCAGAGCAGGGAGCATATAGCCTACTGGCTCCGTTCGTTCTTTTATAGACTAAAAGAGGAGGGAGTTAGCCAGTAAAGTAAAGTACAATATACATAACACATGTGCATAACACAAATACATAACACGTTACGAAATATTAACGCAATTAATGCATTGTGATTACCTATTTGCGGAGGCCGCAAAACCTGAAGCAGCTAGATCGTTTGTTTTATTGTCTATGGAGTTAGCTGAATATGGTTTTAAAAAGTTGCCTGATCAGTGATCATCACCACCACACGCATCACGCACTGTGCTAGAGACAGAGGGACCAACATTTAGCCAATACATAGTAGCTGTTTTTCACTCTTGTTAGAGAAAGTATACAATGTCAACATGCACCAACAGCATGTTACATAAAGACGATACTTTTCAGGTCCTCTCTAAAGATCCAACTTGAACGTATTCCCTATGTATTTAATTGGGAACGTGTCTAAGCACATGAGAGGGAGAGAAAACGAGTGACAGCTTCCAGCTGGCTTGTCATTGTTGATGATAATTGATATCTCTTTTTTATTAAGTTAAGATTAAACAAAAGGCGGCGGTGGTTGGGACAGACTTATGGGGTCGAGAAGAAGAATGAAGCAGGATGAGGATATTGACAGAGAAATAGATAGATAAGTAGATGGATAGATAGATAGATAGATAGATAGATAGATAGATAGATAGATAGAGGTCTCAAAACATGAAATGAAGTGTTTGCACTTTCTGTGTATATTTTGTGGTATGTATTCATGCCAACAATGTTAATAAAATGATCAAATGCATTCAGTGACACTCATCTCATAAACTCATAATTCTCTTATTTTCACCAGAAAAAAAATGGCTAGTAGAAATTCTGATTGGCTGGTAACTTTAGAAAGTTACCAGCCACATTGGCTGGTGATCAAAAAAGTTAATTTAGAACCCTGCTTGTAGGCTATGCTGCTTGTCTTGTTTTCCTACTGTTTATTGTATGTATCTACCAAACTTGTTTTTAAGATGTTCATAGCAAAAATGGATGCATGCGATTAATTTAGATTAATTAATCACAGAGTATGTAATATATTAGATTATTTTTTTAATTGATTGACAGCCCTAATTTCAATAATATTGTACTTATTGTAGATCTTGAAAGAATGTCATATCATTCAGGGAGAATGCATATCTTTTTCAGGGATATATGCCCTGATCAACATTATTGTCAAGCGGGATCCAGGGGTGTGCTCCCCTGGGAGAAGATTTTGATAAATAGTCCCTTAGATGATAGATTCTGGTGACTTTTGTGGATATAAATGGACATCATTCAGACATGAGATGAACAAACCCAATACAAGCGTGTATTACAGTAGCATCTTTGTGTAGAGCACCAGAGCTCCTGGGACCCTGGGACTGGTAGGCCTGTTCATTAATCCATCCCTGCTTTTAACTAGTCACTTACCTGCATACTTATTGCTTGTACAGTATACTGCTACTACAGATACTACAGCCATTCCAAGAAAGGTGGGTGCCAATTATAATACTCTAGGAATTGATTAGTAGCCTAACCAAAACTGTGCAACTCATTGAGTGGTTAGTGGTGTTCGTTGATGTTGCAAAACAAGTACCGTAGCGAAATACAGTTTCTATCGTGTTTTATTTGGCATTTTGTAAAATACCATTGATTTCTGTTGGAAGACTCATTGCACGTTGATATTACTGGGCCACCAGAAATGGAAACGGGGGCTGTTTACATTTGGTTGTAGTCTTTCCACGAGACCTTCTTTTACTGTCTATGCTTCAGGCTTAAACATTGAGCGGAAGTTTATACACAGTTGTGAGGTATCTAAAAAAAATAGTTCCACAATAGCAAATAACACGGCTGGAAATCATACATTGCGCCGATATATATATATATATATATATATATATATTTTTTTTTTTTTTTTAAAGAATATGTTTATTCATTTTCAATTTCACAACAAGTAGACAAATATCCAATAAGCAATGCCTTAAACAAACAAACAAAAAAAAGATATATTTGTTTTTAATAATCAATGAACACTACTAACCACTCGGTGAGTTGCAGTTTTGAAAACGAACGTTAAGGGTTGTTTTAAGGACATGTCTGTGCATGCCACTCTGAAGCAGTAAAGGCGATTCAAAACGAGTCAGAAAAGTCGAGACAGGACCAATCGTCAAAATTTCGGTGTCCACCACTCTAGTTCATCCAAAACAAACCAGAAAAGGGACTCAAAGAGCTAAATACCGGAATTATCCTTTAAGTTTGTCGGACAGATTTCTTTTCAATTCTGGCGAGATGCCGTGTGTCATAAGATAGCCCGCATGCCTCGAGACAGACAGATGCGTAAGGGCGTCCTGGTTGCCAGAGCTTTTGACACCAGCTTCCAAAGTCTCTACCCCTGGCTTCATAAAGTTGCACTCTATGACTTTGGCTACGTTTCCCGTTGCCAGTGTGGAAAACACATTCGTAGTGTATGGGACACACAAAAGAAATTCGCACATGAGATCGCGCGAACCTTTTCTGCAGACACGTCGGTACGCCGGAAATCTGACGTGGCGCCGGAGCGCTATCAGGCCTGCTTATTTTATGTTAGATTCTTTTGTGAAAAAAAAAGCCACGTTAAGTGTTTTTGAATAAAATAAAATACATGTTTTGTATTACAACGGTTAAATCTGTGTCTGTATTGTATATTCAAACCTTAATACCATTCCATAACAGGCTGATGGATACTTTCAATGACTAGAAATTCTGGAGAAACATTTAGTCAACTAAGTCCACTGTAGATTTAGTCGACTAAAATCTGCTAATACTTGGTCTACAAAAACTAGACCAAGACTAAAAGACTTAAGACTAGACTAGGGGCCCGTCCCATTTCTCCCCCCTTAAAACTTCCACTTGGTTTTGATTGCCCTCAACATTAAAGCCCCCTCGACAAGGGAAGTGGAGGTGAAGATCTTTCCCTATGAATTGGGACAGCACTATATGCAAATTAGCGTAGCAAACGTGCTCATGCGTGACGCGCATTGTCGACGTGTCTACCGGTAGTAGCCTGCTACTATTTTCATTCAGGAACATGCCCGTTCTAGCGGTCATTGTTGTGTGGGCCGTGCTGGTTTATCTACGTCTGGTTAATCAACAAAGATATTCGTGTTCATATGAACGCCAGAACACACACCTTAAATATTGACGAAACTACCCAGATCAGATATATAACGTTATTTGATGGGCAGACTCTCTCAAAGCACTCAGCAGATATCATGAACATCGTCAGATAGCTTCGTAAAATATTTTCTAACATTAGTGTTCAAAACTCAACAGTCCATCAGATGTGCATCAAACTAACATATTCCAACATAATTAGAAATTGTAATATGCTTATTTGCGAAAATATATGAAACATTTTGCCGGCTTGCTGAGCTCGCACGGTATCCTGGGTAATTTCATCTCCCACTTCGTTTTAAGCCTGCATCGGTCCTGGCTATATTTTGAGGGTTGATTTTAAGGGGGAAATAGCACTTCCCCTTGTCCCTAAAGTAATGGGACACCCTAGCCCTACACGTGCACGCGCAAAAACGAGGGTTAGGGCAAAAATCTAGGGGTAGGGGAGGTATTGGGACTAATCAAAAGACTAAGGCTAAGACTAAATTAGAATGTGCTGTCAAAATTAACACTGACATTAGCCTATTATTATTTGTTGCTTTGCGGCCACAGAATCACTTAAACTAGCAGCCATGTCTCAATGTTTATATAGCATGACAGCTGCAGCTTGAAAGATGTGCATGTGTGTGTGAGAGAAGAAAAGACACGCAGGTTAGGGGAGGCACTAGAATGTCTTGTGCACAGCATCTTACTGAAAAACGACACTAGTTTACTAGTAGTATCGATACTAATAAAATTAGGTATTGTGACATTTTTAATTTCAGGGTATTGCGATACTTTTGTAGTATCGGTGCACCGTGCAACACTATTTGTCACCTCACCACATTGCTGATTTGTACTTTACCCTCTAACATATTTACATCTGGCCAAAGTCTCTTGTAAAAAGGATTTCAAAATCATTTGAGTTGAAAGGTACATAGAAAAACATTTACCATGTAGTACTTAATTTTCTGTAGTATGTCATCATTTGTCATGATGAGTTCCTTGGCTGTGTTGCCATCAGCAATGTTGGCCAGGATACATAAGGTCTAAAATGGAGAGATAACTGTCAAAATGTTACCGCGTATTCAACAATTTATCAAAGACCAAGCTCTTCTTCAAGCAGCACTTTTCTTAATCCTGTTCACAGACAGTCAAACTAAACACACTGAAAACCTCCTTGGCAGATGTAATATAACGTAGGAAGGCTTTTTGCACACCTCTTTTGTCAAGCAGGTGCATTGGATATGACCAAAGGTCGCAGATCAGGAACTTAGAAAGAATCCCGCACACTGACCATTCCGCAAGCAATTATTTATTAGAAATCACAAAGTTTTTTCTTAGACCTGATGAAGGTCTAAGACTGAAACGTTGCAATTTCTAATAAATAATTGCTTGCGGAATGGTCAGTGTGCAGGATTCTACGGAGCCCTCCGGGTGACATGGGGGAAAAAAACGGGTTAAAAAAACAAAAAAAAAAGTAATGGGGAAAAAAAACATGAAGAAGAAAAAAAAAACCGATGCACTTTTGCGGGATCTCATTGCGGGATCTCGCAAAACTTTTTTTCTACTTTTGGAACTTGCTGGGCTTCCTACTTGACCCCAATAGGCCCACAAACCACTACCGCCAGATGGCAATCGTATCATGATAATATGATTGCTCTATCACTGTTGCGTGTTGTGGGTTTTCTGGACACATTATATAGGCCTATGACACGGGAGGGAGAGGGAGACACCTGCGTGCAGACACGCACACACCGGCCAGGCACGTAGCAAGCGTGGGGGATGTGGGTGTTATAACGTACACAGTTTTGCTGGAACACGATTCTATCCCCCACACTTTTTGTCAGATTAAATTGAAAGTAAAATATGGAAATAAACGCTCCCGTAAAGAGTTGGAACCGTATCTATAACGCACACACAGAGACACAAATAGGTCTGTTGATTTGATTGAACGGTCATCCAGCCAATCACTTCAAGTTAGGTGAAGAACCAGAGCCGCTCTGATCAAATTCAAAGTGTACATCTTTCAAGGCTATGCTGCTGCTTGGGTCTGCATTGTAACATCTGCAGTGAGCAGATTTCAGATAGAATTGAAATGATAATTGTTACCGCATTATGCTAATTTAGTAAACCAAAATTCACTGTCTGACTGACAGTTTTTGTCACAATGCAGGGAGTCAAAGTGAAAGCGGGGTGCGTGCACCAAGGCACCTGTTTCTGCAGGAAAACCTTTGGCTACTGTTCTCAGAGCATTATGCTTTCTCTGCCTATGATCTGCAGCTTTTCTCAAACTATGGGCCTCCTCAACAATTAACCTACTACTGCTCCACGTAGCCGCGAAATTAAGTTATGCCCGGTGCTTCACACGTCTGCTCATTTGCAGCATACTTATTCATTTGGTGTCATCAACTATATAGACATAGCCCAGTCAGCACACATACAGTACGTCTCCAAGACGCTTGGAAAGGAACAGCTTAATTACATCGCGTTCCATTTAGAACGTCTTATTTGATCTGATCTTACAAACGACGGCGTCAAGACACATTTGAGTTCTACATTGGAGATAGAACGCTTATGATCGCTCATGCAATGTGTGCGTCCCTGCAGCAAGTGAAACTGGAGGTAACGTGGGCTAGAAGCAACAATAGTTTAAACAACAACGTGGCTTCCTGTAACTATCAATGGAAAAATGCATAGAAACTGCTAATCATAGCCTAATCTTTAAATTGACATTAATTAAACTGGCTATATGCAACACAATTTATATATATTCCCTTTGCATATGTTTGGGTAGACTTCAAACGTTTTTAAATTTGAGCTTACAGTTCTGTGTCCTTTACATGTATTTAATAGGTATTAGTGATACCTCGAAATTAGGCTGCTGTCTATTAGGTAATTTATTGTAGCCTGCTGTGTGTGCGTGTCTGCACGCAGGTGTCTCCCTCTCCCTCCCGTGTCATAGGCCTATGTAATGTGTCCAGAAAACCCACAACACGCAACAGTGATAGAGCAATCATAGTATCATGATACGATTGCCATCTGGCGGTAGTGGTTTGTGGGCCTATTGGGGTCAAATAGGAAGCCCAGCAAGTTCCAAAAGTAGAAAAAAAAGTTTTGCGAGATCTCGCAAAAGTTTTGCGGGATCTCGCAAAACATTGCGAGATCCCGCAATGAGATCCCGCAAAAGTTTTTTTTCTTCTTCATGTTTTTTTTCCCCATTACTTTTTTTTTTTTTTTTAACCCATGTTTTTTTCCCCCATGTCACCCAGAGGGCTCCGTAGGATTCTAAGTTCCAGATGTAATATAAAAAAGGAAAACCCAACCAAAGACCAGACTACACTAATGTTTACCAAACCACTGTCCGTTTGGTAAGCCAGCATGAGGATGGAAGTGAACAATGAATTAACCCCTGGTTGACTATTAGAACACACAAATCAGTATGTTACACACAAATACGTTTGTTACAGTTTTGAACAATCAAAATGAATTTGAAGATGATATCAAAAACTAGTTGCCTGGTAAAAACATATAAAAAGTGGCAAATTGTTGCATATATTTTTTTCCTATGAGTGGCACAGGAACATGCCATTTCTAATGACAACTGTCAAGCCATGTGGCTATAAAACACAAAACCAAAAATATGCCTTGACTGGTAGACAAAGTAGATAGGGCTGTAAGTTGTACATTGACAAATGGACAAGCCACAAAATGAATGCAGAAGTTGCAACATGTATACAAAAGCAACAACACAAATAATTTTTTTTACAATTCGAATGCAAAAACCACAACACATTTACAAATGTAAAAATCTCAGAGCGGTAAAGAAAAATAATATGTACTATTATTATAGACCTGGCCTACTCTGCCTCTGATAAGCTTGCTATGACATGTTACATCCATTCCTGCAGTCTACTTTGTACAGTCACCTACATTCTTGGAAGTGAAGAAGCTACACAAAAGACCTCTGGAAAGTAAAGAAAGGAGTCTCCAATATTGGTAATAAAAGAGAAGATAATTTCAACTTTACCAAACACACAGTATAAAAACAATAGCAGCGATTTTGGCTATAATTTGCTTCATGTAGCCTAAGGGCCCTATCTTACTGCCAGTGCATTGTGGCGTGAGGTACGACGCAACTGTCATTCTGAGTTTGTGGCCAGTACAATTACCATTATCCCGCCAAGCGCAAATTGGGATAAGTGTTGTTTTTTTTCAGGCTATGTTTTCGATTGTAACCCCTTGTCAGTCAATAGTGAAAGTATATAGCTAAGTGTAAAACTGTTTTGTCGTTGCCTAAGAGACCACAGCGAAGTTAGTTTAAGTTTGGATGAGTTCAAATAATAGACCAGTGCAGATGCATGTAGGCTACAGGCTATAGGCTTCTCTGCTAGTCACACACACATGCTTTAGTAAATCAAAGTTTAGTGTAATCCTGTTATTGCATACACAGTCTGGTGTGCAAGCATATTCCTTCAGATGGCTGACTGTTAAAATACCAACGCGCTGTTTGACATTGCGCTCCTTGCTCTTAAAGGGAATGACAGATGTCACTCTCATTGATTTTGATGTTACGCCCAAAACATACACATGACTGATTAAGAAACATAAGAACAACCCTTTTAAACAATGCGCCTGGCGTCTGGTGAACTTACTACGTCAAGATAGCGATTTTGGACTGGCCACACCCTAAAACGTATTTAAACGTTGTGACAGAATCACGTTTCTGTCATGTTTACATAAAATAATTAATCTACCCAAATATATTTATTTACTTATTTTCACTACATCACACTTTTATTATATATTACTTCCACACTATTGTCACTTGAAGTAGTTCGCTGGCTTAATGACCTTCTAATTGACTAGCCAATCAGGTGTGGTGGAGGTCATGAGCTGGAGTCTCGCTTTAAACAAAATAGGAAGTGAGCTGTCAAACCGGCAGGGAGTTGAATGTTCAATCAATGCATTGTGTCGGAGGTTGCGGTAGCTCGGTGGAAGTTCGGAAGCGCTTTGATGGAAATAAACTAAAACCTATGGACCTATTGGACTACTGGAAGTAAACTAAAATCTATGGACCTATTGGACTACTGGAAGTGAACGTGGATTTTCGTAATGGACGTGTGGATTATAAGGTATATATAGGTACTATGCTATTGGATTAGTGCGAAGTGTCAGGCTACACTTTTTGCCTGGCTAATCGAGCCTATACCTCCCTAAACCTCCTCCAAAAACTTCGGTTTCAACTAGGCCTACGTCGTTTTCATCTCTTCCTTGCTGCTCTCCTCCCGGGACACACACACGCTCATATAGGCTACACACACACACAGGAACACTTGCTGCCAGCCCCTCCTATATGGAGTCAAAATAGAGTCTTTAATATTGAGAGCTTGTGCAAAGATGTTCACATGTGTAATAAAGTTTTGCAGCTGTGCAAAAGAAGTTCTGTATGTGCAAAGACATTTCGTACCTGTAGAAATGTTTTGTACATGTGTGAAAGAAATGTGTATTTGTAGAAATGTTTTGTACATATGTGGGGCGAAATGCGGATCTGTAAAAATATTTTGTACACGTGTGTAAAAAATATGTACCTGCACAAATACTTTGTACGTGTGTGAATCTCCTACGCGAAGCTACGCGATGATTTCCTGCGCAACATTGAAAGCGTGAGCTTTGCAAAGCTTACGGACTTTTGACCCTAATTTTACTGCCTTTCTGAAGAGCCAATCAACACATTGCTTACTGCAAACCAATCAGCGTTCCCCACCGACCACCAGATTTTGGTACTAAATCCACAGATCTAGTTATTAAAACTGGAGGTAACAGCAAGGGCAGATAGGTCGTAACATTACTGTAAATGAGCACAGATAAGTATTTCTGGACTAAAATATTGCAAAGCGATTTGGTTACTTTATTTGTCATGCTTTTATCAGTTGTAACATAGTCAAAACGTTAAGCATATCATATCAGAACATGAAATAATAACTATCGTAACTCCTCCTATTACCGTCGGTCCCGTATTTCCGCCGTCTTGCGTGTATGTGTCACTTAATATCCATTTCTATACAAACAAAGACAGCGGACTCCTAAAAAAAACGCAACCACCCACACCATAGGTGTATCTAAATTAGCTATGTACCAAAAATGACATTTTACCGTGACTCGAAGAGCTGTAAACAGTGTTGTAAGGCTGCGTGTACACAACCGCTTGGAGCTCCAGTGGAATTTTAATTTCACGACGAGAATTCTCGGTCTAACCGTCCATGTGCCGTTGAAACGGTGTAAATAGGCGACCCATCAGGCAAGCACTATAACTCCGAGCGTGGTAAACAAAATCGGATATTTCAGGCAGTAAATGCTCCCGTTAAGAACCAAACCAGATTTTGTTCAAATCTACAAACCTATGGCTACTGAAAAATGTAAGGTTCATTTAGTAAATGTTATTTTGAAGTGTTGAAAAACATCGTTGTTTTAGAATTTCTGAACAAAAGTGGTGATAATTGGGGGTGTTACGATAGCTGCCATAGCTATCCTAGCTGACGCTTATCGTAGCTCATAGTGCTAGGGCTAATGTAAGTCGTCAGTTTATACATTACCCAGCGAATAAGTAGGCTTAATTCTTACATGTCTTAAGTTAAAGAATTGAAAGAAATAGGAAATAAAGAAAACGCTTGAACGGGTTTATCCATTTACATTCAGATTTTGCCATAGACTTTGCCTAAGCGCTTGCTTGGTAGTCTACCGTCCTGTTCAGTCTATGGTTGCTATAGAAACCGCTGCTGTGCTTCATAAACTGACGAGATAACCGTGCTTGAAATACTCCCGAAACACAAAGAAAACAAAAGAAAATGTACCTATGTAAGAAAATGGGATGTTGTTGTATTCCAAACAATAAACCAACAGTCCTGGAAGGGCATTACTACGGTTAAATCTCACTATAATCTCCTAGCCGTGGATGTCCCATTACAACCCATTCATTTGATTCGTCTTTTTGCCGTCCACTAGGCTATTATTATAGACTTGCAAAGGGTGATAAAATAAACGTGTTCTCATATCAAATAATAATAGCAGATAAACATAAATGTGTGTACAGTATTACTGTTTATAATCATGAATGACACCACTGAATCACCCTTTCGGAAATGCATCGCGTAGCGTCGCGTAGGAGATTCACACATGTACAAAGTATTTGTGCAGGTACATATTTTTTCCACAAGTGTACAAAATATTTTTACAGATCCACATTTCCCCCCCACATATGTACAAAACATTTCTACAGATACACATTTCTTTCACACAAGTACATACTATTTCTACAGGTACATATTTTTTTCAGACATGTACAAAATATTTCTACAGGTACGAAATGTCTTTGCACATTCAGAACTCCTTTTGCACAGCTGCAAAACTTTATTAAAAATGTGAACATCTTTACACAACCTCTCAATATTAATGACCCTATTTTGACTCCATACTCCTAGGCCGCTCGTTTTCATTTGTTTGTTTTTTGGTTATTGTTTTGTTTGTGTGCGTCGCCATAGACGTAGCGTTTTGTTGGATCTAGCTTCTAATGAACTGTTGTCGACGTCGCCGACGTCCTGAACTGAATGACATATTGTTTAATACACTGCATCACCTGCTTGAAAACCATATACTGTGTTGTGTTTCTTTTCTTGTCAACTTTAAAACGGGAAGGGTGACGGGGTCTTAATACTGACACGGCAGTTTTAATGCTGCCTGGCGCCCAACATAATCATTTTCTTTTCTTGTGTCAGAGGCCACCGTTACAACGTATTTAAACCATCCGTTTCAGACCGTGTGTTTTAAATCACTAAAATAAGGCCCCATGTGTAACCAAGATAAGACCCTTAAGGTTAACTCGTACAGAGCGTCAGAATGTCTTTTTTTCTCAGCTGACAGTCTCTGTCTTGCATTTACTATACAGGTCTACATAAAATAATGTTTGTTATTCTAACATTTGCTTGATTTCTAGTCCACAAATCTTCTTTTCATGTTTTTGGGATGACAACTGCTGGATGTAGGCTTAACAGGCTATAAACAAATGTACACACTAACCTAAACATTAAATCCAGAAATTAATATTGGTGAGTTTCCCTGCCATGTTATGTCTCTCATCTCATAAATGTCTCATCGCTGCCCTGGCTCTGCTCAGCACTTGTTTGATTCACATACTATTTTATTCACTGGTGACACCTATGGTGCTATCCTCCATAGAAATGTACAGGCATAGTTTGTAAAGTTGGCAGTTGTCTAATCCACCCCTTCCTGTAATGTACATAATCTTCATGGTCATAGCCATGCTGCAAATGTTGGCGCATGCACAATGAGCAAGTTAATGTGCTCATGTGCTTTTTAGCCTTATTTGAGTGAATTGGGGGGATATATTTACAGCGGGGAAAATAAATATTGAACACGTCAACATTTTTTTCAGTAAGTATACTTCCAGTGAGGCTATTTGCATGACATTTTCACCAGACATTAGTATTAACTTAGGTAATCCACACATATAAAAAAATCCAAACATTAATGTAATTAAGTAGAGTTATGAGTAAAAAAGTGGAATGCCACAGGAAAAAAGTATTGAACACGCCTACTGAAATTTCTTAAATACTTTGTGGAAAACCCTTTATTTGTAATGAGAGCTTCAAGGCATTTCCTCTATGACGAAACTAATCAGTCGCAGAATTCAGGTGTGATTTTGACCCATTCTTTTAAACAGATAGTCTTTTAATATTGAAGATTCCAGGGGTCCCTCTTGTAAATCCTGATCTTTAGGTAACTTCCAAAACTGTTCAATTGGATGTAAGTCAAGGCCTGAATTTCCTTTCTCTGAAACCAATTGAGAGTTTCCTTTGCTGAATGCTTTGGATCATTGTCCTGCTGGAAGGTCTAGCCATGTCTCATCCTCATTGTTCTGGTGGATGGCAAGATTCTCCCAGAAAAAATGGCTCCATTCATCATTTCTTCAACTGTATGAAGTCTGCCAGTACCATGAGATGAAAAACAGCCCCACACCATGATGCCTCCACCTCCAAACTTCACTGTTGATGTGGTATTTTTAGGGTGTGCCATTTCTCCTCCAAATATGTTGTGTAGTATGACATCCAAAGAGTTAAATTTTGCTGTCACCTGACCAGAATACATTCTCTTAGTATTTCATAGGCTTGTCCAAATGTTGTGTAGCAAACTTTCAGTGAGCTTCGACATGTTTTTCTTCAGTAATAGAGTCATGTGGGGTGAGCGTGCATAGAGGCCATGGCGGTGGAGTGTGTTACCTATGATTTTCTCTGTAACAATTGAACCTGCTGCCTCCAAGTCTTTCTGGAGTGGTCCTTGGCTCTTAGGCTACACTTCTGACTATCCTTCTGACTTCCTGGTCAGAAATCTTGTGTGGAGATCCTGTGCATGGCCGATTGATGATGCAGTGATGTTCCTTCCACTTGCAGATAATGGCTCCAATACTGCTTACTGGATGATTCTGAAGTTTTGAAATGCATCTGTAACCAGTTTCATTGATATGTTTTGCAACAATAATGTTGCAAAGGTCTTGGAAGAGCTCTTTGCTTTTACCCATCATGACATGTTTCTTGTGTGACAACTTGGTAATGAAAAACCTTTTTATATCTCATCAATATGTACTAACCCAGCTTACATTAATTTGCACAGATAAGAGGGATAATTACTCTCTAACTATGTATAGATTCCAGCTCGTTCCTTGCCATTCCTTGCCTTTGTGTACTGTTTTTTCTTAGTGTGTTCAATACTTTTTCCCTGTGCCATTCCACTTTTTTACTCATAACTCTACTTAGGGACATTGATGTTTGGATGTTTTAATATGTGTGGATTACCTAAGTTAATACTAATGTCTGTAGAACATTTTATGCGAATAGCCTCTCTGGAAGTATACTTACTGAAAAAAATGTTGACGTGTTCAATACTTATTTTCTCCGATGTGTACTGTTCAATTCAGATTTAAACACAGACACACCTGCCCGGAGACATTAGCAAGAAGAAAAGAGAAGAAGAGTGGCAAGACTTGCCTTAAAGGACTTTGCAGATGCCCATCGGGGAATTTCCTATTTTATTATTGCTTCTGGGAGGGCGAGTTAGCTTTAGAAGAGAAACATAACCAATGCATTACGTAGGTTTGTTTTCTGTCAGCTAGAAAGCAGGTGAACTGCTAACATTTGTGTTGTAGCTTTTGCATTTGTGTTGAGGCTTCTGCATTTGTGTTTTGCCTTTTGTATTGGGTTGGCCTGTCTGGGGGACATCTGAGGGAATCGAACCCCAGTCTCCCACTAAACCATATTATTAACCACTGTATTATTGACTTCCACGTCAGAATGAGTGTTTGCAGGTAAACTTCATAGGCCTGAGCATCATAATCACGAAATTTCTGTTAACTAACAAACTGACGGTTGTATGTGTTCACTGAACAAAGATTATGAAAATAAAACACACATTTTCCATCTAACACTTAATTTGAACAGATATTAGTGCCGAAACTTTTCCGAATTCTTCACTTTCTGCTGATGAAAAAGCGAATGTCCACCATGTTTTTTGTGCACGCGAGCAACTTTGTTATGTCAAAGGGTGTGAATAGTTCAGCTGTGTGGCCAAAGCTATTCGTACCAGGGGTGTAAATAGACACTCCGTAAAAAACATATTGAAATTTTAGGCACATGGGGATCTTCCTAATACCATCACAGTTTTTCTAAAATTATATAAAATAATCGCAATATAATATCGCCTTGCATATATGTGTAACATCATCAGATTCTTGCCAATACACAGCCCTAAAAGAAGATTTAAACAAAAATCTACTTATATCTATCTATCTATCTATCTATCTATCTATCTATCTATCTATCTATATTTCACGATCCAATCCAGTCTCAAAAGATAGCTAAGTTTACTTTCTTCACAGCAAAACAGATTTTGTCACCTGCACTTTTTATTCATACACAGGAATGCATAATCATCTGATTCTTATGATTCTCCTCCCATAATTTTGTCTCAATTGTGAATCCTACTTCCAACAAAGTATGCATGAGACAGGAGTGCAACCTGTCATTCTGGGCTCCAGCTGCAAGCAAACTGTGGTCTTACCAGTGGTGGTTGGAGAGTGAAACAGTAGGAAGCATGACATTTCGAACCTGAGGAAAGCAATGGGTCCAGGGGACCATGCCCCAAGGGAAAACTTTTTTTTTAAATAGCCCATTATATTTTATGATTAAATGGTAACTTCTGGTGAGAAACAAACTGGCAAATAAAAAAAAAGTAGCCAACCCTTCAACAGAACCAAACTGTACATACTCCTACTCCTGTGAAATAGCTGTAGATGAAAATACTACAATTTTTACACACAATTTTTACACCTTGAATTTCCCCTTGGGGATCAATAAAGTATCTATCTATCTATCTATCTATCTATCTATCTATCTATCAAATGGATGTGATCATTTTGATTTTTTATGGGTGATGGAAGAGAATGACCTACCTGCTCCTTGATCTCCATACTGTGGTCGCCCTCTAGGATGAGTGTCACTGCCTGCATAATTTGTTTTCCATGTGAGCTCATAATCTGGTCTATGTGCTGGAAGACAAGAATTTTGGAAAGGTGTAAAATGTATGTCTCCAGAGTAGAGCAGCCTTTCTCAAACTTTGTTGACCACCCCCTCCCATATATACTGTACAATTACTATCATATCAAAAAAGAGTAAAGCAGTCAATGTTGTCTGTGCATTGTTTACAAAAAATGTTCAGTGAAAAAAATGTACATCAGAGGACTGCTGTACTTAACATGGTTGCATGATGTTTGCATTAAAAATACTTCCCAAAACAGCAGCAATTATTTGGGTGACATTGTTTTGGGAATTCTGTTTCTGAGTTATCCTCATGCAACTCATACACTGGTAGGTAAAAGGAGAACATATTTACATGCTTTTCTTTTAAATGAATGTTTGAATGTCTGAATTCAAATTTGTGTTTGGTAAACGGCAGAGCAAAAAGTAATTAATCACCGAGATCTTTGTTAAACAGAAGAATGAATAGGCTACAATAGATTTTGAAGATAAGTTGATATACTCTTTTGATCCCGTGAGGGAAATTTGGTCTCTGCATTTATCCCATTCTGTGAATTAGTGAAACACACTCAGCACACAGTGAACACGCAGTGAGGTGAAGCACACACTAATCCCGGCGCAGTGAGCTGCCTGCAACAACAGTGGCGCTCGGGGAGCAGTAAGGGGTTAGGTGCCTTGCTCAAGGGCAAGGAGGAATTACCAGTGCATGAAAAAGCAAAACATATGATGTAAAATATACAGTGTTAAAACATAGTGTAGAGATAGTTACAATGGTTTTGCTTAGGTATAAGGTTGTTGCAATGCTAAATAAAGCTGTTTCTATGATAGTTGCTAGGGTAATCATGTTGGTTGTTATGAAACTGACATTGATGCTTTATTTCAATGGTTGCCTTATTGGTTGTTAGGTAGGTGGTGGTTTAATATAATTGGCTGGAGGCATAGTCGATGATAACTGACAGTTGGAATGGCTGAACAGTTAAATAGCTGAGTAGTTTAAATGGTTAAATTATTTAATAATAAATTCTTGTAGTGAGGATTTTTATTTTGAAACAGTTGTGGGAAGAGCAAACAGTTGGCAGGAGTCATAGGTGATGACAACTGACAGTTGGAATGGCTGAACAGTTAAATAGTTTGATAGTTTAAATAGTTACATTATTTAATAGTGAATTATTGTAGTGAGGATTTTTATTTTGAAACGGTTGGCAGGAGTCATAGTTGATGACAATTGACAGTTGGAATGGCTGAACAGTTCAATAGTTGAGTAGTTTAAATGGTTAAATTATTTAATAGTGAATTATTGTAGTGAGGACTTTTATTTTGAAACAGTCGTGGGCAGAGGAAACAGTTGGCGGGAGTCATAGTTGATAACAACTGACAGTTGGAATGGCTGACCAGTTAAATAGTTGGATAGTTTAAATGGTTAAATTATTTAATAAGGAATTATTGCATTGAGGACTTTTATTATGAAACAGTTGTGGGCAGAGGAAACAGTTGGCAGGAGTCATAGTTGATGACAACAGACAGTTGGAATGACTGAACAGTTAAATAGTTGAGTAGTTTAAATGGTTAAATTATTTAATAAGGAATTATTGCATTGAGGACTTTTATTATGAAACAGTTGTGGGCAGAGGAAACAGTTGGCAGGAGTCATAGTTGATGACAACAGACAGTTGGAATGACTGAACAGTTAAATAGTTGAGTAGTTTAAATGGTTAAATTATTTAATGGCGAATTATTGTAGTAAGGACTTTTATTTTGAAACAGTTGTGGGCAGAGGAAGCAGTGGGACAGGATCAGTTGTCTTAAGAGAATGAGATTGTGGGCGCTATCTAAAACGATCTAAAATGGAAGTATGAAAACGCAACAGGCAAGTGGCTTTGTGGGCGGATCTTGGGTGCTATTTTACCGGCGGGATAAATGACTGTTGACTGTCGCCCGATGCAAATCTAAAATGGGGTGGTCTGAAGTAGCTACATTACTCATGGGTGTGGTTTGGGCATAACGTGCAATAAACCAATCAGAGCGTCATCTCACATTCCCTTTAACAACAGGCGTGCTTATTTTTTATTTGCCAGCGCAGCCAGGACCGTTCACAGAGCTATAAGCACTGTTAAGTTGGGAACAGTGTGCTATTGATTTTTCCTCTTGACAAAATGTAATACAGAAATGTGACAAAGACATACTTTCCGATGTTTTGGGATCACTCTCACTGAATCACGAGGTTATGAATGCATGGTGATATTTTTGCAATGTAATCTACATTACCTCACTATAGACAATGCAGATCTTCTGTCAGATAAGCTATCCTCTCCCGTGCTGCTACTGGGGCATTTGGGTTAAATGGCATTGGCATGCAGTTCAACATCACATCTCAAGTCCTCTAATATTTCCTAATTTATGTGATCAATACATCCGTGATTCGTGGAAATGTGTACGCTAGATTCATATCTTGATTCATGGACACCACACTGATTTCCCTCGTGTGGTAATATTTTTCCTTGTAATTATGTATGGTTTGCAGAAATGGGAACTGCGTCGTATGGATGAGAGGAGCGAAGTGTGCGTTTGAGCAGCACAGGCGACCAAGCAAGGGCTCCTGCAGGTGTAAGCTACGGCTCTACCTTACCATCAGGCAACTCAACAACGAGAAACAGTTTCTAAGTTGACCTAACTTTCCAACTCTGCACAGTATCTGATTAATTGCATGACATACTGCATAGCAGTGTTTTTTATATTATATACTTTTAATTACTTTTTTCTGCTGTTAGTGAATATGTGACCAGGCATGGGAAAACCAGGTGCAAGTCGCAGAGACGCAAGTCGCGAAAAACAACTTTGAAGATTTTTTTTTCAAAATTATTTATTTTCGTTTTTTTGCAGAATGTGCAAGTTGAAGTCCTAAAGAAGCAATTACATGTTTCAGATAACAGCATTGGTTGCTTTAAACGTGATTATTTTGTCCTTGAAAATGGTTAAGTTTCAGGAAGTAAACCAGCGTTTGAATTGGGCGTGACCATTAGTGGTCTTTTTTTCTGTCGGCCAATCAGAAGTAACACAAGCGATACACATGGCTACTTAATATACAGCGACCCCGGAACTCTCCTTGGCAGACATTCGTGTAGCCACAAACTTTCTCCAGAGTTTATGTACAAAATACGGAGTGATTCTATAGCTGCCGAAAGATAGTGGCAGGACATGCAAATCATTGGCCATCTTGAGGCAAACAGACGTACAGTAGTTACTTCGGAGATGACTACATCCACCAAAAAGCCGCAGACGAAAAGAAAGTCCCCCCAGACCACGTATTTCATCGGAGGCAATGAAGTCTGCCGGAATACTTTTCAGTTTCTCATAGCGTAAGTAGTCCCTGTTACATTGCAATCCCTGCTACATTGCTTGCTAGCTAGCTAATGCTACATTGTTATTAGCTAGTTATTGTTGTTATTAGCTAGCTCAGTACTGTCGTTTAAAATGATGCACATCGAAACTAAGCTGTAATGGGAGGTCTTTGGCTAGTAATGTGAGCATCTGCTATTAGTTTGAATAATGCTTGAATTGCTTGAATGGACTGATGCTAATGATTTAGCACCTAGCCTACTGGAGGATAGTTTGTATGAATACATCCAGAGTAAGGTGCAAAGGGGCCTGGTAGCATACCGTGGTAAAGTTGGTTTTATATTGGACGTTGGATATTCGACACATTCGAAAAATCTATTTAGCACTGACTACGAGGGTCGAGTTTGTGTCAAACCAATTTTAATGTGTTTAAACAAGGCCTGCCTATATTACACAAAGCTTCTTTTGTCCAAAAACCCATGTTTTGATTTTATGAATTTTTTAGGCTGATAAAAGATTTCAATCTATTATGCGGCTTCACCTTTTGACTTACCCATACTAAAACACATCTCCTGAACTCGGCTTACTGCCCTTTCTAGTACACAAAGCTTCTTTTCCCCTAAAACCTACTCTTTGATTTTATACAATTTTTAATGTTAAATGTTTCAAATCTATTATGCGGCTTGCCCTTTTGACCTACCCATGTCAAAACACATCTGGTGAACTCGGATTACTGCTCTATATAGTACACAAAGCTTCTTTTTCCCAAAAATCCATTCTTTGATTTTATAAATATTTTTTAATGTAAAAAAAATGCTTTAAATGCTTTAAATCTATTATGCGGCTTGACCTTTTGACCTAACCATGTCAAAACACATCTGTTGCACTCAGCTAACTGCCCTACATAATACACAAAGCTTCTTTTTCCCAAAAATCCATTCTTTGATTTTATAAATATTTTTTAATGTAAAAAAAATGCTTTAAATCTATTATGCGGCTTGACCTTTTGACCTAACCATGTGAAAACACATCTGTTGCACTCAGCTAACTGCCCTACATAATACACAAAGCTTCTTTTTTCCAAAAAACTCACTCTTTGATTTTATATAAATTTTTTACTATTCAAAAATGCTATAAATCTATTATGCGAATTGACCTTTTGACCAACCCATGTCAAAACACATCTGCTGCACTCAGTTAACTGCCCTACATAGTACACAAAGCTTCTTTTTTTCAAAAACTTACTCTTTGATTTTATATACATTTTTTACTATTCAAAAATGCTATAAATCTATTATGCGGCTTGACCTTTTGACCTACCCATGTCAAAACACATCTGTTGCACTCAGCTAACTGGCCTTCATAGTACACAAAGCTTATTTTTTCCAAAAACTCACTCTTTGATTTTATATTAATTTTTTACTTTATAAAAATGCTATAAATCTATTATGCGAATCGACCTTTTGACCTACCCATGTCAAAACACATCTGCTGCACTCAGCTAACTGCCCTACATAATACACAAAGCTTATTTTGTCCAAAAACGTACTCTTTGATTTTATATAATTTTTTTATTATTCAAAAATGCTATAAATCTATTATGTGCCTTCACCTTTTGACCTACCCATGTCAAAACACATCTGTTGCACTCGGCTAACTGCCCTACATAGTACACAAAGCTTATTTTTTTCAAAAACGCACTCTTTGATTTTATATTATTTTTTTACTATTCAAAAATGCTATAAATCTATTATGTGCCTTCACCTTTTGACCTACCCATGTCAAAACACATCTGGTGAACTCGGATTACTGCTCTATATAGTACACAAAGCTTCTTTTTCCCAAAAATCCATTCTTTGATTTTATAAATATTTTTTAATGTAAAAAAAATGCTTTAAATGCTTTAAATCTATTATGCGGCTTGACCTTTTGACCTAACCATGTCAAAACACATCTGTTGCACTCAGCTAACTGCCCTTCATAGTGCACAATGCTTATTTTTTCCAAAAACTCACTCTTTGATTTTATATTAATTTTTTATTATTCAAAAATGCTATAAATCTATTATGCGGCTTGACCTTTTGACCTACCCATGTCAAAACACATCTGTTGCACTCAGCTAACTGGCCTTCATAGTACACAAAGCTTATTTTTTCCAAAAACTCACTCTTTGATTTTATATAAAAAAATTTTTATTCAAAAATGCTATAAATCTATTATGCGGCTTGACCTTTTGACCTACCCATGTCAAAACACATCTGCTGCACTCGGCTAACTGCCCTACATAGTACACAAAGCTTCTTTTTTCCAAAAATGCACTCTTTGATTTTATATTAATTTTTTATTATTCAAAAATGCTATAAATCTATTATGCGGCTTGACCTTTTGACCTAACCATGTCAAAACACATCTGTTGCACTCAGCTAACTGCCCTACATAATACACAAAGCTTCTTTTTTCCAAAAACTCACTCTTTGATTTTATATTATTTTTTTACTATTCAAAAATGCTATACATCTATTATGCGAATTGACCTTTTGACCAACCCATGTCAAAACACATCTGCTGCACTCAGTTAACTGCCCTACATAGTACACAAAGCTTCTTTTTTCCAAAAATGCACTCTTTGATTTTATATTAATTTTTTATTATTCAAAAATGCTATAAATCTATTATGCGGCTTGACCTTTTGACCTAACCATGTCAAAACACATCTGTTGCACTCAGCTAACTGCCCTACATAATACACAAAGCTTCTTTTTTCCAAAAACTCACTCTTTGATTTTATATTAATTTTTTACTATTCAAAAATGCTATACATCTATTATGCGAATTGACCTTTTGACCAACCCATGTCAAAACACATCTGCTGCACTCAGTTAACTGCCCTACATAGTACACAAAGCTTCTTTTTTTCAAAAACTTACTCTTTGATTTTATATACATTTTTTACTATTAAAAAATGCTATAAATCTATTATGCGGCTTGACCTTTTGACCTAACCATGTCAAAACACATCTGTTGCACTCAGCTAACTGCCCTACATAATACACAAAGCTTCTTTTTTTTTAAAACGCACTCTTTGATTTTATATAATTCTTTTACTATTCAAAAATGCTATAAATCTATTATGTGCCTTCCCCTTTCGACTTACCCATATCAAAACACATCTGCTGCACTCGGCTAACTTGCCTACATAGTACACAAAGCTTCTTTTTTTCAAAAACACACTCTTTGATTTTATATACATTTTTTACTATTCAAAAATGCTATAAATCTATTATGTGCCTTCCCCTTTTGCCTTACCCATATCAAAACACATCTGCTGCACTCGGTTAACTGCCCTACATAGTACACAAAGCTTCTTTTTTTCAAAAACGCAGTCTTTGATTTTATATTAATTTTTTACTATTCAAAAATGCTATACATCTTTTATGTGCCTTCCCCTTTCGACTTACCCATATCAAAACACATCTGCTGCCCTACATAGTACACAAAGCTTATTTTTTTCCAAAGCCCACTCTTTGATTTTATAGATATTTTATTATCAAAAAATGCTATAAATCTATATTATACATTTATTGAAAATTTAAAAAAAATCCAGTTGATTTACACAGCCAAATGGAACTTTGGATGGAAAACAAAATATAGTTAACTTAATAAATATAAATGATGTATGTCTACCTACAAAGAGGTAGCTTGTTTTTTTGCATTTTTGAATAGTAATAAATTAATATAAAATCAAAGACTGAGTTTTTGGAAAAAAAAAGCTTTGTGTACTACTGTATGTAGGACAGTTAGCTGAGTGCAGCAGATGTGTTTTGACATGGGTAGGTCAAAAGATGAAGGCGCATAATAAATTTATAGCATTTTTGAATAGTAAAAAATTAATATAAAATCAAAGAGTGAGTTTTTGGAAAAAATAAGCTTTGTGTACTATGTAGGGCAGTTAGCCGAGTGCAACAGATGTGTTTTGACATGGCTAGGTCAAAAGGTGAAGGCACATAATAGATTTATAGCATTTTTGAATAGTAAAAAAATAATATAAAATCAAAGAGTGCATTTTTGGAAAAAAGAAGCTTTGTGTATTATGTAGGGCAGTTAGCTGAGTGCAGCAGATGTGTTTTGACATGGGTTGGTCAAAAGGTCAATTCGCATAATAGATTTATAGCATTTTTGAATAGTAAAAAATTAATATAAAATCAAAGAGTGAGTTTTTGGAAAAAATAAGCTTTGTGTATTATGTAGGGCAGTTAGCTGAGTGCAACAGATGTGTTTTGACATGGTTAGGTCAAAAGGTCAAGCCGCATAATAGATTTATAGCATTTTTTAATAGTAAAAAATGTATATAAAATCAAAGAGTAAGTTTTTGAAAAAAAGAAGCTTTGTGTACTATGTAGGGCAGTTAACTGAGTGCAGCAGATGTGTTTTGACATGGGTTGGTCAAAAGGTCAATTCGCATAATAGATGTATAGCATTTTTGAATAGTAAAAAATTAATATAAAATCAAAGAGTGAGTTTTTGGAAAAAAGAAGCTTTGTGTATTATGTAGGGCAGTTAGCTGAGTGCAACAGATGTGTTTTGACATGGTTAGGTCAAAAGGTCAAGCCGCATAATAGATTTATAGCATTTTTGAATAATAAAAAATTAATATAAAATCAAAGAGTGCATTTTTGGAAAAAAGAAGCTTTGTGTACTATGTAGGGCAGTTAGCCGAGTGCAGCAGATGTGTTTTGACATGGGTAGGTCAAAAGGTCAAGCCGCATAATAGATTTATAGCATTTTTGAATAATAAAAAATTAATATAAAATCAAAGAGTAAGTTTTTGGACAAAATAAGCTTTGTGTATTATGTAGGGCAGTTAGCTGAGTGCAGCAGATGTGTTTTGACATGGGTAGGTCAAAAGGTCAAGCCGCATAATAGATTTAAAGCATTTAAAACATTTTTTTTACATTAAAAAATATTTATAAAATCAAAGAATGGATTTTTGGGAAAAAGAAGCTTTGTGTACTATATAGAGCAGTAATCCGAGTTCACCAGTTGTGTTTTGACATGGGTAGGTCAAAAGGTGAAGGCACATAATAGATTTATAGCATTTTTTAATAGTAAAAAAATAATATAAAATCAAAGAGTGCGTTTTTGAAAAAAATAAGCTTTGTGTACTATGTAGGGCAGTTAGCCGAGTGCAACAGATGTGTTTTGACATGGGTAGGTCAAAAGGTGAAGGCACATAATAGATTTATAGCATTTTTGAATAATAAAAAAATAATATAAAATCAAAGAGTACGTTTTTGGACAAAATAAGCTTTGTGTATTATGTAGGGCAGTTAGCTGAGTGCAGCAGATGTGTTTTGACATGGGTAGGTCAAAAGGTCGATTCGCATAATAGATTTATAGCATTTTTATAAAGTAAAAAATTAATATAAAATCAAAGAGTGAGTTTTTGGAAAAAATAAGCTTTGTGTACTATGAAGGCCAGTTAGCTGAGTGCAACAGATGTGTTTTGACATGGGTAGGTCAAAAGGTCAAGCCGCATAATAGATTTATAGCATTTTTGAATAGTAAAAAATGTATATAAAATCAAAGAGTAAGTTTTTGAAAAAAAGAAGCTTTGTGTACTATGTAGGGCAGTTAACTGAGTGCAGCAGATGTGTTTTGACATGGGTTGGTCAAAAGGTCAATTCGCATAATAGATTTATAGCATTTTTGAATAGTAAAAAATTAATATAAAATCAAAGAGTGAGTTTTTTGGAAAAAAGAAGCTTTGTGTATTATGTAGGGCAGTTAGCTGAGTGCAACAGATGTGTTTTGACATGGTTAGGTCAAAAGGTCAAGCCGCATAATAGATTTAAAGCATTTAAAGCATTTTTTTTACATTAAAAAATATTTATAAAATCAAAGAATGGATTTTTGGGAAAAAGAAGCTTTGTGTACTATATAGAGCAGTAATCTGAGTTCACCAGATGTGTTTTGACATGGGTAGGTCAAAAGGGCAAGCCGCATAATAGATTTGAAACATTTAACATTAAAAATTGTATAAAATCAAAGAGTAGGTTTTAGGGAAAAAGAAGCTTTGTGTACTAGAAAGGGCAGTAAGCCGAGTTCAGGAGATGTGTTTTAGTATGGGTAAGTCAAAAGGTGAAGCCGCATAATAGATTGAAATCTTTTATCAGCCTAAAAAATTCATAAAATCAAAACATGGGTTTTTGGACAAAAGAAGCTTTGTGTAATATAGGCAGGCCTTGTTTAAACACATTAAAGTTGGTTTGACACAAACTCGACCCTCGTAGTCAGTGCTAAATAGATTTTTCGAATGTGTCGAATATCCAACGTCCAATATAAAACCAACTTTACCACGGTTGTTAGCATTACCTGAATTGAATGTGACGCTTATGGTTTAGCAACTAGTCTACTTGAACATTAATGACTTCAGTGCTGCTCTCTGTTCTGCCTCGTTTAGCTTAAGATATTTTTTCTTCTTCTGTTCTTTTTTTTTACATTGCGGCTCTTGCTGTTATCAGGTAGGCCTAGTGGAAAACAGCTCTCCTGAGAGTCACCTCAATATCCCACAGCTTGTTGGAATGGCAGATGGCAGAGTGTTTGTCAAGAACTTCGACTGGCAGAAGCATCCGAGTCCCTACTTCAGAAGGCTTCCAAAGATCATTCAACCTTTATTTATTCTCGGAGGGTCATTGAGGGAAGCCCTCATTTTCAATGAAGCCGAGATTACAGAAACACTACAGATAACAAAAAGACAAAAGATGCCTGATGGAGCTGCGTAATCGCCAGCGTACCCGAGACACCTAACGGTAGACATACAAGACAGACAACAAACAAAAATGAACAAGTAATAAAATAAATAAATAAGAAATTAAAATAAAGAAAAGTCCGTGTTAACTTAGATCAAGAGTTATCAGCACTTCAAGTATTTATATTGAAACTTTCACATTGTGTTCATATAAAAAATAATTTGTTGATGATGGTGTTTTATGAGAAATAGTTAGCCATTTTTAAAATGTCCTGTTATTTGCTTACAGCTTTGATGCCAAGAGACCATGTGTGGTGCTTGCAAAAAGTCACTGTGATGCAGAACATGTGGAATTTCAGTTACTGCGCAATTCAGCGGTTCTGCCCCCTGTTGACAGTCTTTCCTTGCTATGTTAGCCTTTATGCACAGCCTCTCCCTCCCTCCAACAGCCTGGACTAAATTCACTTAACTCTAGTTCTGACTTATTGTGTTGCCTCCAAAGTCAACTTACTTAAAACTAGGGATGTCCCGATCCGATATTTGGATCGGATCGGCCGCCGATATTAGCAAAAAATGTGGGATCGGCCTGCACGGGAAAATCCCGATCCGGACTCCCGATCCAGTTTGTTTTCAAAACTCCGGTCAGTGTTTTCCAGCGCACCGATGTAGGTAATCCATTCCAGTTTTTTTCAGCTTTTCCCCCCAAATCCGGTCCGCGTTTTTCAGCACACCTAGCGACCTGTCCAGCATCCCACTTGTCTGTGCATGTCCCACTAAGAATTTAAAGTTATCGAGCAAATATTTCATGTCACAGTTGAATTAATATAGCCTAATGTTAACCGCGACCGCGAGTGTCCGCGAAACCCTCTTACTATTAAGGCTCTTATGCATGTTGCTGCTGACAGCTTTGCCTGTCTAACGAATGTTATCTCCGCGATTTAAGATTGTTTGTGTAATGTATAGGCACAGCACGCACTTTAATTTCCCTATTTTTACAATCGGCTAGCCTAACAAACGCATTTCATTTCAAAAAGCAACCTGGTCAATCGCTAACAACTAAGTGCACCTAGGCCTACAACTCTACACATCCAAAAGGGTAGAAGCTTCCAGTAGGCCATCATAACTTTTTTTACCGTTTAGTCTGTGCATCGGCGCAGCCTACGACGATGTGAATTAGTGACAGCTGTTGTCGCGGTAAACTTAAGCTCCTGTCACTAAATAGTGTAGATAGGCCTACGTGCTATGTTGCTTGATTTTCTGTAATAAATGCAGCCTGTAGCCTAGGTTACTTCAGCAAACCCAGACCAGTTGTGGCATCAGTTTCGCTTTTAAAACGCAACAGTGAGAGGCTTTTTAGCGCAGTCTCACTTATCATTGATGAGCACAGGAGCAGGCTGACACCTGAGCATGTTGAAATGATCCCCTTTGTGAATAGTTTCAAACTAGGTTTTGTGTGTGTTGCTTTTATATATAATTTTATATTGTTTACAATATTGTTTACACTGATGGCTTTTTTAAGCCTTGGTTTACACTCTTGAGAAGAGCACTGATGCCAATTCAGTTTGTGTGGTTAATTGACTATTTATTTTCTACTCAGCTTTTCTGTGTGTTTTGCTTTTTTTGTACAGTTTACAATATTGTTTGCACTAATGGCTTTTTAAGCCTTGGTTTACACTCTTGTTGTTCAAGAGCAGAGCACTGATGCCAATTCAGTTTGTGTGGTTATTGACCATTTATTATTTTGTGTTTATTTAACCCTGTTAAGAATAAACAGGTCAGCTTCTCATTACCAACCACTGTGGATTATTCAAACTAACCTAATTAAGTTGGCTAGTTGTTCTTAAGAGTAAAACCCTTTTCAACATGAGTATAACAACAAAATAAGTAAATATCTTTAATCTTTAATACATGCTTGGATCGGCCGGTATCGGTATCGGCCGATGCTAAAAGCTACAATATCGGTATCGGATCGGAAGTGCAAAAAGCTGGATCGGGACATCCCTGCTTAAAACTGCACTGTCTTGCCTTACTTTTTTGCACTTTACCAAATAATACCTGAACTCTCCTGTACCACAGGGTCAGTCCCTGCCCTGTCACCCTTATCACACTTATCACACAGCCTCACACATGTGGACCTTGTTCGTAATTTAGTATCTTTTTCATAGTATCTTTATTCTTATTGTCTAGTGTATAGGATCTTTATCCTTTTTTTCTATTGGATTCATATTGACTTCCATTTTGCAATCCTGCGTGTTGTATGTGTATGTTATTGGGTCTTCTATTGGGAACTAGATGTGGTTTATACCTTGGATTATGGGATTGTAACATCTTACCCTGTGTATTAATGCATGCTATTCAGGGCCTTTTGTAATAAAAGCATTTCCATTTCAATAAAGTACCTTCTAATTCTGATTATTCTAAGTCCAGTGAAGTGCCTAATGAAAATAACACTACATCAATATTAACAACACTACAATTCTTTCTGCCCTGCAGGCTAGCAGATCCAGGTGTCACAGTGACACCTGTAGGGGGAAGGGCTACCGATACCAGATGTCACAGTGTGACATCTGTAGAGGAGGGCTTATCTCAATGAGATGCAAATGAGCACAATTGTCTTTCCTTTGACTCAGGTGAGGTGAGAATTTGCAAATCTATTAGGCCAGTTTTATCAGTAAAAGGTTTTCAGAGGGGTATACATTAAAATGACCACACAAATATTATCAGATCTCCATGAGTGAGACATCATTGGATAGCTTTGAAACTACACTTTCAGAATCTGTGAATAACTCAAAATGTCTCTGGGGAGACATGTGCCTGGTTTTCCCACGCCTGGTCACATATGTGTGTGATGTCTGTATGCTACTGAGACCTTGAATTTCCCCTTGGGGATCAATAAAGTATCTATCTATCTATCTATCTATCTATCTGACTTCATTTGTATTTATGGTATATTTAAATATTTAACTAGTGCTATAGACATCTGTTTTATTTGACTGCTTCATTTCCACTTTAAAGCCTGAGAAACTGACAGTTGGTGCAGGTGGCCTAGATTAGATTATAATTGCTATTGTGATGTCATAATGGCCAATGTTAAGTCTATGGGGAAATTTTAATGAGTTTTTAATTCATAGTTTAAAAAGTATAAAAGTGCACCTGCACCGTACGCCGGCAACCCGGGTTCGATTCCCACCCTGTGGTCCTTTCTGAATCCCACCCCCACTCTCTCTCCCACTCACCTCTTGTCAATCTCTGTGAATCTTCTGAACGTTATCGACGTCTTATTGCCTGCCGTGATACTTTACTTACTCGTAAAACTCTCCTTCAGAGGCACATTTCTCTAATTACAGACAAGGTAAGTGGTCTGATTTTTGGTATTTGACTCATGTATGTCATGCTATGCTATGTTATGTAGCATTCTATACTATAGGCTATGTATGAAATGATAGGTCACAAATAGCCAAATTAACGTTATAACGTTACGGTAGTTCTAACGTTAGGGGAATAGTTAACGTTAGCACTTACCCTATCCGTTGATATTTATTATGTAAGGAAACCCACCTAATCAAGGTTAATTTGTCGTCAACTTTAAAGTGACCGGTTAGCTGTAGGTTTCGATAACGTTAGCTAACGACAATCAAACCTAACGTTGCTCCCCGCTAAGTACTGACGTTAACGTTACATTTGCTCACTAACCAGCAGCGTTTTAACTAATGTTAACGTTAACCAGATAAAGAACGGATCATATTGTACGGATACTATCTGGCTCTTGATTAAATACACCTGTGGAAAGGGACCTGATGAAAGCCATACTGTTTGGAAAGTATTGTTAAAACACACTACAGAAGTTGAGGTATAACATTTGTGGGTAACACTCCATAATAAGGTGCCATAATAAATAGCAAACTAGTAATTACCTAACCCTTTGTTAATATTTGTTAATTGTTACTAAAATATCTATTTGGCACAAGTTAATAGTTTTTTCATCATTAACTATTAACTTGTGCCAAATAGATATGTTAGTAACAATTAACAAATATTAACAAAGGGTTAGGTAATTACTAGTTTGCTATTTATTATGGCACCTTATTATGGAGTGTTACCCATTTGGGTTGTCAACATAGGCTACAGAGTATGTTTACTTGGCCTAGGCTACTCATTTCTGCATTATTCTGGCCTATAAATTAAAGTGTAGCCTGGCACATGAATCAAGCTTCCCAGTTGTAGTACATCCTAGAGTAGGCCTACATCGTAATCTGTAGAAAAAATGTGGATGACAGACCTAGCAAGCTGTATAAGCTATAGTTTAATTGGTTATCAAGAAACTTAATATCAGAACGGTCCATCCTTAAGTTTATGATTATCAACAGCAACAACACACCCTTTGCCTACAAAGTGTTCTAAGCTGTTTACTTTAAACTGTTTGGCTTACATTGGTTGTTAGGTGTTAATTAGTGTATTCTGAGTATCATTCTACTGTATTAAAACAAAGAATTTTGATCAATATTGAATTAACAATTTATTTTTACTGACTGTCATATACTAAGCTAACATCTAAACAAGCAAGTGGTTTTCAAGAATACTGTAAGTCTATGTAATCTGAATAATCATACAAGTAATATAAGTAATATAATGTAATACACAACAGCTTTTTGGCATTTTCATGCAATGGTAATTCCCTGGAATTAAATTTTCTAGTTAAAGGCATAACCCCCCCCCCCCACACACAAAAAAAATATACTTAAAACGTAACACAGTTTGAATAAAGTTTCTACGTTAAGCGTTGAAGCTGCGTTAAATGTGTTAGAAGAATAAGAACTTTCTCTAAACCTAACTAACCTCTCACTTATCATGTATACATACCTTACTGCCCTGTAACTGACCCTAGGCAGATAGGTCAGGCCCTTGAGTCGTAGATCTGCCGGAGGTTTCTTCCTATATGTATCTCCAATTCTAGGGAGTTTTTCCTCACCCCTGTTACTCATGGGCTCTCTCTGAATGTTTTAACACTCTGTAAAGTGCCATGAGACGTGTAATGTTTTGGCGCTCTATAAGTGAAATTAAATTGAAATTAAATCGAAATTGAACTAGAAATGCAATTCCAAGGAATTACCAGTACATGAAAATGCAAAACATATGATGTAAAATATAGTGTTAAAACAGATAATGTAGAGATAATTACAATGGTTTTGCTTAGGTAAACATGGTTGTTGCAATGCTAAATAAAGCTGTTTCTATGATAGTTGCTAGGGTAATCATGTGTGTTGCTATGAAAACTGAAGTAGATGCTTTATTTCAATGGTTGCTATGTTGGTTGCTAGGTAGGTGGTGGTTTAATATAGTTAATATGGAAGCATAGTTGATGATAACCGAAAGTTGGAACGGTTGTAGAGTTAAATAGTTGAGTACCGTATATCCGAATATAAGACGAGGTTTTTGTCCTAAAAATAGGCTGGAAAATGGGGGGTCGTCTTATTTTCGCGATATAGACAAAATCAAAAAAGGGAGAAAGCAGGGGAAAACAGTAGAGGGCGCCAACACTATAGGCTAATTAGTGACAGTGTTATGAATTAAATAAGCAGTAAAGTGCCGCCATGGAGAGGTCAAGAGATCATCTTGAGAAAAGCATTTCAAAAGTTGGTCAAATAAACCAACACGTTCGAAACAGTTATGACGCCAACTTTAAAATTATGGTCGTGAATGAGGCGGAATCATCTAATAATTGTAAAGCTGCCAAAAGATTTGGAGTCACAGAATGTAACGTTCGGAGGTGGCGAGGTCAAAAAGAACAACTAAAAAATGCCAACAGCCAAAGGAAAGCTTTCCGTGGACCTCAAAGTGGCAAGTTTGCAGAACTTGATGATAAGAGTCTATGAATATGTGATAGAAAAACGTCGGGATGCGATGCCAATCACAAGAGAAATCATTCGGCTGAGGGCTCTGGAGATAGCCAAGGAGCTGAACATACCGACAAATGAATTCAAAGCCAGCACTGGGTGGTGTACACAAATGATACGGCGCAAAGGGCTGACACTGCGTCGAAGAACAAGCTTGGCCCAGCGCCTGCCCTCAGACTTCGAGGAGAAGTTGCTGTCTTTTCAGCGATATGTGCTTAAACTGAGGAAAACTCACTCATACCCCCTGGATCAGATAGGGAATGCTGACCAAACACCAGTGTTTTTTGAGATGCCAACATCTGTCACTGTTGCCAAGAAGGGGACAAATCAGTTATTGTGCGATCTACTGAAAATGAAAAAAAACTAATCACTGTAATGTTGGCGTGTCTCGCTGATGGGACCAAACTCCCGCCTTATGTGATTTTGAAACGCAAGACTATGCCAAAGGAGACGATGCCAGCTGGCATTATCGTACGTGTCCAGGAAAAGGGCTGGATGGACACTGACCTGGTAGTGGACTGGCTCAAGGTAGTGTGGGGCAGGCGCCGCGGTGCGCTTCATAAGAAGAGAAATATGCTCGTTTTGGATGCATTCTGCGGACACTTGAAAGAGCCCGTCAAAACTCAGTTGCGGAAAATGAACGGCGATCTAGTGATCATACCGGGGGGGGGGGGGATGACAAGCCAGCTACAGGTATTGGATGTAGTCGTCAACAAGCCATTTAAGGATAATCTGCGCAAGAGGTACACTGAGTGGCTCCTCTCAGGCGATCACTCACTGACGCCTACTGGAAAACTTCAGAAGCCAGCTGTGCATCTGCTCTGTACTTGGATCCTCCAAGCATGGGATGCCATAAGCCAGGAGAGCATCATTCATGGATTTAAGAAATGCTGCTTATCAAATGCCCTTGATGGGAGCGAAAATGACATTCTGTGGGAGGGGCTCGTGGAGCATCATGATGACAGTGAGAGTGCATAGCGAGGCAGGGGATCTCTGTGAGGAATAGGTCTAGTTTAATGTGCAGCATAAAGACCCATTTGCACTGCTGTTCTTATTGCAACCCCACAGTTTGGTTTGTTTCAAGACTTTAATGTCAAATGTGTTTGATTAAAAGCAGATGGTTATTTTCTATCTATCTTCACAGTTACATACATACATAGGCCTACATAATTATTATGCATAATAATTATTATCCAAATATTTGAATGAATGGTGTTAAAATGTTTTTTTCCAGTGAATTATCACTAGAATTTTCAAATAAAATTATTTTCTGTTGAAAACCAGATTTATTTCCACAAAAATCTCTTTTTTCCCAAAAATAAGTCTGGAAAATGGGGGGGTCGTCTTATATTCAGGGTCGTCTTACATTCGGGTATATACGGTAGTTTAAATAGTTAAATTATTTGTTGCTATTAGTTAACTATGCTAACAGTATTACTTAGCTACAATGTAAACAAGCTAACTGTACTAACTGTTATTTAGCTAACTTAGCTAATGTTTGCTAGCATTTATGCTAACAATGTTAATTATGATAACCATGTTACCTAGCTAACTCAGCTACTGTTTGCTAGTAGTTATGCTAGCAATGCTAACAATGCTAATTATGATAACCATGTTACTTAGCTAGGTTGCTAGTCTGTTGCTAGGGTATTTTACATGGTTGCTAGGCTGTTGATAGGGTACTTGAGGTTGTTGCTATGCTGTTGGTAGGGTAGTTATGGTGGTTGCTATGCTGGCTGTTAGGGTAATCATGTTGGTTGCTATGTTGGTTGCTAGGTTGTCATCTTGGAAGTGGTTGATAGGTTGTTGCTAGGGTACTTCAGGTGGTTGCTATGTTGTTGCTAGGGTAGTTATGGTGGTTGCTATGCTGGTCCACAAACCAGAATCCTGGCATATATCCCTGAGTAGTCAAGGTGGTGCAGGATGAATTGCAGTCCCATATTGATGGCATCATCCGCTGACCTGTTTGTCCTGTGGGCAAACTGCAGGGGGTCCAGCAGCGGTCCTGTTATGTCCTTCAGATGGCTCAACACCAGTCTTTCAAAGGATTTCATGATCACAGACGTCAGGGCGACGGGTCTGTAGTCATTTAATCCTGTTAGGGAGGGTTTTTAGGAGACTGGATGATGGTGGAGCTTCTGAAGCAGCAGGGCATTTCACACAGCTCAAGGGACATAAAGATCTGCCGGAAGATTGGCGCCAGCTGTTCAGCACAGACATGCAGACAAGAGGGGGGACACACCATCAGGTCCTGGAGCCTTCTTGATCTTCTGCTTCTGAAAGAGCGAGCACACATTCTTCTCACAGATTGTTAGCGCAGGTGGGGGGAGAGAGGGCTGGGTGATGAGAGGAAAACTTTTGCGTTTCAAACCTGCAGTAAAAGTCATTCAGGTCATCAGCCAGTCTGGGATTTGCTGCAGGGTGGGGGGGCTGGTCTCTTGTAATTCGTGGTCTGCTGCAGGCCTTTACAAACTGATGCAGGGTCTGGAGTTAACATATGAGTTTATTGGTGTTGAAGGAATTATCCAGAGTAAAATGCACTTTAGATCAATTTACGGATGATTGGGAGTACATACGTTGAGTTGACATCCAAATCATGTCATTCGGATGTGTTTTGAGAAAGTTCGATTTTACCGTTTTTAGTCAAAACTCGTTGGCCTGGAAGTGACCCGGGCATGTAATTTCGCCACTACAAAACGCTATTTTTATACCTCTTCTACAGTTCCAAACAACATTACACTTACGTGGTAGGGAGTAGAGGGTCCCTAAAGCCAAACCGAAGTATCCCGAGGTCTTTATGTGGTCGGATAGAGAGTCCAGAATGAATTTCATCAAGCCAGTACCTTTCCGGAAATGTTACCATCTTTGCTGCCATCTTCAGGGGAAAGTCCGTAGGAGTCGATTGCTGAGTGTGGAGTAACACACTCTGGAAATTCACAATTTCGTCGCCGTTTTAAAAAAAAACAAAAAAAACATAGTCCAGTCCATACAACTTCATTTCAATTTCGAAAGAAATACTGGACTATGTTTAAAAAAAAAAAAAAACGGGGACGAACTTGTGAATTTCCAGAGCGTGTTATTCCAGTCCGCGGCCCATAGTTTGAGAAACAATGTTATTGCATTTCTGAATGGTATAATTGACCCATTGCTAAGCCCCACCCATTGAACATAGATAAGATAAGTTCAGCGCCATCTGCACTTAGACAACTTCAGCCTAAAACACATAGGGCCCTTATAGCACCCAGCGGATCTTGGTGCCAAGTCTTGCTAACACCCAATGCTGTGATGATTTTTCTGTCAAGTACTCGAGTTCACTAGTTGTCAAATTAACATTGCGCACACGGGTGTGGTCAGACGCATAATCAAAAATCGCTATTTTAACGTTACTAAAAATGATACAGGCAAGAAAACCCTGGTCTAAAGTGAAAGGCGCATCCAGCTATCTTAAAGAGCAACTTGGAGGTTGATTTCAAAACTGAATTTATACCTCATCTTGTCTGAAAATGTCTAAAATGACGAATAATATCTTTGGGTCATTCCACACCAACTCAGCCACCCATGTACTAGAGATGCGCGGTTCGCGGTTACAGCCGCGGACTCCGCGGTTAAACCGCGGATCGGGCGGATGACGTGAAGAAATATAATATTTTAATGAAATTCGGGCGGGTGGCGGTTGAACCAATCAAATGAAAAAAATATAGCGTATACATTGTTAAATTGTGTTACCTACATCCGAAAAAAACGAACACACTTTGAAATAGTCAAATTTTCATCAGGCAGTTTGGCCTAGTTGCTTCTATGCATGCTGCTTTGTTTATCTATCAGAGACGGTGTTGCGGAATTGGTGTATTCCGATGTTTCACCGAGCAACCCCTCACGCACGCACACACACACACACACGAAAGGTAACAAAGTTTAAATTAAGTAGACTATCGTAGCCTACCAGCATGTTTTCCTCTCCAGTGTGCAATAAAAAAATTAGTAGAATAGGCTACAGTGCAAGTTGACCGATGATTCATCTCCCATGTCGCGTCTCGTTGCAGAGCCTTGGTAGGCCAAGCAAATCTGCAACCTATGAGCCCAGCTGCCAGTATTGGAGGAGGCCTAAACATCTCGTAGATGAGACTGACTGGGTTATTTTGTTTCGATATTATATATAAAACACATATTGTAGCCTACCATTCAGGGAATAGGCATTTAAAAGGGAGACAGATTATGGAGTGATATGACTCAGAACTGACATCGGGCAATGGCAGTGCGAGATGTTCAAGAACGTCTAATGTTCAAGAGCTAAAACTTCTACAAGCTCAGTAACATCCACAGCGGAAAAAAGAAAGTAAGAAAAATAGTCGGAAAACTTAGATGTGTAAGCAAGCAAGTTCGGCGGTTGTTACTAAAAATGTGAACATGCACGTTGCACTGCTGTGCGGTGGGTTACAGTGCGTAAAGTAGCCTATAATGTGAATGACTTGTTATTTTATTAAGGATTTCTTTCTTTTTGCAAAAAATAAAGTCGATAGGCATTAATTAGTAGGCTAAATAGCAGCATGTTGAAATGATGTGCCAAATTGAGTTTTTTATTACAATGATAAAATTGTAGGCTACAGGCCGATGTGCGTTTTATTTGGAGACTTTTGCGAGACAGAGACTGAGTTTGCTGCTGATATTCTGAGGATAGGCTACAACATAGCCAGTGTAGGACTTTAGCCTTTTAATATATTTGCTGCATTGGATCAGTCTTTCTAGAACAGGCAAGAGCTTTCTAGCCTCACGTCAGCAGCACCGCATATACATTAAAACAACCAGCGGATGGCGGGCGGGTGCGGGTTTGAAAATTGGTCAAAAAACGTTGGTGTGGATGGATGGCGGATGGATGATAAGTTTTGCTATGCGGTTACGGTTGAAATAATAGCCCATCCGCGCATCTCTACCATGTACATGACACCACTTTTGCTGAAAAGCGGGGAATATATGTATTATGTTACCAAACAAAGGAATCTGAAGTTTCAGGTCAATATCTCGGTAATAATAACGGTTTGCCTGTGGCGTCCATTTGAATTCAAATCGTCCAAAGTGCCACGGCCCTAATTGACACATTGGAATTTCACATTTCATCTTTTGCAATTTTTGGAAGCTCATAACGTCTGTTCTAATAGTGGTAGAGGGCTGAAAACTGGTGTGGTAGTTCATTGTAGCCTGTAAAATCAACATTCCTTACTGTTTGGGTGAGAGGTGGGTCACCAAAGTCCTAAAAAATGTTGACGGCATGTGTGATTTTTCACTTTTTGGGTGGCCCTAGCACCACAATTAATGATCATATTTATTCTAAACAGGACTATTTGTTATATGGCAGAGGTGACTCTTTTTGGAACCCCATATTTGGACCCCAAAATGACCATGTGGGTACTTGATGATCCTAATGGGATTTATACCAGATAAAGATACATATTTGTTCTTTCTTTTAACCCTTAGAACCCTAAGCTGTTTTTAGGGCATTTTCACTACCTTTATTCATAAGGACTTATTCTGGTCATTGTAAGTGCCGCACACACATATTATATATTGTTTTTTTTCAGCAGAATCTAGGCTATACAGATCTGCCATCATTTCATGTATTAGTACTAGCATTGATTTTATTTTGATTTTTTAAGAATTAAAATATAAAAAGCGTATTATAAAAAATCTTATATTTCGAAATGTATCTCACCACAGCAAGCTCATAGCTCTACGTGCATTTCATGTGTGTGTAGGGCAGACTGTCCTGAATCGGGCAATATAATTGCCATGTTGGAGGGATACTCTGGGGCTGAGCAATTTACAGAAATATGTGGTGTGTGATTTACGGAAATAAATGCCATTTTTTTATTTAGTGATGAAAAAGGACCTTTCTGCGCTCCATATCTGTGACACGAACTGATCTGAACTGACTTGACCCGAGGTTGCGTGTTAGCCTGCGTGTATGCACTCATAATGATTCTCAACTTTTTACTGCATTGCCATGAACAAAGTAAAGGCATAAAAGGTGTTTCTTTGTTGAACAAATTGGGATGCAATGTGAGCCTTGAATTGGATGCCATGCAGGAATTTGCTAGGATCTCAAAACCAGATTATGAACATACTTTGCCATAGAGAAACACATGATAGCGTTGGATTATAAACATGCTTTGCCACAAGAACAGACAAAAACGTGGGGTAAGTCCAGCTATATGAAGTTATTATTTTGCTGTCACTTCGTCTGTTTTATAACCCAGAAGGATGTACTTGATAGCTCTGAGTATCAAATGATAGCTCTGAGTCTCCTCTTTTATCTGACATGCGTGGCATATCTATCCGATCACGTGTCCGCGAGTAATTCAAACGAGAGTAATGGGTGTGCTGTGTTGGTTTGTGTACATGACGTTATTATTTTGCAGTCACTTCATCTGTTTTTATAAGCCAGAAGGATCGATAAACATGGTACCAATGGATAGCCCTGTGTCCCCTCTTTCATTTGATATGCTTGCCATATCGATGCGATCACGGGTTCGCGAGTAATTCAAACGAGAGGAATGGGTGCGCAGGTGAACGCAGAGAAGTATAGACTGTAAATATGATGCAATTTGATTTAATTTCATGATTGTTTTTCATTTTCATACTTGATCGTACAGACAAGTGTGTAGTCTCTTTGGAAAGTGTCAGGGTTTTCCTATGGAATGTTTCCTTGCTTGAGATACACAAGACACAATACAATACCTGCACAACGCAGGTACTCTCATAGTTAATGTAATCAATGCATTCAAACTATTCTATTTACTTTATTAATATTGTGTATCAGGGGTACTATTATTGTTTCTCCGCTTCTACAAGTTTCTCTCTTCATAATGTCACTCTTTTCATGATATTTCTTTCTTCATATTGTTCCTCTTTTTCTGTTGATCTGAGGGTCATGTCCAGGTCATAAGTCTTCTATCTTTTCGCTCTGTCTGGTTTATCAGTTTCGATAAAAACATATTCTTCCTCTTTCTTCTAATTCTATCTCTTCGCTCTGTCTGGTTTATGAGTTTCGATAAAAACATATTCTTCCTCTTTCTTCTAATTCTATCTTTTCACTCTGTCTGGTTTATGAGTTTTGATAAAACCATATTCTTTCAGTGTTAATGTAATCAATGCATTTAAACTATTCTATTTACTTTATGAATATTGTATATCAGGGATACTATTATTGTTTATCCTTTTCACAAAGTTTCTCTCTTCATAATGTCACTCTTTTCATGATATTTCTTTCTTCATGTTGTTCCTCTTTTTCTGTTGATCCGAGGGCCATGTTCAGGTCATAGTCTTCTTTCTGATGTTCTGTCTCGTTTATGAGTTTCGATACAAACAGATTCTTCCTCTTTTCTTAGTCCTCTTTTAACCCTTAGAACCCTAAGCTGTTTTTAGGGCATTTTCACTACCTTTATTCATAAGGATTTATTCTGGTCATTGTAAGTGCCACACACATATATTATATATTGTTTTTTTCAGGAGAGTTTAGGCTATTCAGATCTGCCATCATTTCATGTATTAATACTAGCATTGATTTTATTTTGATTTTTAAAGAATTAAAATATAAAAAGTGTATTATAAAAATTCTTATATTTCGACATGTATCTCACCACAGCAAGCTCACAGCTCTACATGCATTTCATGTGTGTGTAGGGCAGACTGTCCTGAATCGGGCAATATAATTGCCATGTTGGAGGGATACTCTGGGGCTGAGCAATTTACAGAAATATTTGCTGTGTGATTTACGGAAATAAATGCCATTTTTTATTTAGTGATGAAAAATGACCTTTCTGCGCTCCATATCTGTGACACGAACTGATCTGACCTGACTTGACCCGAGGTTGCTAGCCTGCGTGCCTGTGTGTATGCAGTCATAATAATTCTCAACTCTTTACTGCATTGCCATGAACAAAGTAAAGGCAAAAAAGGTGTTTATTTGTTGAAATTGGGATGCAATGTGAGCCTTGAATTGGATGCCATGCAGGAATTTGCTAGGATCTCAAAACCGGAATATGAACATGCTTTGCCATAGAGAAACACATGATAGCATTGGATTATAAACATGCTTTGCCACAAGAACAGACAAAAACGTGGGGTAAGTCCAGCTATATGAAGTTATTATTTTGCTGTCACTTCGTCTGTTTTATAACCCAGAAGGATGTACTTGGTATCAAATGATAGCTCTGAGTCTCCTCTTTCATCTGACATGCGTGGCATATCTATGCGATCACGGGTCCGCGAGTAATTCAAACGAGAGTAATGAGTGTGCAGCTTGGTTTGTGTACATGACGTTATTATTTTGCAGTCACTTCGTCTGGTTTTATAAGCCAGAAGGATCGATAAACATGGTACCAATGGATAGCCCTGTGCCCCCTCTTTCATCTGATATGCTTGCCATATCGATGCGATCACGGGTTCGCGAGTAATTCAAACTAGAGTAATGTGTGTGCAGGTGAATGCAGAGAAGTATAGACTGTAAATATGATGCAATTTGATTTAATTTCATGATTTTTTTTAATTTTCATACTTGATCGTACAGACAAGTGTGTAGTCTCGTTGGAAAGCCCCACTTCTGCTCTGTCGTGCAATAAAGGTTTCATCTCGCTGCGATGAACCGTTCCGGAGCAATGTAACAGAGAAGAAAGGGTGTGTTTTTTGACGCACTTTGCGTCAATCGGGTTCTAAGGGTTAATGTTCTGTCTCGCGCATAAGTTTCAATACAGACATGTTCTTCCTCTTTTATGAGGGCATGATTGTACATGCTATGAATTAATGGGTTGGTTGTCAGCACAGGGTGAGGGTGAAGTGCCAGCTGGTCGAAACAAACAACAGAAGAGCGTTTAACACAATACCATAAAAGGACCTGAAGGCCCAGACAGTGGCAATGACACATAAGAATGTAAAAAGGGGACGTGGTTTCCACCATTGTAAAACGTCCCCTGAGCATTAATTGGCTGAGGAGCGTTCTGGTGACGTCCCAGGGAGGAGGCGCTCCGGGGACTGCCAAGGGCGTATATCAGGTAGAACTTAGCCAGCGGAGGGTCAGATCGATCTCAGCGAGGGTACCAGCTGGTAACATTGTCTTCACCCTATTGCATTGACTCAGACTCAGTTCAGCCATTGTTTGGATTGTGTTTTCATTGCAATACGGTAAATAAAGGAACAACAGTTTAGCCGAATTCTGTCTGCGTGGTCTCCTTCGAACGCTTGATTCCTGATTGGTGTTTTCAAAAGGTAAATTGATTACAGAGTGCTGATTGGTGTTTTCAAAAGGTAAATTGATTCCAGAGTGCAATTTGCTACAAAGTACAAGAGAGTCGAGTTTTCCACGACAGATTTGGAGGTTCTACCGAGATTTGACACAGGATTACCGGGGGAGGCAGTTCCGCCCTGGGTGAAGCAGGTTCCGGCAGTTTGGGTCTCCAAGGGCCCAAAGTAGGCAATTTTGCTTACAAATAGGGAGAACCTTACTGTCGGCGCCAGTGGGTAAGCCTTGGGACGGGGCGGCCTCGCCTAGGTCCTCAAAAGAATAGTGGAGACACAAGGACGGAGATTGGGTTGAACTGTTGAGTCCAAAAGCTTTTGTATTGAACCATTGATTCCAAAAGTTTTTTTTTGTGTGTTTACAGATAACAAGGTGTTATACTGTAGTATATGGTATTCCTCTGAAGGTCAGGGAAGACAGATAACAAGGTGTTATACTGTAGCATATGGTATTCCTCTGAAGGTCAGGGAAGGCAGATAACAATGTGTTATACTAGCATATGGTATTCCTCTGAAGGTCAGGGAAGGCAGATAACAAGGTGTTATACTAGCATATGGTATTCCTCTGAAGGTCAGGGAAGACAGATAACAAGGTTGTTATACTGTAGTATATGATAAAGCGTTTTATGTTGAACAGGTTGATTCCAAAAGCGTTTTATGTGTTTATGTGACTTGACTTGACTTGACTTGACTTGATGACAAAGATAGCAAGGTGTTATATCAAACAGATAACAGGTTGTTATACTGTAGGGTATTTATGTGAAAGGTCTCTGTGGGATAGAAAAGACGAATAGCACGACTAGGTCGTAACAAACTAGCTGTGAGTTAAGCACACAGAGTGGAAAAAAATAAAAAATAGGACAAGCCCACAGAGGGCTGAAGTAGAGTAATTAACTTTTTTTTTTATCTTAAACTGTTTGTTGACTGTGAGGATACACTGATGCATGTAAGACACATACATTGAGGATTGTGGAGCTTGGAGGAGGAGACAGGGACATCAGCATCCAGGAACTGGGACTAACGTGCCCATCGATAGAGTCAGCTGCTGGAGCATTAATTGGGAGCCTGAAAAAATCACATGCATTGGACCTGGATGTGTTGAGAGCTACTTAAGGTTTACAGAAGTGACAAGTCTGAGCCGTGTCCCTTCTCTTTCCCTTTGCTTTCTGACCCCTTTGCTATAAAATTGAATAGAGAAATAAGAAAGGAAGTGGCAGTTAAAAGTGCAGACACGACATTACAAGTCCCAAAGAGTTATATCGGAATACACGGTAGGGGAGAAGGAGGAGACGCACTTTGGTGAGCGTGAGCGCCACAGCACAGGGGAAGGTAGCCAGGGTCGCCGAGGTGAACGCCAGGCCCGCCATTGACCAACTTTTTCCCCGCCTGAGGAGGGAAAGCGTAGAACTAAAAAAGGAGAATTAAAAAGGAACCATTACTGCCGATGCCTTACAGTTGCCTTGCCATAATATAGTTGTGATACGTGTAACAACATAAATTTGCTTGCTTTGATAAAGGAATAAAATATAGATTGTTAAGGCTTATAAGAGTATAAGTATAACCGCAAACCAAATAAAACAAGCGAGCGCCATTGAACACAGACAGAATAGAAAAAAACAGGAAATAACTGGCTAACTGCCTAGCAGAAAGAGGAAGGACAGACTTCTTGTTTTCACACAGCAGTGGCAGCTTGAACACACACACACACTTGCATAAACAAAACCAAGTTTGAGACACAGAAGGCCTGCATGGAAACACAAATCAAGACGAAGGGTCCCACAATCACTGAAAAGGACCCCACCAATAATACATGAATAATACATGGTCCATAACCTTCACGCGACGAGACAATAAGTGGCAGTTATACATAAGAGATAAGGAAGGCCAGATAAACGACGTCCACCAGAGCGATAATTATATAGGACTGATAGAGAAGGTGGAATACCTAATAGTAAAGGCTTACCCACTCGAACTGGGCACGCCTATGGACACAAGGAGTGACGACAGTGACACGTCAGACTAACCAAAGCAGTAATAGGGAAAGACTGGCGATTCACCAGACAAACTTAACAAAAGGGCCATAAGGGTATATGGAACAGAGGGAACAAAACGTGAGTTGGACCATAAGTATCACTCGACACGAAGAAAGAGGGTGGTGGCTGAGCTTTAAGGATCAAGAAGGCCAGGAATATAAAGGGAGTCGAGTCCAGCTTCCCGTACATTGTCCGCGGTGGGGGACCTTGGTGGACGCAGTAATCAACACAGTGGGCGACTGGGGCCCCTACCCACAGCAGGAAGAGAAACCAGACTGGCCACAACACCAAGCAGCTGGCAGCAGCAACGAGGCGGTAGAGAACCATCACACAGCTATGAAAAACATATGGCGGGAAAAACATATGGCGGGCCAGCTCAAAGTGCTTTACATTTGGAGCATGTAACACAAAAATTGTCAGTCAGTCATTATCAATCACTTTCACTTTTCTTCATTGTTGTGGCCGTTTATGATCCAATCAACAACATATCAGAAATACTATTATACTACTATGGATATATAAAGGCTTTGCTGACAAATGCCGAGGCTAACAAATGCTTAGGCGCCGTTGATGCGGACTCCAAGCAGCCGGCCTTAGCTTGTTCTTAGCATATGTCGCAATTATTTAACTTTATACACAGACATTCAAGACTGGCAGCCTTAACCCTTTACCATATGGCAACTGTGGCAAGGAAAAACTCAGAGCCTGAGCCTGACTTATACAGATGTAGAATAATCTGAAAAAGTAGTCTACAGGATAAGATGAGTTAACTAAAGGCTTTCCTATACAGGTATGTTTTCAGATCTTTTTTTAAAAAACAAATATTTACTGAACTCGCCTGCTTGATGTACAGAGGCAGGGTGTTCCATAGTTTTGGGGCATAATGGATAAAAGCAGCTTCTCCACTTTGCTTGTGGAGCACTTTGGGTACAATTAAAAGATTTGAATCTTTTAAAAGAATTGGATGATTAAAGTTTCCTTTGTGATTGATAAGGTATTAAAAGATCAGAGATATATGAAGGTGCTATGCCATTCAGAGCTTTGTAAGTAATTAACATAACCTTAAAATCAATTCTATAGGAAACAGGGAGCCAGTGCAGTTCAGCCAACATAGGGGTGATGTGTTCTCTCTTCTTGGTCTTAGTTAAAAGTCTAGCCACAGAGTTCTGTATGAGTGCCAATTTCTTTAGATGTTTTTTGGGAAGACCAGTGAAAAGTGCATTGCAGTATTCTAACCTGCTTGTGATAAAGGCATGAAGTTTTTCTGCATCTTGTTGAGTTAAAAAGGGCCGCACTTTGGCAATGTTTCTCAGGTGGAAATACGCTGTCTGAGTAACTTTACTGATATGGGGCTTAAAACGTAACTCTGCATCTAAGATGACACCGAGGCTTGTTACTTTTGGTTTGACCTGGTGCGCCAAGTTCCCCAGATTACTAAGAACAATGTCTCGCTTTGGTTTTGGTCCAACCAAAAGTAGCTCTGTTTTGTCATCATTAAGTTTCAAAAAATGTTGCTCATCCACTGATTAATTGAGGTTAGGCATGCAGTGAACAGTGCAGTTTACATTATGCTGATTTATGATGTTTCCCAACGGAAGCATATATAGGGAAAAGAGCAGGGGACCAAGACAGCTCCCCTGGGCCACACCAAAAGGCAAGTCATGTTTTACAGACACATGATCTCCTTGACTGATATAAAAAATCTCTGTCAGTAATGTAGGTTTGAAACCAGTTTAGAGCATTATCAGAGAGACCCACCCACTTCGCAAGGCGGTGAATTAGGATGCTATGATCAATGGAGTCAAATGCCACACTCAACTGTTACCAATAGCCTCCCTTATAGAAATTACTTTGTTTTTGAAGAAGTCTGTAAATTCTTCGCATCTTAGAGATGGCCCTGATGACGACAGAGCCCCCACCAAAAGACATCCAACAGGTCTACTAGATTGGCTAATTGGAGCCCGACATGGAACGAATGATATTCTCCAAATATGGACACCAAATAAGCGACCTCCATGCCCGTCTACAGGCACCAAGGTGCCCCCTTCACTGCACAATAAAATTTGACCAAACACCAGATAAGGATAACAGTAAAAAAAAAAGGAACCAGGAAGGGATGCCTACATGGCAGCCATTGTTGCGCAAATGCAATGCCATGGGAAAAGAAAGCGGGCAATTGCATATAGCTCAAAGCTGGATGCGGTAGCCTGGGGCACGCACGCCCACAATGTTTGTCACGTGCACGGCGCACAGTGGAAGCAGAGAGATTTAAAAAAGAAAATCGGATGGTAGCCCCACCCAACACCTGGAACAAATTCAGTTATTGTTAGCTGCAATAATGCGACCAAAACTACTGGCAATATGCAAATGCAAGGCACACTGTCAGGTGCAGGATCAAGGCCCAGCTATCGCTGAAATGCCTGATGGAGGAAGAGTGAGAGTTGTCAGTCAACCACATAAACCAGACATTGAAAAACAACATTTGTAAGATCAGCCTTAGCTCAGACCTAAATTTGGTGGATGCGCTGCCGACTGTACTGATGAAAATGCATTGCGAAAAGAATCGCACAACCCATTTGACACCACACAAAATGGTGACAGGAAGGGCCTTGCCCACCCCACGAATCAGTGGGGACAGACAACCCCCTCTAGAGATACTAGAGGACGAGATAAGCAGTTACACTAAACAACTCTCAAGTTCACAGGGCAATCTTCAATGAACAAATGAGCAGAGAAAGGATGCTGGAGAGAAGGACTAAAGAATGGCCCATACGAGTGGGAGACTGGGTGTACTTAAGGGTGTTCAAAAGGTCATGCCTCGACCCTAGAGCAGAGGGACCCTATAAGGTCACCCAGGCCACTCGGAGAGCAGTAAGAGTTGAAGGATCAGATTTGTGGTATCACCTTAACTCGTTACAGGGCGGTGCCACGCAGAGAAGAAGAGTCGGGGGATGATAAAGAAGGCCAGGGACCACCGGGGCCCCCACCAGACTCCCTTGGGGAGGATGATGGTGGTGGGGAACCGGGGGGAAGACCGAGTACGAGTGGGGATGCGACAGGGAGTATGCTGCCGGCTCCTGATAATGGCCCTGGGCCTGGCGTGCCTAGGAGAGATGGTGTTTTCCCTCCCTTATCTGTTTCTGCAGGTGCTGGGGATGATTGGAGCAAACCAGTGCAGAGTTGGAGAGAGTCACAGCCATCCAGTGCTGAGGCCACTACCGAATCCCAGGTATCCGGAGATGCAGCAGCTACCCCTTCTGCTGACCCTGCGACCAGTTCCGCCTTCAACCCTCTGATCATGCCCATGCCCAAAGGAGAAAGTCGCACCAAAGCTGAAGAAGCACCGACGGAGGCACAAAGGGAAGAAGGGGAAGCGGCGCCATCCCCACACCACAGAGCGTGTGACACCATCGACGGGGTTGACTACTACGCCTTTGAACAAAACTCTAGCGCTAGACCGGAAGCAACCGACGAGGAAGAACACGTCGACTTCATCAGAACAGGTGGCCACCAGCTACGCCCTCTTCTCAACCCCCTTGAACAATACTACATGGTCCAGGGAATGGAAGAAGAGCTAGAGGAGATTCGCTTGGGGAAGGCGAGGAGGAGACTGATGGTCTTCCTCCGCCCCCAATTTGGCAAGTATAGGGATGGGGTCCTGCGAGTCGCCCACCCCTAACACACGACACTGACTCACTTGCTTACACTCACACAGATACACTGATAAGTAACCCACAAGACGGAAACCGGCACGCTCGGGTGACAGAGGCAAAAGATAAAGTCACGGGTGATGGGCCAGACACGAATTATCGTCCCAGGGAAGCCATAGTGCGATAAGACAGGGTGAAGTTGGGAATGCTTTGCATAGGTAACTTAAGTTTATAGAGGACTAGCCCTCACTCTGCAAGGCCATCCAGAAAAGTTGGATAGTATTGCTTGCTCGGTCATTACCTGACTCCACTCCAACCCGCTGTGTGTCAACCCAGGCCCACCGGTGGGTGTTGCGGAGTTTGTGGCCCAGGCAGCGCCTGAGGACAGGTAAGACCCTATATGGCCAGCCGGGGCAACCTAAGGCAGGGCGCTGCCACAATGCCCCTACTCTAGTGAGGCGTGCACTTGTGGCCGGTGACGCCCACAACGGCCCGAAAGGGGCCATGACATCAAAGAGGGGTGAAGGACACACCGAGGGGAGGAGGTTTGAAGTGTGCAGGCTGAGAAGGCCAATCTATACTCGCGCAAGCAGAGATACAAATATATATATATTCAGGTATAGTCATGCGCTTAGTTTATAGACGTAGAGGAACTGGACCCGAGAACCAGTGATGGGTGGACCCATGAAATCGTTGCGAAATTCCAATTTGGCAGGATGGCCGTTAGCATCTAAATTGAGTTGCAATTGGAAGTTCTACAGAATTGGGTTCCCTGTCACCAAGTCCGAGCGTCGCAGATCCAGTTAGTCACACAGCTCATTGCATAGTACTGTCATACGTAATATTTTTCTGATGATGATAAAACATGCTTGTGTGCACCTAGATTCGGGGTGTCGTGATGGTGTGTTTGGTCACGGCACGCCCAAATGTTTAGATCTGCTTCTGCTGCATAGTGAGGCTATTTTAGCCTCAAAGGAGGGAATATGTCGGGGTTTTCCTATGGAATGTTTCCTTGCTTGAGATACACAAGACACAATACAATACCTGCACAACGCAGGTACTCTCATTGTTAATGTAATCAATGCATTCAAACTATTCTATTTACTTTATTAATATTGTGTATCAGGGGTACTATTATTGTTTCTCCGCTTCTACAAGTTTCTCTCTTCATAATGTCACTCTTTTCATGATATTTCTTTCTTCATGTTGTTCCTCTTTTTCTGTTGATCTGAGGGTCATGTCCAGGTCATAAGTCTTCTATCTTTTCGCTCTGTCTGGTTTATGAGTTTCGATAAAAACATATTCTTCCTCTTTCTTCTAATTCTATCTCTTCGCTCTGTCTGGTTTATGAGTTTCGATAAAAACATATTCTTCCTCTTTCTTCTAATTCTATCTTTTTGCTCTGTCTGGTTTATGAGTTTTGATAAAACCATGTTCTTTCAGTGTTAATGTAATCAATGCATTCAAACTATTCTATTTACTTTATGAATATTGTATATCAGGGATACTATTATTGTTTATCCTTTTCACAAAGTTTCTCTCTTCATAATGTCACTCTTTTCATGATATTTCTTTCTTCATGTTCCTCTTTTTCTGTTGATCCGAGGGCCATGTTCAGGTCATAGTCTTCTTTCTGATGTTCTGTCTCGTTTATGAGTTTCGATACAAACAGATTCTTCCTCTTTTCTTAGTCCTCTTTTAATGTTCTGTCTCGCGCATATGTTTCAATACAGACATGTTCTTCCTCTTTTATGAGGGCATGATTGTACATGCTATGAATTGATGGGTTGGCTGTCAGCACAGGGTGAGGGTGAAGTGCCAGCTGGTCGAAACAAACAACAGAAGAGCGTTTAACACAATACCATAAAAGGACCTGAAGGCCCAGACAGTGGCAATGACACGTAAGAATGTAAAAAGGGGACGTGGTTTCCACCATTGTAAAACTTCCCCTGAGCATTAATTGGCTGAGCAGCGTTCTGGTGACGTCCCAGGGAGGAGCCGCTCCGGGGACAGCCAAGGGCGTATATCAGTTAGAACTTAGCCAGCGGAGGGTCAGATCGATCTTAGCGAGGGGACCAGCTGGTAACATTGCCTTCACCCTATTGCATTGACTCAGACTCAGTTCAGCCATTGTTTGGATTGTGTTTTCATTGCAATACGGTAAATAAAGGAACAACAGTTTAGCCGAATTCAATCTGCGTGGTCTCCTTCGGACGCTTGATTCCAGAGTGCTGATTGGTGTTTTCAAAAGGTAAATTGATTCCAGAGTGCTATTTGCTACAAAGTACAAGAGAGTGGAATTTTCCACGACAAAAGCCCCACTTCTGCTCTGTCATGCAATAAAGGTTTCATCTCGCTGCGATGAACAGTTCCGGAGCAATGTAACAGAGAAGAAAAGGTGTGTTTTTTGACGCACTTTGCGTCAATCGGGTTCTAAGGGTTAATGAAATAAATTTTTTTACTATGAATCTACAAAATATGAATTTTATTCTTCATAATGCACCATTTTGGACATTGTTTCCAGAAGTCTGTATGGAAACCCCCACCAGTGGTACCATACCCTTCAAATTCATTTTGGCAAAAGCAAGGTTCCCACATATAACAAATAATCCTGTTTAGAATAAATATGATCATTAATTGTGGTGCTAGGGCTACCCAAAAAGTGAAAAATCACACATGCCGTCAACATTTTTTAGGACTTTGGTGACCCACCTCTCACCCAAACAGTAAGGAATGTTGATTCTACCACACCAGTTTCCAGCCCTCTACCACTATTAGAACAGACGTTATGGGCTTCCAAAAATGGCAAAAGATGAAATGTGAAATTCTAATGTGTCAATTAGGGCCGCGGCACCTGAAAAACCGGTAAACCGTTTGAGATATTGACTTGAAACTTCAGATTCCTTTGTTTGGTAACATAAGGCATATATTCACCGCTTTTCAGCAAAATCTGAGAGGTGTCATGTACATGATACCCCGATATTGGCTGTTTTCACATGGAATGACCCGTTTTACAAAACCTACGGACAGTAATTCAGAATAAAGTTTACCTTTTTAAGCAGCTCCTAATATGCCTCTCCCATCCACAAACGCATGAGAGTTCATCGTTTTTTTGTGTTTGTGTTGGTTGCACTAATTTCAGCTTGTCAGGACATCACGTCCACCGTTTTCCTAACAAGAAAAGCAAGGGTTTTTGTGCTTGGGTGCGTTTTGTGCAGGTAGCCTAAATAGACGGGACTTCACCACCTCATCGGTCACAAAACGCTTACACGGACATTAATATTCCGAGTATTGACTGTATTCAGAAGAACACAATATCATGTGAATATGGCATTTACATGAGTTCTTAATAAAATATTCTGTTTATATTCCATGTCTGATTAATAACGACTTCATTAAAAGTTCTAAACGTTCCTTCCGTGAATGTTTCCATTGTGTGCGTTCAGATACCTGTAAGTATTGTTACATTGTGTTTGTTACATATTTGCGCTGACATTGCCAATGGTATTTCATTATGTAAATGCTTCTTAGAATGTGAGTGTTTGTTTACCGTTTGATTCAGGGTTTCCGTTGTCCGGTAATTACCGGACATTGGCCGGAAAAAAAATGAAATGTTTTTAAATGTACCGTTTGAAAGCTATTGAACAACACGCATAGCCTATGCTGCATTTCAAATAGGAAGCGCACGCTTAAAACCTCCATGTTAAACAACGAATAAATGAGTGAGGCGGTTCAAACATGGCCAGGCCCAGGCAGACTAGCCTTAAAAGTTTTTTCAGAGGCCAGACGCGATGGATGATGATAAATTGGTAATGTCTGAAGCCTCAGATGTCCGGTCAAGCGGGGTTGCGGCCGCTCCAAGACACTGTCAGTCTCCGTGTACACTGGACATGCAACTGTGTTCTGTACCCAAAGCATACAGTAGGCCTATGCTTTCTCTGTCTATGATCTGCAGGGTTAGGGCCTCCTCGACGAGGAGATTGCTGGTCCGCGGATAATTTCCGGCACAATTAAACGGTATTATTGAACCGCGGACCAAAAGAAAAAGAAACTAAACATTTCCCAGAATAGGAAACATTTCTTAATTTATTGTTATCAAATAAAGAGGCATAGCCTTAGGGGGTAGTGGTGTGAGCGCTCATTCTTGTGTGTGCGCATCTGTGCAAGTTAAACAATGGAACCACTGGAGATAACGTGGGTAGCAGCAACAAACAACGTAGCCTTTTTAAAACGATGAACGAAGCGGACTCTTGCTGTCCATGAAAACATACATACTGGCTAGATCTTGTTAGGCATGTTTACATAAGTTAGGCTAATGAACATGTTGCATTCTATTCAGCCTGATTATGTCATTCTTTAACCCTTAGAACCCGAATGACGCAAAGTGCGTCAAAAAACACAACCTTTCTCTCTGTTACATTGCTGTTCATCGCAGCGAGATGAAACCTTTATTGCATGACAGAGCAGAAGTGGGGCTTTCCAAAGAGACTACACACTTGTCTGTATGATCAAGAATATCAGATGATAGAGGGGACACAGGGCTATCCATTGGTACCATGTTTATCGATCCTTCTGGCTTATAAAAACAGACGAAGTGACTGCAAAATAATAACGTCATGTACACAAACCAACGCTGCACACCCATTACTCTCGTTTGAATTACAGATGATGTCAGATGAAAGAGGAGACACAGAGCTATCATTTGATACCAAGTACATCATTCTGGGTTATAAAACAGATGAAGTGACAGCAAAATAATAACTTCATATAGCTGGACTTACCCACGTTTTTGTCTGTTCTTGTGGCAAAGCATGTTTATAATCCAACGCTATCGTGTGTTTCTCTATGGCAAAGCATGTTCATAATCCGGTTTTGAGATCCTAGCAAATTCCTGCATGGCATCCAATTCACGGCTCACATTGCATCCCAATTTGTTCAACAAAGAAACACCTTTTTTGCCCTTACTTTGTTCATGGCAATCCAGTAAAAAGTTGAGAATCATTATGAGTGCATAGGCACGCAGGCTAACACGCAACCTCGGGTCAAGTCAGGTCAGATCAGTTCGTGTCACAGATATGGAGCGCAGAAAGGTCATTTTTCATCACTAAATAAAAAATGGCATTTATTTCCGTAAATCACACAACACATATTTCTGTAAATTGCTCAGCCCCAGAGTATCCCTCCAACATGGCAATTATATTGCCCGATTCAGAACAGTCTGCCCTACACACACATGAAATGCATGTAGAGCTATGAGCTTGCTGTGGTGAGATACATGTCGAAATATAAGATTTTTTATAATTCTTTAAAAATCTAAATAAAATCAATGCTAGTACTAATACATGGAATGATGGCAGATCTGGATAGGCTGAATAAAACAATATATAATATGTGTGTGTGGCACTTACAATGACCAGAATAAATCCTTATAAATAAAGGTAGTGAAAATGCCCTAAAAACAGCTTAGGGTTCTAAGGGTTAAGCTACATAGCCTGTCTCCAGTTTTCCTCATCTTGACTAATTAAGAAGCGATAATAGGATATTTGACCGGCATATCATCAAAATGTCCGGAAAACGAAACCTCTGCCGGTCACTTTGACCGGCACCATTTTTTTCTAGCGGAAACTCTAGTTTGATTACCCTAGCAAACAGCATAGCAACCGTTTTATTTGACATACCAACAACCGCCCTAGCAACCATTGTGATTACCCTAGCAACAACCTCGCAACCACCACAATAATGTTAACCTAGCAACCACCATAGCAACCAACATGATTATCCTTGCAACCAGCATAGCAACTGCTTTATTTAGCATAGCAACCACCATATTTAACCTAGCAATGCCCTAATAACCATCTTAATTACCCTAGCAACAACCTAGCAACCACCACCATAATGTCAACCTAGCAACCACCATAGCAACCAACATAATTACCCTAGCAACCCCCATAGCATTATCATTATTTAAAATAGCAACCACCATATGTACCCTAGCAACAATTTTAATTACCCTAGCAACAACCTAGCAACCACCACTATAATGCCATAGCAACCAACATGATTACCTTAGCAAACACCATAGCAACCGCATTATTTAGCATATCAACCACCATGTGAAAGGACGCTGAATATATGAATCTACATGACTTACCACACGTGTTGACAGCAGGTTGCGAAGTAGGCCAAGCGTCTTCATTAGTACAATTGCATCAGCATCAGAGAGTAGGCAGAAGAGTTGGTCTGTCCCTAATGACCGTAGAATCTCCATTTTCACCTTCTGATCTCCTTGAAATGCCATGTTCTACACACAAAACAATGCAAACACAGATAACACTGCATGAAAAGTGTGATTTACGTCAGTATGTGGCACTGTAGATTGTCGTGGAAGTTCAGGTTAATGGCTGTTCACGGCAGTTTGCAGGCAACGCCGAAAACGGCCATGAATTGTCAGAAATTGACATGGGCCTTGCTTGGCAGTCGTACCCCCATGACCCCCCTCCTCCTAGGGAGGCTTTAACATGTAAATGAAAATGCTGTGAGCTATACAAATGCAAATCAGGGTAGCAGGGGGAGTGAACTGTGCATGCTGGCATGACTGTGGCCTTTGGTCTTGCTTAAACAGTGGATGTGTTAACCACACAACTCCCAGCAATACGCTCAACAGGCAGAAATGATGCTGGGTGAGATGTCTGTTCCCTGCAAGCTCCAATAATGTAACCTGACCTAAAACAGTCGATAGACTCAAGGTTAGATTCGGATTTTCCCTTCACACCAACACAGAGAATTTCAGGCAAATATATATAAATGATTGTCTTTATCACTATCTTCATTCCACAAAAATATATGCAGAACTGCATATATTTTTGTTGAATGAAAATATTTATTTCATATATATATGAAGACGGCGTTGTTGGCTGGGTGTCTGAATGGATTGTACCATCACCGTCCTTTCGTAGCCCGGAGCTCTCTGAACACTTACAGCCCCGAGGCGGCAAACAGCCAGTTATGAGCTACCCATATGTTATGTGGGCAGATCCCATGTATATATATATATATACATACACACACACATTATTATTTTATTATTGGGGTTTACATTTATTATGAGCCAGGGTGACCAATAGTGACAGATTTACCAACCAATCACCAGTGATTTTTCTTGTTTGAAAGTTGTGGTTTCATCCAATACTGAGTAAGGAAATTCGGTAACACTCCATAATAAGGTGCCATAATAAATAGCAAACTAGTAATTACCTAACCCTTTGTTAATTGTTACTAACATATCTATTTGGCACAAGTTAATAGTTTTTTAATCATTAATTAAATATTAGTTGTTTGCATAAAATCTGTATGTTAATGTTTTAGCAAATCTATTAACTAATATTGTATTAATATGTGTTATGTTAATATATGTCTATATGTTAATAGAAGAGTTAATGACTTATTATTATTTAACTAATTGTTATTAAACTGTGCTTCTGCCTATCCCAATATGAACCGCTCTCCATAGGACCCTTACAATTGATAGATAGATAGATACTTTATTAATCCCCAAGGGGAAATTCAAGAAAAAAACACGGAGCTACCTTGACATGCTGCCACTGTTGTCGGCGCCGGAACCGCTTGCAATAAAGTTGGTTAAGCTTAATTAATATATTAGTAGTATATAGCTATAAGAGTGGGGCCCCTTATAATAAAGTTGGTTAAGCTTAATTAATATATTAGTAATATATAACTATCAGTATGGGGGACCCTTATAATAAAGTTGGTTAAGCTTAATTAATATATTAGTAGTATATAGCTATCAGTGTGGAGCCCCTTATAATAAAGTTGGTTAAGCTTAATTAATATATTAGTAATATATAACTAGAAATGCAATTCCAAGAAATTACCAGTGCATGAAAATGCTAAAGTTGTGATGTAAAATATCATGTATAGTTAAAACAGATAATACAGAGATGGTTACTACGGTGATGCTAGGATAGACATGGTGGTTGCATAGCTTAATAAAAGTTGATAGTTTAAAAGTAGACTGTTTAAAAGCTGAATGTAGATAGTTTAAAAGTTGTTGATAGACAGTAGATAGTTTAAAAGTTGTTGATAGACAGCTAGTTTAATAGATAGTTTAATGATAGTTTAAAAGTAGACCGTTTAAAAGTTGAAGGTAAATAGTTTAAAAGTTGTTGACAGACAGAAAGTTGAATGAATGTTGATATTCAAATAGTTTAATGGCTGTGTATATATTTGACGATAACTGAAAGTTGGAATGGCTCTAATGTTTGCTAGCAGTTATGCTAAGATTTTTAACTATGCTAACCATGCTACTTAGCTAATGTTTTATAGCAGTGCTAGCAATGCTAACCTGCTAACCATGTTACTTAGCTAACGTTTTCTAGCAGTTTAATGAATGTTGATATTCAAATAGTTTAATGGCTGTGTATAGGTAGATATTTGACGATAACTAAAAGTTTGAACGGCTCTAATGTTTGCTAGCAGTTATGCTAAGATTTTTAATTCTGTTAACCATGTTACTTAGCTAATGTTTTATAGCAGTGCTAACAATGTTAGCATGCTAACCATGCTACTTAGCTAACTTAACTAACATGTTCTAGCAGTTTTGCTAAACATGCTAACTATGCTAACAATGTTAGCATGCTAACTATGTTAACCATGTTACTTAGCTAACTTAGCTAATCATTTTTAGCAGTTATGCTAACTATGCTAACTAGCATGCTAACATGCTAACTTTGTTAACCATGCTAACTAGCTACAGTGGGTAGGAGTCATAGTTGATGAAAAGTGTTGACATAGTTGATGACAAGTTAAAAGTTGTTGATAGACAGCTAGTGAATGTATATAGTTTAAAAGTTGTTGATAGACAGCTAGTTTAAAAGTAGACTGTTTAAAAGTTGAATGTAAAAAGTTCAGTAGTTTAATGGGTTACATTGTTTAACAGTGGATTATTGTAGTGAGGACTTTTATTTTGAAACAGTTTTGGGCAGAGGAAAAAGTTGAATAGGATGTGTAGTCTTAATTGACCCAGATTGTATGCTTAAAGCCTGAGGCTGCAGGTGGCCTGAACACCTGCCATAGGATTCTAATTGCTTAATGGCCGTATTATGATGTCATAATCGGCAATGTTAAGTCTATGGGGATTTTAAAAAAGTTTTTCTTTAATAGTTTAAAAAGTATAAAAGTTTCAAAGTTGAAAAGACATAGCAACCCGATCTGTTTGAAGACCTACGTTACAAAGTTTGAATGAAGTTTCTAAGTTAAACTGTTCAAGAGAAATTGCGTATGGAAAAAGTGGTAAGCGGAATAATAATAATAAGAAACATAAGTTGTTGCCTAGGAAGAACAGTACAGTGCATTTTCATGCACTGTAACTAGAAATGCAATTCCAAGGAATTACCAGTGCATGAAAATGCTAAAGTTGTGATGTAAAATATCATGTATAGTTAAAACAGATAATACAGAGATGGTTACTACGGTGATGCTAGGATAGACATGGTTGTTGCATAGCTTAATAAAAGTTGATAGTTTAAAAGTAGACTGTTTAAAAGCTGAATGTAGATAGTTTAAAAGTTGTTGATAGACAGTAGATAGTTTAAAAGTTGTTGATAGACAGCTAGTTTAATAGATAGTTTAATGATAGTTTAAAAGTAGACCGTTTAAAAGTTGAAGGTAAATAGTTTAAAAGTTGTTGACAGACTGGAAGTTGAATGAATGTTGATATTCAAATAGTTTAATGGCTGTGTATAGGTAGATATTTGACGATAACTGAAAGTTGGAACGGCTCTAATGTTTGCTAGCAGTTATGCTAAGATTTTTAATTCTGCTAACCATGCTACTTAGCTAATGTTTTATAGCAATGCTAACATGCTAACCATGCTACTTAGCTAACTTAACTAACATTTTCTAGCAGTTTTGCTAAACATGCTAACTATGCTAGCAATGTTACCATGTTACTTAGCTAACTTAGCTAATCATTTTTAGTAGTTATGCTAACTATGCTAATTAACATGCTAACATGCTAACTATGTTAACCATGTTACTTAGCTAACTTAGCTAATCATTTTTAGCAGTTATGCTAACTAGCATGCTAACATGCTAACATGCTAACTATGCTAACCATGTTACTTAGCTAACTTAGCTAATCATTTTTAGTAGTTATGCTAACTATGCTATGTAACATGCTAACATGCTAGCATGCTAACTATGCTAACCATGTTACTTAGCTAACCTAGCTAATCGTTTTTAGCAGTTTTGCTAAAAATGCTAATTAACATGTTAACTATGCTAACCATGTGACTTAGCTAACCTAGCTAATCATTTTTAGCAGTTTTGTTAAAAATGATAACAATGTTAGCAATGTTAACATGCTAACTTTGCTAACCATGCTAAATAGCTACAGTGGATAGGAGTCATAGTTGATGAAAAGTGTTGACATAGTTGATGACAAGTTAAAAGTTGTTGATAGACAGCTAGTGAATGTATATAGTTTAAAAGTTTAAAAGTTGAATGTAGATAGTTTAAAAGTTGTTGATAGACAGCTAGTTTAAAAGTAGACTGTTTAAAAGTTGAATGTAAAAAGTTCAGTAGTTTAATGGGTTACATTGTTTAACAGTGGATTATTGTAGTGAGGACTTTTATTTTGAAACAGTTTTGGGCAGAGGAAACAGTTGAATAGGATGTGTAGTCTTAATTGACCCAGATTGTATGCTTAAAGCCTGAGGCTGCAGGTGGCCTGAACACCTGCCATAGGATTCTAATTGCTTAATGGCCGTATTATGATGTCATAATCGGCAATGTTAAGTCTATGGGGATTTTTAAAAAGTTTTTCTTTAATAGTTTAAAAAGTATAAAAGTTTCAAAGTTGAGAAGACATAGCAACCCGATCTGTTTGAAGACCTACGTTACAAAGTTTGAATGAAGTTTCTAAGTTAAACTGTTCAAGAGAAATTGCGTATGGAAAAAGTGGTAAGCGGAATAATAATAACTAGAAATGCAATTCCAAGGAATTACCAGTGCATGAAAATGCTAAAGTTGTGATGTAAAATATCATGTATAGTTAAAACAGATAATACAGAGATGGTTACTACGGTGATGCTAGGATAGACATGGTTGTTGCATAGCTTAATAAAAGTTGATAGTTTAAAAGTAGACTGTTTAAAAGCTGAATGTAGATAGTTTAAAAGTTGTTGATAGACAGTAGATAGTTTAAAAGTTGTTGATAGACAGCTAGTTTAATAGATAGTTTAATGATAGTTTAAAAGTAGACCGTTTAAAAGTTGAAGGTAAATAGTTTAAAAGTTGTTGACAGACTGGAAGTTGAATGAATGTTGATATTCAAATAGTTTAATGGCTGTGTATAGGTAGATATTTGACGATAACTGAAAGTTGGAATGGCTCTAATGTTTGCTAGCAGTTATGCTAAGATTTTTAACTATGCTAACCATGTTACTTAGCTAATGTTTTATAGCAGTGCTAGCAATGCTAACCTGTTAACCATGCTACTTAGCTAACTTAACATTTTCTAGCACATTTTCTAGCAGTTTTGCTAAACATGCTAACTATGCTAGCAATGTTAGCATGCTAACTATGTTAACCATGTTACTTAGCTAACTTAGCTAATCATTTTTAGTAGTTATGCTAACTATGCTAATTAACATGCTAACATGCTAACTATGTTAACCATGTTACTTAGCTAACTTAGCTAATCATTTTTAGTAGTTATGCTAACTAGCATGCTAACATGCTAACTATGCTAACCATGTTACTTAGCTAACTTAGCTAATCATTTTTAGCAGTTATGCTAAATATGCTATGTAACATGCTAACATGCTAGCATGCTAACTATGCTAACCATGTGACTTAGCTAACCTAGCTAATCATTTTTAGCAGTTTTGTTAAAAATGCTAATAATGTTAGCAATGTTAACATGCTAACTTTGTTAACCATGCTAACTAGCTACAGTGGATAGGAGTCATAGTTGATGAAAAGTGTTGACATAGTTGATGACAAGTTAAAAGTTGTTGATAGACAGCTAGTGAATGTATATAGTTTAACCCTTAGAACCCGATTGACGCAAAGTGCGTCAAAAATCACACCCTTTCTTCTCTGTTACATTGCTCCGGAACTGTTCATCGTAGCGAGATGAAATCTTTATTGCACGACAGAGCAGAAGTGGGGCTTTCCAACTAGACCACACACGTGTCTGTACGATCAAGTATGAAAATAAAAAAAAATCATGAAATTAAATCAAATTGCATCATATTTACAGTCTATACTTCTCTGCTTCACCTGCACACACATTACTCTAGTTTGAATAACTCGCGAACCCGTGATCGCATCAATATGGCAAGCATATCAGATGAAAGAGGGGGCACAGGGCTATCCATTGGTACCATGTTTATCGATCCTTCTGGCTTATAAAACCAGACGAAGTGACTGCAAAATAATAACCATGTACACAAACCAACGCTGCACACTCATTACTCTCGTTTGAATTACTCGCAGACCCGTGATCGGATAGATATGCCACACATGTCAGATGAAAGAGGAGACACAGAGCTATCATTTGATACCAAGTAAATCCTTCTGGGTTATAAAACAGACGAAGTGACAGCAAAATAATAACTTCATATAGCTGGACTTACCCCACGTTTTTGTCTGTTCTTGTGGCAAAGCATGTTTATAATCCAATGCTATCATGTGTTTCTCTATGGCAAAGCATGTTCATATTCCGGTTTTTAGATCCTAGCAAATTCCTGCATGGCATCCAATTCAAGGCTCACATTGCATCCCAATTTGTTCAACAAATAAACACCTTTTTTGCCTTTACTTTGTTCATGGCAATGCAGTAAAAAGTTGAGAATTATTATGACTGCATACACACAGGCACACAGGCTAACACGCAACCTCGGGTCAAGTCAGGTCAGATCAGTTCGTGTCACCGATATGGAGCGCAGAAAGGTCATTTTTCATCACTAAATAAAAAATGGCATTTATTTCCGTAAATCACACAGCAAATATTTCTGTAAATTGCTCAGCCCCAGAGTATCCCTCCAACATGGCAATTATATTGCCCGATTCAGGACAGTCTGCCCTACACACACACGAAATGCATGTAGAGCTGTGAGCTTGCTGTGGTGAGATACATGTCGAAATATAATAATTTTTATAATACACTTTTTATATTTTAATTCTTTAAAAATCAAAATAAAATCAATGCTAGTATTAATACATGAAATGATGGCAGATCTGAATAGCCTAGACTCTCCTGAAAAAAACAATATATAATATATGTGTGTGGCACTTACAATGACCAGAATAAATCCTTATGAATAAAGGTAGTGAAAATGCCCTAAAAACAGCTTAGGGTTCTAAGGGTTAAAAGTTTAAAAGTTGAATGTAGAAAGTTTAAAAGTTGTTGATAGACAGCTAGTTTAAAAGTAGACTGTTTAAAAGTTGAATGTAAAAAGTTCAGTAGTTTAATGGGTTACATTGTTTAACAGTGGATTATTGTAGTGAGGACTTTTATTTTGAAACAGTTTTGGGCAGAGGAAACAGTTGAATAGGATGTGTAGTCTTAATTGACCCAGATTGTATGCTTAAAGCCTGAGGCTGCAGGTGGCCTGAACACCTGCCATAGGATTCTAATTGCTTAATGGCCGTATTATGATGTCATAATCGGCAATGTTAAGTCTATGGGGATTTTTAAAAAGTTTTTCTTTAATAGTTTAAAAAGTATAAAAGTTTCAAAGTTGAAAAGACATAGCAACCCGATCTGTTTGAAGACCTACATTACAAAGTTTGAATGAAGTTTCTAAGTTAAACTGTTCAAGAGAAATTGCGTATGGAAAAAGTGGTAAGCGGAATAATAATAATAAGAAACATAAGTTGTTGCCTAGGAAGAACAGTACAGTGCATTTTCATGCACTGTAACTAGAAATGCAATTCCAAGGAATTACCAGTGCATGAAAATGCTACAAGGACAAAACGCAGCAGAGCTGCAGTATAGCGTTTCTCCAAAGGGGGCTCCAAAACACCAATCTCAATAAAGCTGCTTAATTACGGCAAAAATCACATACAAACACTAAACTACATTTCTAACTATGTTACACCCCCCTCCCCTGAATTTCACCAAATTCAAGCAGCAACCAAATAGTACTTCCAAAGGCAAAGAGTACACTACTTTCAAACACTAGAGAGTCACCAATTACAGGACAGCCAACCACAGAGGTATCCAATAAGGATGAAGTGGAAGAAGAGGAGCGCAAACTCTCACACAACCAACCACTGGCAGTAGGGTGCCTTATACACCCCACAAGACCATAAAGCCATAAACAATAAATTCTATAAATTATCCACAAAGCTAATCAGAAAAGCTAGATAAATAATAATATGTCATTAACTTTTATATTAGCATATAGTTTGTAAATAAACATTTAACATTTAAATGATGTAAGAAATAACTGTTAATTAGTGCCAAAAATATATTTAGTTAACTATTAACATATATTAATACAATATTAGTTAATAGATTTGTTAAAACATTAACATACAGATTTTATGCAAACTACTAATATTTAATTAATGATGAAAAAACTATTAACTTGTGCCAAATAGATATTTTAGTAACAATTAACAAATATTAAGAAAGGGTTAGGTAATTACTAGTTTGCTATTTATTATGGCACCTTATTTTGGAGTGTTACCGGAAATTCAAGCCTGGCCTGGCCAGGTGTGGTTTTGCTGCCAATCACGAGTGATTTTTCTTGTTTGAAAGTAGTGGTTTCATCCAATACTGAGTAAGGATATTCAAGCCAGGCCTGGCCAGGCGCGGTTTCGCTGCATTCATATGCTAATTAGAGGCATTAGCACTCTGCGAGCTCTCCACATACGTCATAGTACGGTTCCGACAATTTGTGGCACAGACAAACAAACGCGACATTCGCGGGTTGCAAATTGTCTTTCACTTTCACATAAACAAATGATGCGTGTTGAAAATATATGGCTGCAAGCAGTGAAGAGGGGGTCAAGTAAATCTGCAGGCCAGAGTTGCCAAGGCAACCTGATGCTATTATGTCAGAAAATTGCTTTTAGCACTCACAGCAAGTTTCATGTCAAAGACATGAAAGAAACCAATGAGATATAAGGTCACTTCCTTATACCTGCTACAGATATAGCAAGTTTGGACAAACTATCATGTAATCATGGGTAATTAGATCCCTAATCCCTACACTCTTATTCCATTCTCAAACCCTCAATTCTCAAACTCTCAATATCTGCATTGTACTGGTCTTATCAATGTGTTTTACTCTGCAGGGTAATATGCTTCAAAAAATCAAAATCAAATCAATGCAAGTATTAATACATGAAATTGTGGCAGATCTGGGTAGCCTAGACTGCTAAAAAACAATATATAGCATGTGTGAATCTTAGGGCCACTATTATTCAACCTCTATATGCTCCCACTTGGATAAATCATCAAAAATAACACAAAAGGGTCCAAAGCAAAGGATATTGTTTCAACAGCCACATGAAAGTAATAACTAAATCAGCTTTTTACCACATCAAAAACATTGCCAAACTTTGAGGGCTGATGTCAAAACATACTTTAGAAAAACTCATTCATGCATTTATCTCCATTAGGGTTGATTACTGGGCTTTTTTACAGGCCTTCCTGATTATCAAAAAGCTTCAGATGATACAAAACGCAGCATCTTGGGTTCTCACGAAAACTAAAAGAATTGACCACATTACTCAAATTTTTGAACTGACAATTATGCTAATTAACAACAACCTTAATAACAACCTTTCACCAATAACAATGCTTTATATTTATTTTAAACCCAATCAATATGTTTTAGATAGAGCTACCACAGTGCCATCTGTGGTTGTGTAGAGTAACCTGTGGTAACTCTATACAAAACATATTGATCTCAATGCATAAGACAAGTTAAATTGGTGTTTTTAAAATAAGGGATCATGGAGAATAAAGAAAAAAATATAAAAAATCTTTGTATATTCCCACAAGGTGTTTGGGTGCTCTGAAAATGAGAACCAAAATTATTTTTCAGACTTGTGAAGTCTGCTGTTCAGACCCTGAAGAAATTTATTTTCTGTTCATTGCTTTTTGTGAGAGTGTTTCTACTTATCTCAGTAAGGAAAATAAATCAACAGCCTATGTTCAGTACAAATATGTCTTCTGAAGGCCTAAACAGAGCCCAGCCAAAAACTCCAATAACATTTTGATCAACTTTGAGGGACAGCTATGACCATGCAAGATCATCCAGACCAAACGTGACAATTTTGCTACATACTATTCCTATTTATGTACCAGCATGCAAAATTTGAGCCTCCTACACGGTTTAGTTATTGCGCTATGGGCTTGTGAACTTTGACAAAAAAAAGAGGCCGAACAAAATCGACACCACCCTCCGTCAAACTGGCTGTATCTTGGAAAGTATTAATCTTACATAAAAGTAATTTTACAGAGTGTCTCCTGGGTAACATAGGTACACCTGGTAATTTTTTCTGAATTTTGTGAGACCTAAGTGCATGGGCCCTTGTTGAATTGACATGGAATGACCCTACAGTATGTCCACATTGTCTCTCCTAACATGGAATATTTGTGGTATCGGATCTCAGGCAAAGAGGGTGTTTGACCATTTAAATAAATTCACCTGAAGAAACTCACCTGGCAGAATCTGATCTGAGTAATAATTGCAGGAGATTTCAACACAGTTACTGGTTAGCGCTTCGGACTTGTAACCGGAGGGTTGCCGGTTCGAACCCCGACCAGTAGGCGCGGCTGAAGTGCCCTTGAGCAAGGCACCTAACCCCTCACTGCTCCCCGAGCGCCGCTGTTGTTGCAGGCAGCTCACTGCGCCGGGATTAGTGTGTGCTTCACCTCACTGTGTGTTCACTGTGTGTTCACTGTGTGCTGAGTGTGTTTCACTAATTCACGGATTGGGATAGATGCAAAGACCAAATTTCCCTCACGGGATCAAAAGAGTATATATACTTATACTCCCTGATCTCCAATATCACCCAGTCAACAATCCATCCGATTATCATAAGCGACCACGCCCCTGTCACAATTAAATGGACAAGGACCCGTACACACAAAACAACACCCAGATGGCGCTTTAACACCTCTCTCCTCCAAGATCCACAATTTGACGCACTTATAGTGGGCATTCTTTCTAGAAATGAATGATTCTCCAGAGTCATCGCCTTCTCTTCTGTGGGAAACAGGAAAAACAGTACTCAGAGGAATTATTATATCATTTTCAGTCCACAAAAAAAAAAAAAATAGAAAAGGAAAAGGAAACACAATTAGAACAAAAAATCAAACATCTCGAAAACATTAACATGACCAATCCAACAGTCGAAACTCGAATAAATGAGATAAATATAAATCACAACTCAATGAAATAAAACAACAACTAACAACTCAAACAAACCCAATTTTAAAATACACAGGTTAAGACAGGAACACTTTCACCATAGCAATAAATCTGGCAAATACTTGGCAAATCAAATAAAAAGAAGCAAAGAAAAAACTACTCGGCAGGGAAGCTTATCCACTCACCAATTGAAATTAATCAAATCTTCTATCAGTTTTACAACCGGCTCTACTCATCAGAAAAAGAACCAGACAACAAAGAAATTAATCACTTTCTCAAGAACATTAATCTACCCAAAATTGACGAGGACCAAAAAAACTAATGAGAAATTCCAATCTCAAGATGAATTCCATGCTGCGCTTAAATCAATGCCAAACAACAAAGCAACAAAGCTTCCCTGCTGAGTTCTATAAAGACTTCTGGTCAATGTTGGCTCCACTCTTCATCCGAATGATAAACGAATCAAAACACAATTCTAGACTTCCGGCAACTTCTAACACAGCTTCAGTTTCGCTCCTACTCAAATCCAATAAGGATCCGACCCTGCCATCGAGTTACAAACCAATTTCATTAATCAATGTAGACAACAAAACCATCACCAAAACTCTAGCAATCAGATTATAAAAGGTCATTCCATCCATAATTCATCTAGATCAAACAGGTTTTGTTAAAGGCAGGCTAGCCGCAAGTAATACACGCAGATTGTTTAATATTACATATCAATGTACAACCAAAAAAAACAACACAGTCGTCGTCACATTAGACGCCGAGAAAGCATTTGACAGAGTCAATTGGAAATTCCTGTTTTCCATATTAGAGCGGTTTGGCTTTGGGGACTCATTCATTAATTGGGTTAAAGTATTACACACCTCACAGTCAGCCACTATCACCACCAATGGACTATCCTCACAAAGCTTCACATTGCACAGGGGGACTAGACAAGGATGCCCACTCTCACCTCAATTATTCACTATTTTCATTGAACCTTTAGCCATACGTCAAGATACACTCATCACAGGCTTTAGGACCAAAAATATGCATCATAAAATCAGCCTCTATGCAGATGACATACTACTGTTCCAGGAAAACCCTTTAATTTCAATTCAAGAAACAATCAAAATCATTAACTCATTTGCCAATATACAACCCCAAAACAGAAAAGAAGTCTTCTAAACCCATATTTAGCAGCAAAAAGTCAAATCAAATGTTGAAAATGAAAATTTGGACTATTTCATGGAAAGTATATGTTCCTATTGAATTTGATGCCAGCAACATGTTCCAAAAAAAGTTGGGACGGGAGCATGTTAACCAATGTGCTGCTTCACCTCTTCATTTAACACAATTTTGTAAATGTTTAGGAACTGAGGAGACCATTTGCTACAGTTTTGAGAATGAAATGTTGTCCCATTACTCCCCGATATAGGATTTCAGTTGCTCAACAGTATTGCTTTTTATTCCATTATGCACCTAATTTGACAAATCTGGACTGCAGACATGCCATCTTAGCACCTGGACTCTTCATCTATGGAGAAATACTATTTAAATATGTGCAGAATTCATTTTGGCATTGTTTTCCTGACATATTCAAGGTCGTCCCTGTAAAAGACATTGCCTGGATGGCAGTATATGTTGATCAAAACCTGTATACATCATTCAGAATTGATTGTGCTTTGCCAAATGTGCAAGATGCCCATGCTGTTGGCACTAATGCTCCTCCACACCGTCATAGATGTTTGGTTTCGAACTGAGCACTAAAACAAGTTGGATAGGTTGGATACGTGGATAGGCCCTCCTCTTTAGCCCAGGAGAGTCCATGATTTCCAAAACGAATGGCAAACTTTGATTGGTCTAACCACAGGACCTTTTTCCACATTACCTCAGTCCATTTTAAACAAGCTCAGGCCCAGATAAGAGGGTGGTATTTTCTGTATCATGTCTCAATACATTTTTAGCTGTTACAATTTTGGCTGTAGTTTTGGAATTGAGTATCAAACTGGGCACATAGACAATGGTTATCAGAGGTTGTCCTGAGCTAATACAATGACAGGTCTGGAAACAGGTTGCAGTGCCATCTGAGGTCCAAAAGACCACGGCCATCCAATTTGTTTTTCAGCTATTTCCCTTGTTTGCAAAGATTTCTCTGGATTCTCTGAATGTTTAAACAATATTACGTCCTGTAGATGATGAACTCCCTAAATACGTCACAATTTTATGTTAAGAAGCATTAAAATGACATTGTTTCATCATTTGTGCACACAGGTTTGCACAGAGTGATAAATACCCCTACATCTTTACTTCTAAGAGACCCTGCCTCTCTTGGATGCTCTTTTTCGTACCCAATCATGTTGCCAGTTATCCTAATTAGTTGTGAAACATTCTTCCTTTTGTTTTACTTTATCATTACTAGTGTTGCACGGTGTATCGATACTAAAAAGGTATCACGATGCCTTCACGCAAAAAACGATACGATTTCAGACGTTTTTAGAATCGATACTTTATTAAAATAATAAAGTTCTGTGTCTGTGTGAACTGCTGCTCTCACTGCTCCTTGCACGCATCTACGCAAGTGGGCATGTCAAGCAGGCAGCTCTGAGTGAGTAAGTGCGCAGCCAACGTCAACATAGTTCTTTGCCGACAGTTCTAGGCCTTGTGGATAAAACAAAAGGTGCAGTGAAATCTGCAACTATTTCGGATACATCGCGAATAGTGAAGGCAAGCCATCAGGTACACAGAGGCCCGTTTGTAAAATATGTTTCAAAGTCATTTAAAAGCAGTAGGCTACGCGTGGAACTTGGCTAAACACCTCGCAGACATATCCCAACATTTTTAAAGAGTTCAAAGAACGACAGGTTAACGAATATGCTATAGAAAACACGACTACATGGTTAGTGCCAAGTTCTTCTCTTGTGAAACGAGTGAAACGAGTATGGTTCTCTGGGATAAAGCGAACCTTCCTTCATCAATGAATTTTGACGAGACATAACGAGCTGTTATCATTTTGACGAGACATAACGAGCTGTAATCATAGGGTGCTAACGTGATGAAAGCGCAATGTTCACGCCAGAATAACATTACCATAACTTGTAAATGATCTATTTCATGTTCGGTCAGTACTACTGGTAATATTTGTCATGGAATGTAGACCGCTAATTAAAGCCCACAGCATACCACCAAAGCCAGCGTGTTGAGTCCTAATAATAACAGCGGCTTATTCTTACAGTACGTGGGAGCAAATCATGTTATCAAAGAAATAGACATGTAGGAATACACAAAGATATATTGCAACAGGTAATGGTGTAGGCCTACGAAGACCTGAGTGGTTGGAACGTCGTACTTGTACACTGGGCGCAAAGAAGACTATCCTCACATTTTCCCCTTTGCAACTGTCAAAGAAATCCCATGAACACGGGAAGGCCTAGGGTAACCTATACTGTACATCAGATGGCCTAAAGATTAGGCCTCTCTGCATAGCATTCAGTGATTTGCATGCAGTAATTTTAACACTGACCTTGATCTAGCCTAGTTTGGCTATTTAAAGCTACTTTATTGCCAAAACACAACACAATGTAAATAAACTATAACAAACAATAAAGGACTTAATCACACAAAGTAGGCCTACTATTTTACTGACTATAAAAAAATAATAATTATGTAGGAAGTTTAGTTTAGAACCCAGAATTGACCTGCACACTACAAAAGTGCACCGAATTCAACACAAATGACTCCATACACTTGGAGGAGGTATGAGTCCTTTCTTCTCCAGATATCTTAGGATTTCGCCGTAGTATCGTTTTAGTATCGAGCATCGTGATATTTATGGCAGGTATCGTATCGAAGTCATAATTTTGGTATCGTGACAACACTAATCATTACACAACTTTTCCAGAATTTTGTTACCCCCATCCCAACTTTTTTTGAAACATGTTGCTGGTATCAAATTCAAAATTAATATATATTTTCCATGAAATAGTCAAATTTCTCATTTTCAACATTTGATATATTGTCTGCGTCCTTTTTGCAACTAAATATGAGTTTAAGAGATTTGCAGATTCTGTTTTTATTCACATTTTACACAACATCCCAACTTTTTCTGTTTTGGGGTTGTATCAGAATACTTGATCAATTGGGATTTACAAATCATCTGTTCTCCCATTACAACCCATAAGTTGGGATACAGCAGCCACCACACTACCTATACCCATGCTCCTTGATTGAGTTGGTCTCACCTACAATAAATGCACTCAGTGAATTCAGTCTCCCTGCTGAAAGTTACATCTATGGTCTCATCACCAAGTGCAACTCCTCCACCTGTCAGTTGGACCCTGTTCCATCAAGCCTGGTCAAGATGTGCCTACCATCCATCATCTCAATGATAACATCAATAATTAACACCTCGCTCATCACTGGTCAAATCCCTCCTTCATTGAAGACTCGTATTGTCAAACCAACCCTGAAAAAACCTGGGCTGAACCATGATGACCTCAACAACTACCGACCCATCTCCAATTTACCATTCATTTCAAAAATTATGGAGAGGGTGGTGGCATCTCAACTCCAGGATCATTTGAAGGACAATGATCTGTTTGAGCCATTTCAGTCTGGATTTCGACCAAAGCACAGCACAGAGACTGCCTTGGTGAAGGTAACAAATTACCTCCTCTGCACAGCTGATGCTGGACTCATTTCCATCCTAATCCTCCTTGACCTGAGTGCAGCTTTTGACACCATATCCCATCAGCTGCTTCTGGAGCGTCTTACCAACACTGGAGTGCAGGGCAGTGTTCATCAATGGTTCACCTCCTATCTCTCTGGCAGGACACAGCTTGTCCAGATTTTGGACCACAAGTCAGAGAGTGCTGCTGTCACAAAGGGAGTGCCACAGGGGTCTGTTGTGGGGCCCCTGCTCTTCATCATCTACCTCCTCCCACTGGGAAATATCCTGAGGCAACATGGTGTTCAGTTTCACTGCTATGCTGATGACACCCAGCTTTTTATGTCCACCACCAAACCGACTGCCTCCCTTCCTCCTGCTGCGATGACTCCCTGTCTGCATGATATAAATCTGTGGATGACTACTACCTGAAACTGAACAGTAACAAGACTGAATTACTTGTTGTTGGCTCAAAAACAACGCTGGCAAAGATGGAAAACAGACTCTCCCTATCTGTAGATGGCTCCAACATTGCCTGCTCCACCAAGGTGAAGAGTCTTGGTGTTATACTAGACAGCACACTTTCATTCACTGCCCATATTAACAGTGTGTCTCGCAGCACCTTTTTCCATCTGCGCAACATCGCAAGACTGCGCCCCTCCCTCAGTCAGCAGAGTGCAGAAGTACTTGTAAACGCCTATGTTACATCCCGCAATTGATTACTGCAATTCCATCTTCTCTGGCATTTCACAGAAATCACTCCACCGCCTCCAAATAATCCAGAACTCTGCAGCCAGGATAGTAACAGGCACAAAGTCCACAAGCCACATAACACCTGTACAGTGGGTCCCTGTTAAGTTTGGACGGGTTCCTTCAGGAATCACGATCCCCATTTTCTCGGCAGAAATGGCACAAACTGCAGTTGACACAAACAACCACAAGGTGTCACTACTATTTTTGATGCGACTGACTTACTGCTTCCATGACGCAGAGGGGGCACGGGAACTTAAATTGATCACGGTAGTTTAAGCTTACACTTGACAAAACATTCTAATATGAAAATGTAGATGCAATTGTTGTAAAATGGTGCAGCTCCTTTAAGAAAGCACCGTGTGCAGGGATGGAGAGAGAGAAAGCGAGAGGTGATATGTGTGTTAGAACTTAGCGTGTGGAAAAAGTATGTGCTGTTGAGACTGGAGCGAGTCATATTCAAAATAATGCAAAAAAAAGCAATTATCCTCATTCATTGCAACCAAAGCATGCCTGCTTGCCGACGTTCAAACGAAAAATATATCAAAGCACCTTTTGCGTTTGAATGTAGCACGAAAAAATGTTTAAACAGCTGGACAAATGATTTAGCTAATTGATTATATAACCTGTACACCAGCAATTGTTGAACATTTACCTGTACAAGTACATTGACAGTAGCCCAGCCTAACAGCATGTTGTAGGCCTACTGTAGAAATTTCACTTAAATTGCAACCGCAACATGCCTGCTTGCCAACGTTCAAACGACAACGAAAAAGATAATAAAACAACAAGAGGGTTGAGTCTGAATGACACTGAGTTTTTAGACACTGAGTTTTTGTAGTTAATAAAAAAATGGTCATTCTTCAATCTCCTTCACTGACGCCTATGGAAAAGGCTTAACGTCCCAAAACAACGATCAATGATCATCAAATTTCTCTCTCATATTGCTCCTCATAACCATCTATAAAAAAGTTTTTTTTCTTTTTTTTTGAGCACATCCGAATCCCAGGACATAACGCACTGGACCTTATAATAGGCTCGAGATATAATTCCAAAGGGGGCAGATAGGGGCCACTGCACTTAAAACTTAAAAAGATGAAGCTTTCCGAACTTTGAAATTGCGATCAGTGACTGGCATCGGGTGAACGAAGCTTTTCGAAGTTGAAGCGGCTATTAAAAACTATTTGCGCACCTCCATGTCACAGGAGAGACTAGGCTCTCCCTTCTATGAAAAAGACGTTAGGCTACCTGCAAACTGGCCTATGATTTCATTGCTGAGTTTGCGGGCAAAGCAAGAACATTTTTTTTTTTTCCTGAGTCAGGATATGGCGAGTCAGTGTAATTTATTTGTCCAATGTTAGCCTATAGATACAGACCAGTACATCTTATCAATAGTTTGAATGTCGTGTGTGTTTCTGCTCATTGACAAATACCGTTCAGCACAATGATTCATGCCCAATTAATTCCCCTTGTTAAAGTGTTCGCCTTTGTTAAGCGTTCATCTTCCGATAGTTCGTCAAAGTGACGCTTCACTCTCCGTGCTCTAACATTTTCAAATGTACTCTGAACCCCCATTTATTTGCGAGTCTCTGCGCTGTAGCCTTGGCCTGGTCAAAGGCACGCAGGTAGTCAGAAAGGACCGGTATAGAATTTTCCAGCAATTGCATTGCGGGGGTAGCGACGGAGGTCACAGGCCCTGGTGCGACTGTACTTGCTGCACCTACTATATTTACGCCACTGCGTGGAGCGCTAATGTGTCTACTGTAAATCATTCATGTGTGAAAGTCATTAGGCTGGAAGCGCTAATGTGTCTAAGCTCATTAGTCTACTTTCAATAATAATAATAATAATAAGCTTTATTTGTATAGCACCTTTCATACACAGAATGCAGCTCAAAGTGCTTTACATTTGAAGCATGTAAAACAATAATAGTCAGTCAGTCATTATCAATCACATTTCTTCATTGCTGGGGCCGTTTATGATCCACTCAGCAACATATCAAAAATATAGAAAATGACATGTCATAAGACTGGCAGCCTTAACCCTCTTACCCCCCACAAGCACGCCATATGGCAACTGTGGCAAGGAAAAACTCCCATATTCCAGGAAGAAACCTTGAGCAGAACCTGACTTAATAGGGGGAGCCCATCTGCTTGTGGCTGGCTGCGCCCTCCAATAGCAGCAGATGTAGAATAATCTGAAAAAGTAGTCTACAGGATAAGACGAGTTAACTAAAAGCTTTCCTGTACAGGTATGTTTTCAGATCTTTTTTAAAAATATTTACTGAACTATTTCTATAGTTTGGGGGCATAATGGATAAAAGCAGCTTCTCCACTTTGTTTGTGGAGCACTTTGGGTACGATTAAAAGATTAGAATTGGATGATCTAAGTTTCCTTTGTGGTTGATAAGATATTAAAAGCTCAGAGATATATGAAGGTGCTATGCCATTCAGAGCTTTGTAAGTAATTAACATAACCTTAAAATCAATTCTATAGGAAATAGGGAGCCAGTGCAGTTCAGCCAACACAGGGGTGATGTGTTCTCTCTTCTTAGTTTTAGTTAAAAGTCTAGCCGCAGAGTTCTGTATGAGTGCCAATTTCTTTAGATGTTTTTTGGGAAGACCAGTGAAAAGTGCATTGCAGTAGTCTAACCTGCTAGTGATAAAGGCGTGAATTAGTTTTTCTGCATCTTGTTGAGTTAAAAAGGGCCGCACTTTGGCAATGTTTCTCAAGTGGAAATAGGCTGTTTGAGTAACTTTACTGATATGGGGCTTAAAACTTAACTCTGCATCTAAGATGACACCGAGGCTTGTTACTTTTGGTTTGACCTGGTGTGCCAAGTTCCCCAGATTACTAAGAACAATATCTCGCTTTAGTTTTGGTCCCACCAAAAGTACCTCTGTTTTGTCATCATTTAGTTTCAGAAAATTTTTGCTCATCCACTGATTAATGGAGGTTAGGCATGCAGTGAGGGAGCAAAGGCCATCTGGGTTAGTTGGCTCCACAGAAATATACAATTGGGTATCATCTGCGTAGCTATGGAAGTTTACATTATGCTGACTTATGACGTTTCCCAATGGAAGCATATATAGGGAAAATAGCAGGGGACCAAGGCAGCTCCCCTGGGCCACACCAAAAGGCAAGTCATGTTTTTCAGATACATGATCTCCTAGACTGATATAAAAATCTCTGCCAGTAATGTAGGTTTGAAACCAGTTTAGAGCATTATCAGAGAGACCCACCCACTTCGCAAGGCGGTGAATTAGGATGCTATGATCAATGGTGTCAAATGCCGCACTCAAATCCAGAAGAATAAGGATTGAGACTTTGTTTGAGTCAGTAGCCAGTCTGAGATCATTGACTATTTTTACTAGAGCCGTTTCTGTGCTGTGATTTGATCTAAAACCTGATTGGAATTTTTCAAGGATACTGTTTTCGTTGAGGAAGGTATTTAACTGATTACAAACAACTTTTTCAAGTACTTTGCTCAGGAACAGGCCTACTGTACAGCCTGAGAGGGGGAACATAGCCTACTGTAGAGTAAACAATCAGTTTACTTAGTTACATTTGTTTAGTTAAATCCAGTTTTCTACTCTATCTCCATGATATGCTTAGCCTATAGAAAGACGAAGTCGGTAAAGTGCTTCAGAGAAAACGTATTTATTGAAATAATGAACAGTCTACATTCAACATTCTACAGTCTAAATTTAAAGCACGTTGAATCCCTGGGAAGATCTGCGTGTTGTGCGGAGGAATTCGTTGACCTTATGCAGTCCTTCAATTCACTCCTCCCCATAGCAGGGAACTTTCGTTGTAGTGTTGAGACCACAAAGTGTTTCACATTCTGCGGCAGTGCTCGCTTGCCCTTCGCTCCATCCCAGTTGGTGGTTTTGCTCCAGGCTTTATAGTGTTCCTCTGTGACGATGGACCTGAAGAGCAGACATCCGTATCTGCCCACTTGGCCGTAGCTCTGTTGGTGAATCTTAGCGTGGTCTTCGGGACCAACATCACGCAAGGTCACGTCTGCGTGTTGACTAGGAACTTGGATGTCGTTGAGTGTGACGGAGAGGGCCAATGGAGACATCTGCAAGGAGGACGTTTCTGGAGCTGGTGTTGAGGTGCACCTGGGGATTGGTCTCTCAGGCGTCGAATAACTTCTCTGCTCACGTAGCGTCGCCTGAAGTTCTCCGATTCCAGCTCTCATCTCCTGTAAAATGTCTCTGTGGCTCTCCAAGTGGCTGGTCTCTCGGAGTTGTTGAAGCTCTCGTTTGAGGTTGTTGACCTCCGCTTTCAACCGATCATTCTCGGCGTCTCTCTCGGCTACTCGAGCTTTCTCCCCTCCCCCACCCCCTTCTTTCACAAGCAGTGCAGCTTTCTGAAGCGGTGCCTTTTGAAGCTAATGTAACAAATACCGCCAATATTGTGTGGCAATAAAAGTATCCAGGGTTTGCGCAAGTAGCCTAAATATATAAATAAATTAAGGACATACAATCCTTAACGTGAAAAAGCTTAACGTAGCTTAATGTCCCAAAACAACAAGTCGTTTTATGCGCTTATAAAGAAAGTTTAACGTGTCCCAAAACAGCTGTCAATTAAATCACCAAACGTCAAGAGGGTTGAGTCTGAATGACACCGAGTTTTAGACACTGAGTTTTTGAAGTTAAGAAATATTTTCGTAATAAAAATGGTCATTTAACCAATAAAGGCTGAAAACATGTACAGTAAAACTGTAGGCTATACAGTACATGCAACCCAGCAGAAGACTATTATAGGCTATTGGCAAATCATTGAGCATCATTCACACATTGTAGCCTATTCTGCACAGTTTCTACACGTGGAGCGCTAATAGGCATACTGTAAATCATTCAAAATGTGTGAAAGTCATTAGGCTGGAAGCGTGTCTACTGTCAGTGACTAATGCGAGAAGCGGGTTCTGTGTTGTAGGCTATGCATTTTTCCGACACTTGGCTGCAAGCTCCCCTCCCCCACCCCCTTCTTTCACAAGCAGTGCAGCTTTCTGAAGCGGTGCCTTTTGAAGCTAATGTAACAAATATTGTTGTGTGGCAATAAAAGTATCCAGGGTTTGCGCAAGTAGCCTAAATATACAAATCAATTAAGGACATACAATCCTTAACATGAAAAAGCTTAACGTAGCTTAATGTCCCAAAACAACAAGTCGTTTTATGCGCTCATTATAAAGAAAGTTTAACGTGTCCCAAAACAGCTGTCAATTAATCACCAAACGTCAAGAGGGTTGAGTCTGAATGACACTGAGTTTTAGACACTGAGTTTTTGAAGTTAAGAAATATTTTCGTAATAAAAATGGTCATTTAACCAATAAAGGCTACAGTACATGCAACCCAGCAGAAGACTATTATAGGCTATTGGCAAATTATTGAGCATCATTCACACATTGTATTCTGCACATGCAGTTTCTACACGTGGAGCGCTAATGTGTCTAGGCATACTCTAAATCATTCAAAATGTGTGAAAGTCATTAGGCTGGAAGAGTGTCTACTGTCAGTGACTAATGCGAGAAGCGGGTTCTGTGTTGTAGGCTATGCATTTTTCTGACACTTGGCTGCAAGCTCCCCTCCCCCACCCCCTTCTTTCACAAGCAGTGCAGCTTTCTGAAGCGGTGCCTTTTGAAGCTAATGTAACAAATACCAATATTGTTGTGTGGCAATAAAAGTCTATCCAGGGTTTGCGCAAGTAGCCTAGCCTAAATAGGCCGATATAAATAAATTAAGGACATACAACCCTTAAAGCTTAACGTAGCCTAGATTAATGTCCCAAAACAAGTCGTTTTATGCGCTCATTATACATGGATTTCTATGAAACGTCACAAAAACATGCATGCGCAACCAAGAGGCAGAAAGCACCATACAGGGTTCCTACACATTTTCCATTTCAAAATTCCATACTTTTCCATACTTATATTTCCAGACTATGTGGACGTCACCGTGCAAATAATAATAATTCATTATTTAAATAAATTATTTGAAAATCCAGCTGTTAACACGTGGCATATCATAGTATTAAGTACAGCCCAAAATTTCTGCAGCACCCCTGTGGGTAGGTAGTCTACTATAGCTCATACAAACCAATTTAAACCAAACCCAGACTTGTTCAATGCACAGAATTTTATTCAAACAGCAATAAACCTGCAATGTAACTGGGTAATTATGGGTTGAAATTAGTCAAACATGACATTAACATAAAACTATTCACTATGAACCCTATCCAAGAAACTAAAAATAAAGTCAAATGAGCTCACCACGTTGTCGTAAGAAACTAAAAATAAAGTAAAATAATTACATTAAAATAGTGAATTTTTAAACTTAACACAGAACGTATATTAACATGTACTGTACTGTATTTAATCACAAACGTTCAGTGTCTGTTTTTCTCTCCTTCTGCCATAAGCATATCCTATCACCTCAGAGGCACAACACACATAAGCAGACACACACACACACACAGACAGACAGACAGAGGTGGTAATAGACAAATATTTCCTGAGTGACATATACACCGTATACACACATATGCATATGCAGTGTCATGTTGATACACATACACACAAACCATCATTTAAGTCTAGGGGCAGCCCGACACCAGTAAAATACATCCTAGATACATTATTCACACTCAGGTTTCAAACTTTCAGCTAACCTTGTAGGACGAACCTCGAACCTAAAACCTTTTTACATCCACAACTGACGTGTATAGACTATACACTTAAAGGCTCTTCAATTCATTCATTTTCTTTTCAATGTCTTTGTCATATTTCACCACCTCTTGTTCTTTGTCTTTTGCTCCTTTTCTGAAGGCATTTGATTTTGCCAGCAAAGACAGATTGTCTTTGCTCTCTGCTTCAATTGCAAGTTCATCAGCAGATGTTAGAAGTGAATTTATGGTGGTCTGGAGCTTTTTTCTCTTAATCTTGAGTTGGTCCACATCATCTTGTATTGCCTTCCGTTTCTGTGTTTGATGCGTGTGCTCCTTCTTCTTCTTCTCTTCATCAAGGAACATATGGTACCTCTGTCTTGCACAGGCAGCAGACTGTAGCAGTTCCTTGGTCATTGCTACATTAGCTACCCCACCCACATGATGGAGATGATCTACTATTACCCGCTGGGCAATCAAGGTTCTGTCCTTCATGTTTTCGACTACGATGTTCTTATTAACAGAAAAGCCTCTTTCTACAGAAGCCTGGCCATGGGACAGCAGGAGAACCTTTTCAACAAGTTCCCACAGATCTTTCAATGGCTTCTCTTTGGCCAGCTGTGCATGGAAAAAGGTGTCCAGTCTAGAGTAAGCACCAGTGGGCCACTGTATGACATCCTCACTTGTTTTGCAGACCACTGCAAAGTCCCTGAACTGGTTAAGAATTGTGTCACACTGGTTCTCTCTGATCCGTCCAGCACTTGAGATGATCTGCAGGCACTGCTTCAATTGTTTCTCACAAACATTGGGTTTCTCTTTTATCTTCTGTGGATCTAGCCACGCCAAGTTTCTCACCAGTGTGTACCTTAGAGGGCATTTCTCCAGCAGCTTTATCACAGCTGCAACAAGGAACTCCTTGGTTTCTTTCCTAACCAAGAGGACATCTCGCTCAGAGACCTTCTTCCTCAGCTTCATTTCTGTAAGTAGCTTGTCTGCAACAAATCCTATGTTGATAAGGGAGGCATCTCTGTGATTTGATCGCTCTTTGAAGTCTTCTGAGAAGAGCTTCATTGGGGTCTTCACCCTCTGAAGTGTGTCATCTTTGACAAATCTCTGGAGAAGATGCTTCAGTATGGTGAAAAGATCATCAGCCAAGAAAGGTAGCATGGGCTTATCAGTTTGATACTTTATCAAAAAAGGCTGGCATTCTTGTGCAATTGAGAGGAAGATGTTGGCTTTGACCAGAAACATAGGGTCAGTGCATGCCTTTCCAATAGTTTCAAAGGACTTGTTTTTTGGATGTGGTACTTTAGAGTCATTAACGGCAACTACATAAGCTTGAATTTGTGGCCATATCAGAATGGCTCTTTCAAGCACAGTGACATTTTCTAGCCATCTGTGTTGGCAGTACTTGAGGGGAAAAACACTTGAGCCTGTAACCTTTGTGAAGTCATCACGTCTGGCTGGGGAGTCCTTAAAAAGCCAATAAAGGCTATTCAGTGTATGTTCAATGTCCCACGTCGTAGCACTGCTCCCAGCTTTAAAAGCATTGTGCATTATGTGGAGACCACAACTCCCTATGTTCAGGAGTTTGGAGCCAGTCTCCTCCTCCAAGCCCCTGGATAGTGTGTCGAATAATTTCCAGTTAACATGTGGGCCATCCATGGATAGCTGCAACAGCCCATGGATCCCAACAGTGTTGCAGTTGGTACGTAATTGGTCGTGGAGGTCAACAGCACATGCATGTCCGAGAAAATGTGAGTCAAAAAATCTTGAGCTAACACAGTCTCCATCCCAAAACCTAAGATATACATCTAATTGTTTCATCTGGAGGGGGCGGTTCAAACTCTCATCGAACAGTAGGACATATGCATTTGTAGATTTTACTTTTGACAAAAGTAGGGATGATAAATGCGGCGCAATACCAAAGGTTGATAAGTAGGCTGCTTTGTCATCCCCACAACTGAATTTAGAGGCTATGTTGCTGTCTGGAAACATGAGGTGGAAAAGGTCACCCTTCCCTGCACAGCTGTTGAAGGAGCCATGCTTCTCGACCAAGTCAAGCACCCACAACAGTTCTGCTGACAGAACCTCCGATCCACTAACAAAGGTCCTCATTGAGCTACTGGATGTAGCTGTGGCTGTGATTCTAGAAAAACACCAAAGAAAAAGAATAAGAAAAAGAATAAAAATCACTGAGATGACATTGAGTTTGCAACAAACATATTTTCATAGCTAATTAACCTGTACATCATCTTCTCAATTAATTGATTAGGTGTTTTCAGAATTTTTTTTACCACTAAATAGTTGTCGATTAATTTCACAGCCCACAAATAATTGCTAAATCTATTATACTACACACTAAATAACAATATGATAATAAAAGGCATGTCGGTGTGCTGTGGCACAACCTAAGCTTATACATCAATCAATTATGAATTAAAACGTTAACATTGACTCATGAGTTTAATTATACAAATTAACAAAAGTAACAACCTACATGACCAGCTTGTGTAAAAAACATTTACATCTCAGTACACCCTGTGTACTTAAACAAGTCACTTTTTTTCTAAGGAACATACCGGTAATCTGTAATGCAGTTAAATCTAGAAATTATAGCACATTGACGCCAAAGGGTGGCGATATATCACCACAAATGAAGTGGCAGTGAACCGACTTCAGTTAAGCTAATTCATTTGACTAAAAAAATGCTAGCCATTAAGCTCCTGATCTCATTACAATTACTACTGTTGCAGCAAATACTACACATTCCATTTTGCAATGACTGCACAACACCTTTTAATGTAACTTAACACTTTTGTGTTACATGAACAGTTAACACATGCATTCAAAACGTACATGAGAGCGGTGGCTGTGATTAGCTAAAGTTAGCTTTATACAATTCCAGATGATGTTAGCTAGTCATTTGAAGAGACAAGCTAAAATTCTCACCTTTCATCATTTGTTGTGTGGACGTTGCTTGGTCCCACGTTGGATTTAGACAAAAACGTCACTTTGGTTGCTGAAGAAGCGGCAACAAGATGATTGTGCTTTTTCCCTTGCATATGGCTAATAACCCCCGCCTCCCCCATGTTCGAGATGTCAAATGATTTTGTACAAATCTTGCACCTAGCTTTTGTTAACCATTTGTCCTTGGTCAACCAGGACTCATATTTCGGGTTAAGTAGCCAACTCTCGGAAAATTTGCACTTGCCCATGACATTCATTCACCAAGGAAGCCCAAGGAGTTCAGGTTTCTGCTAGTCGACTTCTCTAATCATCCCACTTTATTTATATATTTTTTCTTTATCACAGTCACAAAGCTACACACAAAAAAAACAAGGTAAGTGTAGACTATTTCTGAACGAACTAACGTTAGCTTACAGTTTACTCTATGGAACCTGCTATGACGTTGGTAATGAATTGAAGAGCAAGGAAAAAACACCCTTTGCTAAAACAGCATAGACTTCCCCAAATCACGTTGTGGTACGTCTTTTGCCTCGCTGTAAATGCAAATCTTCGTGGTTTAAGCATTTTGGCTGAACTTTATATTTTAGAGTGCTACGTATGGTAGAAAGTCTGGAAACACAAATATTTCTCCATACCCTTTTTTTCTTTTTCCATACTTATCCAGACCTGGAAATTACTAAAATCAAATTCCATACTTTTCCAGGTTTTCCATACCCCGTAGGAACCCTGACCATAGAACAGCATAGAGCAATGCAAAAGAGCAAAAGAATAAAATGAGTTTTTGTGCTGACAACTGCACCAATTCGAAATCACGATGGTTAGAGAATGTTAAATATGTTCAATATCCCTAACGGAATGCATGTCTTCGCCAAAAATGACAAAATACGATGTTATGTTAATAATGCAAATGAACGGCACACTTTGAAATATAGTCGGAAATGAGATGTTATTATCATTGAGACAACAGGGGTATACAATAAAATCCGATTGTAGCTTATAGTCAGGGGGCCAAAACTGATATTAAAACTCTGTCGGACACTTTTTGGTACAAGCATACAACCTATCCAGTATTAATATTTAACCCCTTAACATGTGTTCTAGCCAGGTTGTCAGCTTAGAAAATGTTTTTTTGTCCATTTTAACACTATATTCTACGGAGCCCTCCGGGTGACATGGGAAAAAAAAAAAAAAAAAAAAAAAAAAAGTAATAGGGAAAAAAAACATGAAGAAGAAAAAAAAAAAACGATGCACTTTTGCGGGATCTCATTGCGGGATCTCGCAAAGTTTTGCGGGATCTCGCAAAGTTTTGCGAGATCTCGCAAAAAGTTTTGCGAGATCCTGCAAAACTTTTGCGAGATCTCGCAAAACTTTTTTTCTACTTTTGGAACTTGCTGGGCTTCCTACTTGACCCCAATAGTCCCACAAACCACTACCGCCAGATGATCAACCAGTTGTGATTGGCACATGAAGGATGGAATGCTTGTCCCCCACGTTTTAACCAAAGAACCTGTACAGGCCAGGTTCTTGGAGCTGACGATATGTGGATGCAAGGAAAGTGGAAGTCAGTGCAGTACCAGGCAGTGTAGATGTCAAAAAAGTGGAATATTTTGTAGTGGTGCATGTGGATGTGCCTGTGCAGCTCGGTGCAAGAATACTCAGGTACTCACATCATTATTATTGAGTTTTGCCACAATATATGCAACTATATAGCCTGACGAGCCAGACCCACATTAAAATGTAGGGTCTGGGCACTCACCGTTCGCAGTGCTCAGTTCAAGGGGCGGGATAATCGGTTGTCTTTCAAATTCCCTCTGCACGCAATAGGACAGCGCTAGAACGAGTCCCATGCATTTTCCCACCAGCGGAGCTAGTTGGTTAGTTCAAACTTTTGCCAACTTAAAAAAAGCTGAACTCGTGTCAAGCTGTTTGCCAACAGCAAGATCCATCTTCTTTGTTTTCAAGTAGCAGGGAATTCAAGCCAAACCGCTGCAACTCTGCCATCAATCATTATGTTAAACCCGCCTAACGATTTGATTGGCCTGATAGAAGTTTAATTTTTCCAGCTCACAAGCCAACGGAGAGTTGCTAGACTAGCCCTAGCAGCAAATGTAATTTGCTGCCGCTAGGGTGCGTCTAGATTTCTAGGCTAGCAACTATATTGTTTCAGATTATGTGGCATGATATTGTTTTTCCTGTTTTGTAGATTAGATTTATATTATGCCCTTGGATGCATGCATGCATGCATGTTTTGTATTGGGAAGGTATTCATTATCAAAACAGTAAACTCTTCTTTTGTGTCCCTGACCAGGACTCGGACATGGTCCCTGGGTGCCTTCTGTTGGCTGCCTACCTGAGAGTCATGGGGAAAAACATACCTTTGCCATACGACTATTATATAGTTATTACTACTAACTAGTTACTTACCCCTAACCCTAAAGAAGTGAGAGAGCAGTTATGTTAGGATGGAATTAATAACTATAGTGATATGTTAATTAAATATAATTTGTGTTACAACCTGGTACATTAATGAAGTAAAATAGCACCATAGACCACCATCTACAGTTCTACATTTCCGCCTTGACATTAAAGAATTATAACTTGTGCAGTATTGCACTGTCTCTCCCTACAAGCTTTAAACTTGGCTTGACTCATTCCCATAGATAGGGGTACTGATTGATAGAGGTTTTTGGATACTATGTTATGTTTCCAAGCTGATATTCACTTTGAAAACTGGTTCTCTTTAGGCGGAGATTGTTTTTTTTCATGTTCTAGTTCTGTTGTCTCTTACACTGTACAATAAATGTCAATTCTGACACTTCTGCAGACAGCCCATGAGTGTTAGCTTTCATTTGATACCTTTTTTATGTATATGGTCCTTGTGGTTGTGGAGATATTCAACATTTATTGCTGGCATGTCGTGTTGAGCAGGAAACCAAAAAATTGGCCTGAAATTGCTTGTACAAGTCACACAAAAAAAAATTCAGCTTGACAACCACCCTAATTTCTTACCTATGGGTGTCTTCTACCTAAAAAAATAGGGTGACAGCTTGTACCAAAACATGTCCGCAAAAGTCTTAACGGAAGCCCTTTTCAGAATTGGCCCCCTGACTATTACAGCAGCCGACTATTTAGGTTAAGTTTATAACGTTGTGGACGGCCACCAAGCGTCTTCTGCCCCACGGCTGCGGCACAGTCTTGAGTGACCGGATTCGTTTTCCTTTGTCATATGAATGCTGTCATTTTGTTAACATTACTGTTAAGGAGATGCTGTAGGCAAAGGCTATATTTCAACCTCGTTAGTGTCAGAACTATTCACAAGGTTTCTGGGCAGCATTTTTATGTTCTGTTAGCAAGCGAACTCATGACTACCGACAAAGTAGCCCACTGCCAGCTGACGAAGCTCTCATTTTAAAACATTACTGAGAGACAGACACTGTACAATCAAGAAATCTTGCCACTGAATCCAAAACTATGTTCAACATTATGTACAATGCTTAGGCTACAGTGGACTAGCATGTTGCAGGGGCTGCTAAAAACACAGAGAAACGCACTGAAAACGCGGCCAATCACAGCCCTTGCTGTCGAATGTGCCGTCTGGTTCGACCGTGAAACGCTACAGCGGACTATGCTGCCCCCAAGCGGCTGCAGTTGTACTTACATTTCACCATTCACCATGATCGTGAATGAAGTGTCAATTTTTAACGGGGACCCACTGTACTGTTGCAGCTACACTGGTTACCAGTTACCCAGAGAGTCCAGTTTAAGATCTTACTGTTGACATATAAGGCCCTGCATAACCTTGCTCCCAATTCCCAATCACCGCCCTCTTGGAGAGCTACACCCCTTCCCGCTTGCTGCGATCCTCATCAGTCTGCTTAAGGTGCCCAAGATGAACCTCAGCACCATGGGAGAGAGAATGTTCTCCCACACAGGCCCAAAGCTATGGAACTCACTTCCAAACAACATCAGGCAGTGTGAATCCACTGCCAAGTTTAAAAAGGAACTAAAAACCTATCTCTTTAGACTAGCCTATGGACTGTGATATGGCTAAATGGACTATATATATATATATATATATATATATATATATAATCTTTCTACTTTTTTGATATATATTTTTTTCCTTCTATTTGTTTTATCTGTGAAGCGACCTTGGGTGTCCGGAAAGGCGTTTTTAAATAAAATGTATTATTATTATTATTATTATTATTATTATTATTATTATTATGATTATACCCCTATGCACTGACCACACCACCTACTTGGGTATAAGAGTTTCTCCCAGGCTGTCAGATCTATTTACATTAAACTTCAGCCCCCTTCTGAAATCAATTCAGGAAGACCTCCATCGCTGGACAAACCTACCAGTCTCTCTCACTCTACCACCAGAGGCATTACTCATCTGCAACATGTTTTTTTCAATGGCAACTTCTCCACATTTGCGGACAGAGATTTGGCCTCACCGACAAACACTTCCTACAATACCTACAGATTAAATCAGCAATCAAATCAACCACCAACACTCCAACGGTCAACTTAGAACTCGCCACACATATCTCATAGCTAATCAATATTCCATCCTCAAAAAAAACTACTATCCAAAATCTACAGAATAGTGTAGAACTGTTTATTGACTATAGTTCAGCATTCAATACCATAGTCCCCCACACTCTGGTTACAAAGATGAAGGCTCTTGGATTAAACAACACCATTTGCAAATGGATTCACAGCTTCCTCACTGACTGATCACAAGTGGTCAGGGTGGGTGGTCTGACATCTGACACCTTAACCATCAGCACAGGTGCCCCCCAGGGCTGTGTTTTGAGTCCTCTGCTGTATAACATCTACACCCATGACTGCAGAGCCAGCAGCAGTCACACCTCCATAATTAAATTGGCAGATGACACAGTGTGGTGGGCCTGATCAGCAACAACAATGAACAGGCCTATCTGAACCAGGTGGATGAGGTAGCACAGTGGTGCCAGTCCAACAACCTCACTTTGAATGTCAGCAAAACAAAGGAAATGGTGGCGAATCAAGGAAATCTAGGCAAAGACTGTACTTGCTACGTCAGCACCCATCTTGAAGGCCTTTTACTCCTCAGCTGTGGAGAATGTCCTGACAAGTAGCATCATCAGGGGCGGAGTGGGGCACTAAAATCCACCGGGAAAATTCTGACGGCACCGGCCCCCCCTCCCGACCCCCCCCCCCCCAAACATGCACACACATCAATAGCACAAACAAAATATATAGTGCTAATGCAATACAACAAGCCAATCAACCACAAACCAGGCACTTTCAATAAATGTGTAAGGAACTAGATATGCAACAGTGCAGTATAAAAACAGCTTTGTGAGTGGATAGAAATGTCAAGCATCATGCAAGGACATATCTGGGTATCATAGCACTCCAATAGTTGCCTGTATACATTTTAAAAAGGCCTAGCCTACAGACAATGTCAACCTAATAACACAGGTAATTAAAGGTATAGGTTTGGTATAGGTTTAGGTTTGTACGAGAATGATTAAAGTAAGCCTATATAGGCTTACATATAGACAGTTCCAACGAGTTCCACAAACCATTTTATCAGCCTGAGTGGCCCACTAATTAGTCATTAGGCTAGGCCTAGGCTACATGTCAACATAAGACTAGCTTGTGCTAGTTTCAATAACGTCAATGCTTTAGCTCCGCTAACCTTTCTCTCTGCCTTCCATCCATATGTAAAACAGCAAGCAACCACGCAAATCCGTCGACTGTCAAAACTCTTGTAGCTTTCCTCGAACTTGATAGTTTGTAGGGTCATGCCATTAGACGAGGGGCCGCTCATTTATCCCCCTACATTTTTTTTTTTTCCACTTTTTCCATTTTTTATTGATTTCACAGGTTTAAGCAAAAGAACAATTTACATCAAAAGTCTTATTTTCCATTTTCCTTCAAATGCACTCCCTTTCATTCCCCACCCTCTCCTGTCATCCACACTACATAGTCTACACTGTACAGGTTATACAACATACACAAAACTAAAAATAATGTGCAATGAATAATGCCACATACATCCATACATACAATTGGAAACAAAAAACAAAACAAAACAAAACAAAACACATACAAAAAAAAAAACTAATGGGAAGGGGGTAGGTTAAACAAATCTGCAAGTGAAATAAGGCAGCAGCAGCAGGGTCGGATTGCGCTCTGAGCACTCTGAGGCATGCCGAAAGACAGTACCTCTTGAGGCTAAAGTGTTTTTAATTCTCTTATGTATTGCAGTGTTGGATTCCAAACTAACTCAAATTTCTCAGGAGACCCTCTTAAATTGTATTTAATTTTTTCTAGATTGAGGAACATCATAAGATCTTTAAGCCATGTGGACGCCGTGGGGGCAAGCGGTGACTTCCATCCTAGTAGTATTATCCTCCGCGCTAGTAAGGATGCAAAAGCAATAGTGTCTTTTGCCCACTTCCTGAAATTCTCATGGTTTGGTATTATCCCAAAGATACCAACTTCTATGCTTGGTGACAATGTAACACTTAGAAATTTGGACAAATGGCTAAAAATATTTGTCCAGTAATCATGAAGACGAAGACCAAAAAATGTGTGTCATGTTTGCTGGAGACAAATTACATCTGTTACAGCTGTCTGTGACATTAGGATATATTTTGGAAAGTTTAGAATTGGTAAAATAAATGCGGTGGATCACCTTGAACTGTATTAAACTCAGCCTTGCACAAGATGTACTCCCATTCACTCTGGTGAGCGCTTCCTTCCAATTATTGTCAGATATGGGGCAGCCCAGCTCCTCCTCCCAGTCTTTTCTAATCTGATCAAGCGAGGTCTCTGTAAGTTGGGATATTGAAGCATATATTCTGGAAATGAGGCCTTTTTGACTGGTAGGAATGTCCAAAATTGAGTCGACTGCTGAATCAGGTGGGGCGTTTGGAAAAACTGAATTATTCAACTTGGCAAAGTTACGGATCTGGAAATAACGAAAAAGATGTGACTATGGGAGGTTAAACCTTTCACAGAGCTTGGTAAAACTATTAAAGGAGTTATCAGTATAGAGGTCTCTTAAATTTGTAAGGCCCGACCTTTGCCAAAAGGAAAAGGCTGCATCAATACTGGGGGGAAGAAAAAGATGCTTATTGCAAATGGGGCTATGGTTAGATACCCCCTTGAATCCAAAAGTAAGTCTAAATTGAGACCAGATCCTTAGGGTAGTGATAACAATGGTATTACCTGTGTATTGAGTGGACTGAATGGGTAGTTTAGATGTGAGCAGAGCCAAAAGTGAAGTGGAGGTACATGAACTAGCCTCGATCTCACACCAATTTAGCGTCGGCTCCTGAACCTAGAGAAGCATTTTCTGTATGTTGGCTGCCCAATAATAATTTCTCAAGTTTGGGAGCGCTAGTCCACCGACTGATCTGTCTCTTTGTAAAAACCCACGTTTGATCCTGGGGACCCCATTGTTCCATATAAAGGAGGAGATCAATTTGTCAACTGTACTAAAGTATGATTTTGGTAGAAAGACTGGCAGACATTGAAAAAGATATAAAAAGCGTGGAAGTACATTCATTTTTATGCAATTTGTCCTACCTGCAATTGTTAAATGCAAACCCTTCCATCTTTCCAAATCTAGTTTAATCTGTTCCATTAAAGGTAGAAAATTGTTTTTGTAAATGGTTGATAAATGTCGACAGATATCTAAAGCTGCTTCCAGACATCTTAAAGGGAAGGTCTCCATCAGTATTTTGTGGGGCTGGGTTGTTTACTAAGAAGCATTCACTTTTTGAGTAGTTCAGTTTATAACCTGAAAAGGTTCCAAATCTATCTAGCAGTTCAATTATGTGAGGGACAGTGGTTAATGGATCAGAAACAAACAGCAATAAGTCGTCTGCATAAAGTGAAAGTATATGTTTGGAGCCACCTCTAGTAATCCCCTGATTATAGCTGGTTGATTTAAGTGCGATAGATAATGGTTCGATCGCCACTGCAAAAAATAGGGGACTCAGAGGACACCCCTGACGCGTAGACCTGGAGAGTGTGAAGTATTGAGACCTCATTCCATTTGTATTTACTGAAGCTTTATGAGGTATATAATAACTTTATCCAGGAAATGTATTTAGAGCCCATATGGAATCTGTTAAGGACATCAAACAGGTACCCCCACTCCACCCTGTCAAAAGCCTTTTCAGCGTCCAGTGAGACCACCACTTCTGATGTCTCAACAGGAGCTGGGGATAAAAGGATATTAAGAAGTCTGCGAATATTTGAGAAGGAATGGCGATTTTTCATAAATCCCGTCTGGTCCGACGATATAATATCCAGTAAAACAGGTTTCAATCTCAGAGCAAGTATTTTAGCTAGAATTTTATAGTCATTATTCAAGAGTGATATCGGTCTGTAGGAACCACACTCGGTACTATCCTTGTTTGGTTTCAACAACAAGGTTATGGAGGCCTCTGTGAGGGTTTGGGGTAGGGTTCCCTGATCCAAAGAGTCATTAAACATTTTAAGAAGAAGAGGGCTTAGCTTATCAATGAATTTTTTATAAAACTCTATAGGATACCCATCTGGGCCAGGGGCTTTGCCGCTTTGCATTAATTTAATTGCATCAGTAATTTCATTAATTTTCAGAGGTTGATCCATATCATTTGCTTTGTCAGGAGCAATGGATGGAAATTCCAAATTATCGAGAAATGTTGTTCTATATGTATTCCAAACGTACCATCAGAGCACCTCTCCCTACCCTGCAGCAGACCTACAAGACCAGGGCCCAAAGTATTGTAAAGGATTCGTCACATCCTCATCATGGACTTTTCAAAAGACTGAGGTCAGGCAAACGTCTGCTGCTACAAGACCAGAACAGAGAGACTGAGGAGGAGCTTCTATCCTCAAGCAATCCGTATTCTGAACACACACAAGACTATATAAACATTCTTTTAATCTAACAATCTCTTGCTATTTATTAAAATATTTCTTGATCTTTCTTTCTTCACACTTGCACAGAAAAAGCTGAACACCAAATAAAATGTCCCTACATGCTTTACGTTAGTATTGCTATGTATGTGACAAATAAACCTCCTTATATCCTTGTGACGCAAACAGACATCACCATAAGTCTTCCCACAGCCAAATGGGAATTGGATCTATCTATTCCCACTGATGCCAATTTCTGGACCCAAGTCTGCAAAAACACCTTTCTCATTACCAAAAACACTAACCTGCAGCTAATAAAATACCACAGGATTATCCACAGGACTCACCTCACTAGACAGAAATTATTTCATATGGGCTTCACTTCAGACATCTGTCCCCACTGCACTCAGAACTGCCCGGACACATATATTCATGCACTTTGGCACTGTACCCCTATAAAACAATTCTGGGAAAAGGTTACAGGGATCCTCTTTGGCTGCTGCATCCCAACGTCCCCATCTCTCTGTCTGCTTGGAGACACCAACACAATCAACCTGAACCACCTTAACAGTAAAACTCTGCTGGTTGCCTATTTTTGGATCACATCTCACTAGAAATATCAAATAGCCCTTCTGGTAATAACTCAAAAGACTCCCTCTCCTTTTGGCCATCACTCTCCAAATTCCTAAATTCATAGCTGGTTGCTAGGTTACGGGGACACTGGCGAGACACGCCACTCCATCTGGCATCATGTTTTTGTTTGTTTGTATGTATGTAATGTTCGCAATTTTATGTAATGTCATGTTTTTTGTATTGATTTGTCTAGTTAAATGTTTTCTCTCTTTATTTACATTATTTTTGATAGTTTTACGTGTTATTCTTAGTCCTTTTTACTGCTTCCAAGTCGGCTGATGTCATTAACGTTTCTTCATTTGGAGCTTGCTATGGCTAGCTTTTGCCCTGGGCCTCTGACATCCTTCCATCCATCTGTGAGCCGGTGCTGCACTTCACTGTCTGGTCGAGGGGATTTCTCGGGACAGCAGCTGGACCTAGGCTACTCTGGGAAAGATCTGCCGTGGCCACCGAGCTGTTTCTGTCCTGTGAGCTGCCATGCCAACTGCCTGCAGTCTGGATTGAGCAGACTAACATTAACGTTGAAGAACTCCAGACTGTTATGCTTCCAGTGATCTCCAGACTAACAAGGCCTAGCGTTAACGTTATCTCCAGACTGCCATTGAATTCACCGGGTTGGTCAGTTGTAAAGAACTTTGTTGACATTGCATCGGTTGTGAAGACACAGCTGTGCGCAGTTTCAGGCGGGTCATCATTGCCCTTGGACATTTTCAGCCGGTTGGAAATTGGACTAATTTAACATCTTTTTTTCCTTTTTAAATTTTTTAACTTTTTATTTGTTTATTTAATTTATTGTCTAGGCCTAAGACTGGCTCCCTTGTGGGGTGGTTGGGTGGATGAGCTGGAGGGGGGTGTCTACTCTGAGAGAGGATATGCACCCAGAGGGGCCTCCCTGCCACCACACCTCCACAGCCCTCCTCTTCCCCTGTGACTGCCAGGGCCAGCTTCACTCTGTACACCTCACTTTTTAATGCTCCTCATGCTAGATGTCCAACATTCACACCCCCATTCAAGAAAACAATAACTAAATCATCTATGAATAGGGCCAGGTGGGGTGCTCTGTGGAGGGCCTGAAGATGTTGAGGGCCTGAAGATGATGCATCTTATATTAGAGGAGGCACACAACCAATTCATTGGTAGGGCGAGGACGGTGCTTGAGGGGAGACGTGAATAAGTTCTCCCCCCTGCTCCGTGCCTCTTTTACTGCACTTAAGACATTAGAAGGCACACATAACACAGGGATAGTGGGTGTGTGGATGAGCTGGCCCATCAGTAGGATAACAACTGGTATCAGTGGCAGGGGAGGGCGGGAGTGGGGTGGTTCTAGCATCAGGTGCCTCTGGACGCCACCCCCCCATCAGAAGCCCCGCCCCCCACTAGGGTCAGCTTGCTCCTCGACCGCGGTGAGGGCTGGAGCAGTCAGAGGAAAGATCGGATGAGCCTGACCCAACCCAATATACTCAAAACCTCATACCCACTCTGTCTTATAACTAGGATACAGTACTACGACCTACAACATTTCATACTATGCCAATCCTGCCGATTTTAACATTTCAACACAAAAACATTCATCACACACACACCTACCTGCACGGACATGTCTATTCATGCACACACACACACTCGCGCTCCTCCTCCACCCCCATTGTAATCTGTCCCCTGTAGCGTATTGTCTTGTCAAATACTGTCTTTATTTGTTTCATGTTGTTTGTGTTCACATGCTCTATCTATAATTTCAATAATCTCAAATAGTCTTTGTATACTGTACATTTTATGTCTGTTACACTTCGTTGGGTATTATAAGGTTTGTGGGGTCTTGTTAATATTTGTATAACACCTTTGGAAAAACAAACTAAAATATAGCTGCAAGCAGCAATGAGGGGGCCAAGTAGTTAAGCAGGAGTTGGGATTGGATTGGATGGGACTGGACTGGACTTGACTGTGTTGTGTTAGATTGGATTGGATTGGACTTATTTGAATTGGACTGGACTGGATTCGAAGGTCACCGAATTTATTGTGTGTCCTCAAGATGTACTCCTAAGTCCACATACCAAGTTTGGTTTAAAGTGGTGAAAGTGTTGATAATTATAGCACCCCTAGTGGTGAAAGCACACCAAATTAATTGTGCATCCTCAGGATGTAGTCCCAAGTCCACATACCAAGTTTGGTTGCGATAGGTGAAAGTGTTGCTAATTATAGAGCCCCTAGTGGTCAAATGTCACCAAATTTATTGTGGGTCCTTAGGATGTGTTTATGACTCAACGTACCAAGTTTGGTGTCAATGCGAAAAAGTCTTCCTAATTATAGCGCCCCTAGTGGTCAAAGTACACCAAATGTATTGTGTCCCGAGTCCATATACCAAAATTGGTTTCAATAAGTAAAGGCGTTGCTGAGATATGAGCTAATTTCCTGTATCTCTAGCGCCCCCCTAGTCGTCGAAGGTCACCAAATGTATTGTGTGTCCTCAGGATGGGGTCTCAAGTCTGTGTACCAAGTTTGGTTTCAATATGTGTAAGCATTGCTGAGATATGAGCCTACTTCCTGTGATTATAGCGCCACACAGTGGTCAAAATGTACCAAATTTCTTGAGCCTCCCCCTTATTGGGTCCTGAGCACATGTGGTAAGTTTAGTCTTGATAAGAGTAAACCTTGCTGAGATATCACTTCACTTCCTGTTTGGTGGCTTTGCCAACGATTTTAATTGGCTGTTTCGGGCGAACGGTTTTAGATTTGAAGACGAAAAGGGATAACTTTTATGAGGCTTGGTCTAAAGATCATCTGCACCAAGTTTCGTGAAAATCGGACAAACTTTGTGATCTGTGAAAACGTTTAGGTGTTTTTGATTAAATCCAATATGGCGGCCTAATCAATTACGATGACATGACAATTTGGCTTGGGTCAGCCTATGGAACAGCAGCTACAAGCCAAAACGCATTTTTCCTAATTGCAACGCCCCTAGAGGTCAAAGGTCACCACCGTTTTTGAACATCCTCCTGATGGGGTCCTGAGTCCACATACTAAGTTTGGTTATGATACATTAAATGGTTGCTGATATATGAGCTCACTTCCTGTTTGGCGGCTTCGCCACAAATTTGGATTGGCTGTTACAAGAGAACGGTTTTAGTTCCGAAGACGAAAAGGGATAACTTTTGTGCGGCTTGGTCTGAAGATCATATGTACTAAGTTTCATGAAAATCGGACAATTTATGTGAGGCGTGACACTTTTTAAAGGTTTTTGACAAAATCAAAAATGGCGGAAAATCCATCATGGCAGAAAATGACGTCATAGAGTGCGTTGAACTCGGCTTGGTCAGAGAATGTCTAATAAGGGGAGAACCTTCACTCTCGGAACTCTTCCGGTGTGGTACTGCATCTAGGGGCGCTCACGGGCGAGTCCAGAATGAATGGAGGTCTATGGAGCTGTACCCCTCAAAATCCACTTTTCTCGGGATATACATTTTTTTCAAGTAATTTGAATATTGTATTCGAAAGGGGAGGCAAAGACAATACACTTGGTTGAGTATTATATTTTTTAAAGTCACTTAATTGTTCTAAAAAGCCTTTCAAATCATTCATTAGCATGATCATAGCATAGCATAGCATCAATGCTAGCGTGTTATGGGCAACAACGACCCAACCTGTAAGAAAATGAAAGGACATGACTCCCGGATTATTTCACTTTTGATTGAAAATCCATATCCATTTTGCGAAAAATAAAATAAAGGGTCTGAGGGTTTTTATAAATAAATCTGAGGGTTTCAGTTGTTAAATAGGTGAAAACAACAAATGTAGCCATGTAGCTCCATAGGACCCCATGTATTTTGGACTCGCCCGCGATCGCCATCTAGGTGAACTCTGGTGAACTGCAGCCAAATTCGGTTTGTATGGGATTAATAGAGAGTGGGGAGGATCTCCTTAGAAGGGCTCTGGCTTGGTCCAAGGATTCTCATTTTTGACAATCGGGTCAACGGGTCAAAAGTTACGTGCGTGAACACACATTCAGCTTTGGCCTGTTGGTGGCGCTAGAGCGCTCGAGGTACCGACATGAAACTTGGTGAAATTAATCATGGGACTGTCCTCAATCAGTTTGCCAAATTTCACAACTTTTTACCAGACGGTTCTATGGGCTGCCATAGACTCCCATTCGGGAAGAAAGAAGAATATAGCTGCAAGCAGCAGTGAGGGGGCCAAGCAGAAAATTCAGCAGGTCAGATTTGCCATGTAACTCAATGCCGTTGCATCTGACACATAGCATTAAGCAGTCACAGCAAGTTCCATGCCAAACAACCCAAGATTGGCTGAGTTACAAGGTCAAGTTTCACATTAAAACATAGCTGATTTTGTGGGGCTGAACTAGGGCTGAGTGTCGCCACCCCTACCCCAGCCAGCCCACCGACGCAATCGCCCCTGCCCGTCCCACCCCGCCCCACCCTTGCACGCACGCATTAGAATGAACTCGATGGAACTTGCGGTCATCAGTTTCACATCAAAAATAAAAGATCGACTGAGATATGATCACACTTGCTGTGATTTAAACATAGAGGTCAAAAATTGACGTCATAGGGTGTGTTGAACTCTGCTTGGCCCAAGGATTCGAATGATACCTCATTTTGACAATCGAGTCAACGGGTCAAAAGTTACGTCAGTGAACACACGTCCAACTTTGGCCTGTTGGTCAGCAACTACTGGCCAAAATGCATTTTTGTCAATTAAGTATAAGTATAAGTAGTATAAGTATATATACTTTTTTGATCCCGTGAGGGAAATTTGGTCTCTGCATTTAACCCAATCGGTGAATTAGTGAAACACAAACAGCACACAGTGAACACACAGTGAGGTGAAGCACACACTAATCCCGGTGCAGTGAGCTGCCTGCTACAACGGCGGCGCTCGGGGAGCAGTGAGGGGTTAGGTGCCTTGCTCAAGGGCACTTCAGCCGCGGCCCACTGGTCGGGGCTCGAACCGGCAACCCTCCGGTTACAAGTCCAGAGTGCTAACCAGTGGGCCACGGCTGCCCTAAATTACAGAGCCTTCTAGAGGTCAAAGGTCACCAAATTTCGTGAGCGTCCTCCCGGTGGGGTCTGAGGTACATGGACTAAGTTTGGTTTTGATAAATGAAAGCGTTGCTGAGATATGAGCTCACTTCCTGTTTGGCGGCTTCGCCGCAAATTTCGATTGGCTGTTACAGGCGAATGCTTATGTCAATTGTTCCAGAAAGCAATGCAATGCAATGATAAGGCATGGTCTGAAGATGGTCTCCTTTGTGACCTGCAAAAACTTGTACGTGTTTTTGATTAAATCCAATATGGTGGTCGAATCAATTACGATGACATCACAAGTTGGCATGGGTCGGCCTAAGGAACTCCAAGAGTATTACCGGACATCACTAGTGCATTTTTAATTCTAAGCACAACAGCAGCTACAGGCCAAAAGGCATGTTTCCTAATTACAGCGCCCCCTAGAGGTCAAAGGTCACCAATTTTTTTGAGCGTCCTCCTGTTGGTGTCAGTAGTATACATACTAAGTTTGGTTATGATACATGAAAGGGTTGCTGAAATATGAGCTCACTTCCTGTTTGGCGGCTTCGTTGTTACTTCGGATGTTACAGGTGAACGGTTTTATATCTGAAGACGAAACACCACAACTTTTGTTAGTCTTGGTCTGAAGATCATGTATCTCAAGTTTGGTGCAGATCAGACAAAATTTGCGACCTGTGAAAAATTACTTTCACTTTCGCTAAAATCCAATAAGGCGGAAAATCCAACATGGCGGAAAATGACGTCATAGGGTGCGTTGAACTCTGCTTGGTCCAAGCATTCCATCGGCCATACGGGTCAAAAGTTACTTGCATGAACGCACGTCCAACTTTGGCCTATTGGTGGCGCTAGAGTGCTTGAGGTGCCATCATGAAACTTGGTGACCTTAATCATCGGACTGTCCCTAATCAGTGTGCCAAATTTCACAACTTTTCACACGACGGTTCTATGGGCTGCCGAGGAATAATAAATATAGCTGCAAGCAGCAATGAGGGGGCCAAGCAGTTAAGCAGGAGTTGGGATTGGATTGGATTGGACTGGACTTGACTGTGTTGTGTTAGATTGGATTGGACTGGACTGGATTCGAAGGTCACCGAATTTATTGTGTGTCCTCAAGATGTACTCCTAAGTCCACATACCAAGTTTGGTTTAAATCGGTGAAAGTGTTGATAATTATAGCACCCCTAGTCGTCAAAGCACACCAAATTAAATGTGGGTCCTTAGGATGTGTTCACGAATCAACGTACCAAGTTTGGTGTCGATAGGAAAAAGTCTTCCTAATTATAGTGCCCCTAGTGGTCAAAGCACACCAAATGTATTGTGCGTCCTCAGGATCGGGTCCTGAGTCCATATACCAAGTTTGGTTTCGATACGTAAAGGCGTTGCTGAGATATGAGCTAATTTCCTGTATCTCTAGCGCCCCCCTAGTGGACGAAGGTCACCAAATGTATTGTGTGTCCTCAGGATGGGGTCCTAAGTCCATGTACAAAGTTTGGTTTCAATCCATGAAAGCGTTAGTAAGATATGAGCCTAATTCATGTCATTATAGGTCAAATTTCACAATAGAATTTAGGCCTATCCTAAAAGAGCACACCTGAAAAATGGTTGACATTCCGGGGAAATGAAAAATGTGTAGTCAAAAACACTAATGGAAGAAATATAAATTTAGTTAATTTTGAAGGAAAATGGTTAACAAAGAAGTTCCCCTTAATGCCATACTGTGTCTCGGCATTGAGATTCTTGGAAACTGATGAGTGTGAATGTTGATTGGCTAATGTCATTCGGGTGCTATTCAATGATGTGAATCTTAAATTACCAATAGCATGTGCAGCTTGATGATAATGCTCTAACTGGGATTTGAACACTCAACCTAAGGATCACAAGTAGAAGGCATTATCCCATTGAGCCACAGACAATCCTAAACTTTAACAAGTCACTTTCACATGATGAAAATGTGTATTGGTAAACACACAACAATCAAGAAAACTCCAAGCACACATTTCACAAGAGAATTAAGAGCTTTTTAGAAAGAGTACAGATCTCAAAATTTGCACTGTTAATGGTATCCACCTAATGATGGTTGTGTGGTTGTTATACAATAACAAAATAACTCGTATAGGAATATAGGTGATATAGGAAAAAAGGGCTGAGTGGTCCAACTTTATTGGACTATATCTCTGAAATGGAACATATCAAAATTCTTTTGATAACTTTTGTGAGGCTTGGTCTAAACATTGTCTATGAGAATTTTGCTGAAGATGAGATGATATTTGAAGCCTGTGAAACTTTTTATAATATTTGGGTTTTCTATAGAATTGTGGCAAAAGTTTTTAGAGCATAAGACGAGGGTCAAAAAGATGCATCTGAGTTTAGAGATTAATATGATGAAAGAATTTTGGAGTCTAGGTCAATCTGGTAAGGAGAAATAAGCATAATTCACTATTTTGACAATAGCGCCACCTTTGGGTGCAGTAGCCCAAATTTTGGGTTATGGGTAGTGGGGGGTACTGTAACCATACCTGAAAATTTAAAGTTTCTAGGACTTACGGTTTAGGCTGCAGTATAACTTTTACAGAATTTTGGGGAAAACTGAACGGCACAGAAACAATAAGGGTCCCGCAGCTGTGCTGCTCGGACCCCTAATTATGGCAGATGACAAAAGAATAATTTCAATCAGGGCATCAGCAAGCATAACGGCAGACACACATCATACTACTACTAAGTGTGTAATGTAATAGTATCAGCATTATATGTGCCGTCATTCAGAAATACAGTATTTTTTCTTTTTCTGTTTTCTTTTTATAGAAATACTTTTTCTATTGTGACATGACGCAAAATTTATATAAATCAGTAGTACGTCATGATTATGATGTTTATTCTATGTGGCTCTGACTGTAGAATGAAATACAAACCTATAGAGGGCTAGTCGTGTTAAATTCCATGATATACCATGAAACCGTCCAAATCATAAAAAATACTGTGATACTCATTTTTGGTCATAGCGCATAGCACTACGTATACTCTGAGATTAAAACTTTTCAGTATATGGTATAAGAAAATAAATAAGGGAGAAGATCCCTTACCATGAGTGCCCAGATGCCATTAATCCTCAGAGCTGGACTTTCACTCTGTGTGAGACTACAGAGTAGGTCAATAACTCCAGATTCTAGGATAGGCTGCACAAATAGAAACATAAAACAAGAAATGAGCATTATCACAAGAAATGTGTCATAAAGAGGCTAAACACTTACATCATCCACTTTTTAAAGATATTCCCTTGTAGTTAGTTTGTTTAATTTTCCCTTAGGGAAATTTCTTTACACATATTTTATGTACATTGTCATGTCTTCCTTCACATTTTTACTAACTGGGATTTGAACACTCAACCTAAGGATCACAAGTAGAAGGCATTATCCCATTGAGCCACAGACAATCCTAAACTTTAACAAGTCACTTTCACATGATGAAAATGTGTATTGGTAAACACACAACAATCAAGAAAACTCCAAGCACACATTTCACAAGAGAATTAAGAGCTTTTTAGAAAGAGTACAGATCTCAAAATTTGCACTGTTAATGGTATCCACCTAATGATGGTTGTGTGGTTGTTATACAATAACAAAATAACTCGTATAGGAATATAGGTGATATAGGAAAAAAGGGCTGAGTGGTCCAACTTTATTGGACTATATCTCTGAAATGGAACATATCAAAATTCTTTTGATAACTTTTGTGAGGCTTGGTCTAAACATTGTCTATGAGAATTTTGCTGAAGATGAGATGATATTTGAAGCCTGTGAAACTTTTTATAATATTTGGGTTTTCTATAGAATTGTGGCAAAAGTTTTTACACTTACATCATCCACTTTTTAAAGATATTCCCTTGTAGTTAGTTTGTTTAATTTTCCCTTAGGGAAATTTCTTTACACATATTTTATGTACATTGTCATGTCTTCCTTCACATTTTTACTAACTGGGATTTGAACACTCAACCTAAGGATCACAAGTAGAAGGCATTATCCCATTGAGCCACAGACAATCCTAAACTTTAACAAGTCACTTTCACATGATGAAAATGTGTATTGGTAAACACACAACAATCAAGAAAACTCCAAGCACACATTTCACAAGAGAATTAAGAGCTTTTTAGAAAGAGTACAGATCTCAAAATTTGCACTGTTAATGGTATCCACCTAATGATGGTTGTGTGGTTGTTATACAATAACAAAATAACTCGTATAGGAATATAGGTGATATAGGAAAAAAGGGCTGAGTGGTCCAACTTTATTGGACTATATCTCTGAAATGGAACATATCAAAATTCTTTTGATAACTTTTGTGAGGCTTGGTCTAAACATTGTCTATGAGAATTTTGCTGAAGATGAGATGATATTTGAAGCCTGTGAAACTTTTTATAATATTTGGGTTTTCTATAGAATTGTGGCAAAAGTTTTTACACTTACATCATCCACTTTTTAAAGATATTCCCTTGTAGTTAGTTTGTTTAATTTTCCCTTAGGGAAATTTCTTTACACATATTTTATGTACATTGTCATGTCTTCCTTCACATTTTTACTAACTGGGATTTGAACACTCAACCTAAGGATCACAAGTAGAAGGCATTATCCCATTGAGCCACAGACAATCCTAAACTTTAACAAGTCACTTTCACATGATGAAAATGTGTATTGGTAAACACACAACAATCAAGAAAACTCCAAGCACACATTTCACAAGAGAATTAAGAGCTTTTTAGAAAGAGTACAGATCTCAAAATTTGCACTGTTAATGGTATCCACCTAATGATGGTTGTGTGGTTGTTATACAATAACAAAATAACTCGTATAGGAATATAGGTGATATAGGAAAAAAGGGCTGAGTGGTCCAACTTTATTGGACTATATCTCTGAAATGGAACATATCAAAATTCTTTTGATAACTTTTGTGAGGCTTGGTCTAAACATTGTCTATGAGAATTTTGCTGAAGATGAGATGATATTTGAAGCCTGTGAAACTTTTTATAATATTTGGGTTTTCTATAGAATTGTGGCAAAAGTTTTTACACTTACATCATCCACTTTTTAAAGATATTCCCTTGTAGTTAGTTTGTTTAATTTTCCCTTAGGGAAATTTCTTTACACATATTTTATGTACATTGTCATGTCTTCCTTCACATTTTTACAAACAGTGTAGTACATCACATGGCATAAGAGACAACAGACATTTAAGACGAAATACATAAATACAAACAGACAAAGAGTAAAACATACATCACAGGTGTGGTTGCATATGAGAAGTTGGGATCAGGTGGCATGTATTATGAATATGGCTTTGTTTTGTTTAGGGTTATGATGGCTGAAGGGATTAGGCTTCTGCTTAAGCAGGCTTTGTTGCACCTTATACTTCTGAATCTCCTTCCAGATGGCAGGAGTGAGAAGTAGTAGTTGAGTGGGTGTGTGATGTCCTGGGATATTGCATGTGCAATCTGTGTGATGGCCTTGCTGTTTTGTTCTTGTAGACTGGGGGTGTGCAGACCTTTTATTTTGGTGGCAGTGTTGGCTATTTGAATGAGTTTGTTGCATGTTTTGACCGTGAGCATGTTGAACAGGTGGAGCAGTATAGTAAAATGGATTGTACAGTGCTTGTATACAGTAGTAGGAGTAGGTTATTTGACATCTACTTTAGAGTAGAGGATATGTAAGAGGAGATATACTTTTCTCTTCTCTGTGTGCGCAAAAACCCAGTCTAACACTTAATTATGAACATTAGCATAGCTGTTAAATTAATCATGTTAACGGCAGTTCATCAGGACTAGGCTACTCTGCAGTTTCATACAAGTTCATTGTATGTTCACAGAGGGTTTATTATATTGGTGGTAATCTATTTGCATGTAACAACAATGTTTACTGTCAAAATGCCGGGCTAAAGAAGATGATGTCCTGACTAACATGTTGGCAGCTCATCACGTTCATAGCACATGATTTTGATAGCTCTCTTAAACTCTTTCACCTTAAACTTTACTAGTGAGACTCATATTAAGTTAAATTAAAGCTTTTAAAGCAATCAAAGCATTAAAGTTTAACATTAAGTCAAATATGCCATTCCTATTGCTTTGGGCGGACGAAACTGCCTGATGGTTAGCAAGAGCATCGTTTATGAGTTTGGACAAGAGGAGGTGGGTATAGTTAATGAAGGCTACGGAGCTCCTTTCGCACAATAACGTTAGCGTTAGCGTGAACACATTCAGTCTGGCATTGGAAAAAAAAAATATTTTTTATTAAATTAAATATTTGCTTAATACATTATATGATGCTACCAAATAGTGCTTCTTGTAAATAGCCTGTTCTGTTTAATTTTTTATCTAAAGGCATCTTTTTTCCGATTTTTTGATTTCTGTTAGATGCCAGCTCACTCATCAGGGGCAGTGAGTCTCAGACCTTATGGTGAATGTCAGCATGAAGTTGTAGCAACCTAGGATCTATTCACGGTAGTTAACAAGTTCAAACAGTTGATTCAGAGCAAAATTATGTTAATTGGTGGAGTTTAAATTTAAATATTTTAAATAAAATATTGTTAATACATTTAAAATTTTGGTTCTGCTTAGGAATTGGCACTTATGGAAATACCGAAACATATCAGCTGTAGTGTTCTATGGGAAATATTGCACGGAATTTGTCATGCATCCAAAAAATGTGGTAGCGATGCAATATCTCAAATTTTCCAAACCAAACCTTTCCATCCCAAGCTATTGGCAGAAGCGTGTATTGGCTCCTGAATTTTATTTCAGTAAGCAGCCATTTTGTTGAGTAAGTCTAATGGAAAACATGATGTGACTAGATATAGCGAGAAGGTGCTCAATGCAGAACCAGTAGGTGAAGCCTACGTCCAGCGAGGGGGAGCCTAGGTTCAGCGAGGTGGGGCCTAGGTCCAGGTCTGGACGAGCTGCTAGGTCAAGCCCCACCACTCTGGACCTCATTTGAGAAAGAAGGCCACATGACAAGACAGTAGCTTAAACCCCATGTATCTCTCTATATATTACAGAAACGTCTGTCTGTGAGTGTGTGTGTTTCTTACAGTGTTGTATAAAGTACTAGAAAGCAATACTTGAGTAAAAGTACAAGTATCGTACTAGAAAAAGACTTTGGTAGAAGTAAAAGTTACCTTTTAGAATATTACTTAAGTAAAAGTCTTAAAGTATCTGATATATACTGTACTTAAGTATCAAAAGTAATTTTCTGATATTTAATGTACTTAAGTATTTGAAGTAAAAGTAAAAAGTAAAAAGCAAGCGGTTTTATTTTGAACTTTTATTGTGAACTTTATTTTGGCTTTCTTATAGTAAAGCATAAAGCATATTCAGGGTTCCCATATCTTCTATCAAAGAAAAAAACAGAAACAGAAATTTCACTTTTGTATGAACTTCAGGTAAAAATGAAAAATAAATAACTTATTTCTTAAAAAAAAAATGACTTGCTGGTAGGGAGAACATTTTGGTCATGTGGTATGAGCATTTCTAGGGCTTACTCCCCAGGTCACCATCTCACTCTCTCACACACACACCTATGTCCAGCTACTAATATGCCAGTCATTAGTTAAAACTGAAAAGGTGTTCATCTTCAAAAGAAGCTGGTTTTCAAAGTTGCCAGAATTCAGTGCCCAGGAGTTTCAGGCCCAAGACCGGCCCACGTTTTCCATAGTGGTGGAAATTGGATAAATGAAGCAACATTTCAGCTCTTACTATCCTGTAGTGTTTATTAGTACCATGGTTCAACAAATGTGTAAAGGTTATATAAAAATTCACTTCAACTGAGAAGTTAACAAAAAATATTCCACTATTCCACAAGTTAACAAAAACAGAAAGAAAGAAAGAAAGAAAGAAAGAAAGAAAGCCTTTGAAATGTAGCCTATCCCACGCTTCCACAAAGAGGCATATTGAACTAATGTTTAGGCTACATGTTTTTTGCATGGGTAGGCTATATTCAGGGTTCTAAATTAACTTTTTTGATCACCAGCCAATGTGGCTGGTAACTTTCTAAAGTTACCAGCCAATCAGAATTTCTACTAGCCATTTTTTTTCTGGTGAAAATAAGAGAATTATGAGTTTATGAGATGAGTGTCACTGAATGCATTTGATCATTTTATTAACATTGTTGGCATGAATACATACCACAAAATATACACAGAAAGTGCAAACACTTCATTTCATGTTTTGAGACCTCTATCTATCTATCTATCTATCTATCTATCTATCTATCTATCTATCCATCTACTTATCTATCTATTTCTCTGTCAATATCCTCATCCTGCTTCATTGTTCTTCTCGACCCCATAAGTCTGTCCCAACCACCGCCGCCTTTTGTTTAATCTTAACTTAATAAAAAAGAGATATCAATTATCATCAACAATGACAAGCCAGCTGGAAGCTGTCACTCGTTTTCTCTCCCTCTCATGTGCTTAGACACGTTCCCAATTAAATACATAGGGAATACGTTCAAGTTGGATCTTTAGAGAGGACCTGAAAAGTATCGTCTTTATGTAACATGCTGTTGGTGCATGTTGACATTGTATACTTTCTCTAACAAGAGTGAAAAACAGCTACTATGTATTGGCTAAATGTTGGTCCCTCTGTCTCTAGCACAGTGCGTGATGCGTGTGGTGGTGATGATCACTGATCAGGCAACTTTTTAAAACCATATTCAGCTAACTCCATAGACAATAAAACAAACGATCTAGCTGCTTCAGGTTTTGCGGCCTCCGCAAATAGGTAATCACAATGCGTTAATATTTTGTAACGTGTTATGTATTTGTGTTATGCACATGTGTTATGTATATTGTACTTTACTTTACTGGCTAACTCCCTCCTCTTTTAGTCTATAAAAGAACGAACGGAGCCAGTAGGCTATATGCTCCCTGCTCTGGCTCCGTTCGTTCTTCTAATTCCTTGAGTTTTCTGGTAGACGCTCCGTTCGTTTCAGTCTCTCGCGCTGGTTTCACTGCAAACTGCAAACTGTGCGCAGCCATGGGCTTATGAAACGTCACGTACATTACGGCACAGTGGTCATGGGAAATGTAGGAAGTACTGCCAGGGGGATATATGACCGAGAACACAGCCTCTTATGTATCATGCACGTAATGCCTCATGCATCACCGGCCAAACTGGCTAGTAAGTTTTTATTAACACCCGCCAAAATGAATTTTAACCCGCATTTGGCGGGTTGGCGGGTGTAAATTTAGAACCCTGGCTATATTGTTGTTTGGTGATTTAGCCTACTCCTTTACTACACCCTCTTCTGAGCAAACAAGGCATATAGGTTTATCATGTAGGGTAATTGCTCTTTCTTACATTAAATAACTTTAATTTATCCTCTCTACTTTTCCCTGTAGTCATGGCCTCATCACTAATTTCGGACTCATCATTTTCAGTGGTCGACTGGTTGATCCGCTGCTCAGTCTCTCCTGGCCTCATTCTACCATCCATCCTTCCTGACGTTTGTGTCTACTGTAGGGCCGGCTTGGCTATCCGTACCTGAGAAAACTTTTTGGAAAAGACGGGCGATTGGACCCAACCAACTCTTTTTGGGAGGGGAGAACTCCCTCACGTAGGCTACAACCCATGCAGAGGCATTGCATTTGTGTCATGCACAGAATGCGGAACGTGTCCTACTTTAAGAAAAGATAGACTAACGTGACAAATGTCAATATTTTTTTCCTCGACCGGCCCAAAAGTGAAGCGGGCCACCGGGAATTCTCCCGATTACCCACCCCGGGCCTGATTCAGTCTTGCTCTTCTTGGACTGAAGACAAGTCGCGATGCTAAATAGGCTTTCACAGGCCGCTGAGGCAGTTAGCAGAGTGTTCAGCTTCACAGAAAGCTGCCAATGTACAGAAACATTTCTTGCAAATACGGCCACGGGTGTATGACGTTCTCTTCACCACTACCCTGTTCACCGAGTTCACCACTATCGTCGGGGTGGTCGTCTATGATAACGGGAGGTCCCCCAGTAGGCTAGGTGCTCGTGCTTCCATGGCGGTTTCAGTTGTGCGTCCTCCTCCTTTAGCAACATACAAGCGCTGAAATAGAGCGTGCAGCGTGCGGAGTGTGCGTAGCGTGCGTAATGCAATTTAGGAGCAGTGATTCGCCAAACCTCCCTTATTGCAGTCGCACACATTTCTTCTAATGTTATGTTTTAGTAACGAGTAACGAAGATGCTTAGTGGAAATATAACGGAGTAAAAGTATACATTTTATCTAGGAAATGTAGTGGAGTAAAAGTAAAAGTTGACATAAATTTAAATAGCGAAGTAAAGTACAGATACGTAAAATTTCTACTTAAGTACAGTAATGAAGTATTTGTACTCTGTTACATTACAACACTGGTTTCTTATTCACATATTTCTTATTCACATATCTGTTCTTCCGACTAATTTCTAACTTGACAGGTGCCTTGCGACAGGAATGAGTGCCAAGTTTGATGTTGTTTGGATAAGAAATGCAAAATATATCATTAAATATATCGGTAAAAGAAGCACACATTGGCTTTTGCTGCTCTAGACACTCCCCCTCTCACACAGCACAGCATAGAACCAGAGACAGAGAGGGCTGAAGTTTTGGCAACATGAATGAGTGCACAGCACATGTAGAAAGTCATATTTGGATGATTATTTTGTCTGACCCTTAATAATAAAGAATGTCTCTGTATACGGTTCACTTGCATAAAATGATTCTGCAGATTTTGCAACACGCCAACAAACACGGGTATGCAGTGACAATTTAAAACAACGTAAAATCAATGTGTAATAAACGGTCACCCCGAATAGCCTCAGCTACTTTGGACTGTCTTTGAATAAACAAACGACAATTCTGACTGTAAGGTCCCATATAGAAACGAGCGATAATGGTCCCGAATTTAAGGACGTTTCAGAATGCCACACATGCAAAGCACGACCAGCTATAGGCAACGAGTGGCAGACAGATGTCACTAATGGGCTACCAGAGACTGTTGCAAATTTGTTTAAATGTAGATTCCTGCCTTCCCAAGTCTACTCCTCCTTTGAGGTGCAACTTTCAATGGCTAATGTTCATTCCCCAATCTTATGTTCTCTGGTGTACAGACCTCCTAAAGCCAATTGGAACTTTATTCAAGGGTTTTCTGATCTTCTGTCCTTAATGGCCTCTCGCTCTCATAAACTGTTGATTTCAAGTGATTTTAACATCCACATTTGTTGTCCAACTAAAGTAATGGTTAATGCTAAAGTTAGATTAAGTGTTAGTATAATTTGTATTTTTGTAAATTGTATTTTAGTATATTTTTATATATTGTATTAAGTGTCAGTTAGTATAATTTGTATTTTAGTATATTTAGCATATTCTTTATCTTGTACTGTCCTTATTACATTGCTTAGTTGTGTTTTTATATTATATACTTTAATTACTCTTTCTGCTGTTAGAGAATGTGTTTGTGTTGTATGTATGCTGCTGAGACCTTGAATTTCCCCTGGGGATCAATAAAGTATCTATCTATCTATCTATCTATCTATGCGTTTCTAAGACTTTAGACTTTAATTTAACTCAATCGGTTTCTGGTCCAACCTACCAGAAGGGCCACACGATAGATCTTGTCATATTCTCTGGGTTTCCTATTGTTAACCTCAGAATTGTTGATATTGCTGTGTCTGATCACCATATGATTGAGTTTAAGTTCACTTGGCCATGCCCCCCTACTCCTCCTTAACCTCAATCTCTTACCCAATCAATTAACTCAGCCACAGCCCCTCATTTTCCCAACTTTTTCAAGCTTACTCACCTCCCTCACCTCTCTGGAGCCTTAGCCACCTGCTCCGACACTGATGAGCTAGCCACTCTGTTCAACAGGGCCTGCTCTGAAAAAATGATTCATGTAGCCCCTTTAAAAATAAACCAACCCAAGGCCAACACTGCAACTCCTTAGTTGAATGACTCCATTCGCGCTCTCCAACGGAAGATCAACTTCAGGTCTCAATCAAATCCTGCAAAATCACTTAAAGCTTTCCAACTCTGTGAAAAAGGCCTAGACAGATTTTTTTGCCAAACTAATTAATCAACAGACCCACGGACCTAAATCCTGCTGTTACCACTACTACTGTCTATTCTCCTGAAATCTGTGAGGAATTCTTAAAATTCTTCATCGACAAAATTGATAAAATAAGAGCCAACATCTCATCTCCTGATTCCGCTCCTCCAGAGATACTTTATGCAATCAGCCATGTCCAGCCTTTTACACTCCTCCTCCAAGCTGTCTGAGGTGGTCTCCCACATAAAGCCCACATACTATCCCTCAGATGTGATTCCCTCTCAGATTTTTAAAGATATTTTTACTATCATCTGCCCCCTCATAGTCAACAGCTCCCTAGCAAATGGAGTTGTCCCCTCTAGTTTTAAGCACGCTATTGTTCAACTGCTGCTAAAGAAGCCCAGCCTTGACCCTACTGACTCATTTCCAAGACTCTAGAAAAAGTAGTATTTGAACAGCTATCATCTTTCCTGAACAATTTTAATATACTGGATAAATTTCATTCTGGTTTTAGAGTTCTGCACAGCACAGAGTCTGCCCTGGTAAAGGTGCAAAATGATATTCTACTTTGTGTTGATTCTGGCTGCTGTGCTTTGCTGGTCTTGCTTGATCTCAGTGCTGCCTTTGTGTGTGAAAATTTTTACTAAAACGCCTGGAACATACAGTTGGCCTGGGGGGCCCGGTGTTGGTGCTGGTTCACCTCCTATATGAGATATAGGACTTTTTCAGTCAAATTAGACAACCATTCTTCATCTTCTGCTGCTATTAACTGTGGTGTCCCACAAGGACCTATTTTAGGTGCTCTTTTACTATTCTCCTATTCTCTTTCTACATGCTGCCTCTCAGTTATATCCTGCAGAAGCATAATATTCAATATCACTGTTATGCAGACGACACACAGTTGTAGTTGCCACACACACCTGATAGCATCTGCACACTAAAGAAACTGTTTAGCTGCCTTGACGCCAAAATCCTGGATAAAACAAAAGTCATTTTGTTTGGCTTCCACTTCTCTGTCACCAACCTAAGAAATGCACTTGGTTGCCTGTCTGCCAACCTGCATAGTGTAGTAAGAAATCTAGGTGTTTTATTGGACAGCTCACTTAATTTTAACAAACAAATCAGTGGTTAGCAGTTTTTATCAGCTCAGAACCATAGCTGAGTTAAAGTCCTTTGTAACTCACAATTTGTGTCATGCACAGAATGCGGAACGTGTCCTACTTTAAGAAAAGATAGACTAACGTAGCAGAGTGTTCAGCTTCACAATTCGTATCCATGCTTTTATCACCTCAAGGCTTGACTATTGTAACTCTTTATATACAGGCAGGACCCAATCTAACATTGCCAGATTGCAAATGGTACACAACGCTGTTGCTAGACTGTTAACAGGCACTAAGAAGAGAGCACATCACACCTGTCCTGGCTCAGTTGCACTGGCTACCTGTAAAGCATAGAATAGATTTTAAAATGTTACTTTTTGTATTTAAAACCCAAAATGGTTAGCTCCTTCTTATATCTCAGAAATGCTATGCCCTCACTCTGCATCTAGGTCACTCAGGTCTTCTTTTAACCCTTAGAACCCGATTGATGCAAAGTGCATCATAAAACACCCTTTCTTCTCTGCTACATTGCTCCAGACCTATTCATCGCAGCGAGATGAAACCTTTATTGCGTGACAGGGCAGAAGTAGGGCTTTCTTTCAACAGGGTTCTTGCAGGTTTCAGTAAGTCAACTTTAAGACCTTTTTAAGACATTTTAAGACCATAAAGATTGAAATGTAAGACCTACACGACACATTACCACAACAATATTCAAATCAAAGAAATTCTGGAAAAAATCATTGAAAAGTCATTGAAAAAGTATAAGTCGCATCAGTCAAAAAATGCCTCATGAAGAGGAAAAAAACATATATAAGTCGCACCGGACTATAAGTCGGATTTATTTAGAAATGTATTTCATAAAATCCAAGACCAAGAACAGACAAAGGCTATGTAACTCTACACATAGAGACCAAGACGATTAATATTAATGTAGAGAAGGAGTGAATGCAGCGATAACAACGGCAGCCAAGAGGAAGGACTAAGGGTAATTGTAAAGCAATGTACAAAAGATTCACAGCAAAAATGGTGATGTGGTACACGCAAATTTAGCTAAAAATGTGCAGAATACAATGCAATCAAGCATTTTGGGATGTGGAGTCAAGCCTGCAGCAGATTAAATGCTCACGTTTTAAAATGACAGCCTAGGATGAATGGCAAAGCTGCTGTGAGTGCCGACGGTAATTGTAAAGCAATTTACAAAAGATTCACTGAATGAAAATGCTGATGTGGTACACAAAAATGTAGCTAAATATGTGGAGAATGCAATGCAATCAAGCATTTTGGGCGATGTGGAGTCACAAACTGGCAGCAGATTAAATGCTGACGAGAGAAAAACATGCGGTTTTAAAATGATGTGCACAAAGGATGAATGAAGCTGCGAGAGGAGGGCCCGACGGTAATTGTAAAGCAATTTACTGCATTCACTGAATGAAAATGCTGATGTGGTACACCAAAATGTAGATAAAAATGTGGAGAATGCAATGCAATCAAGCATTTTGGGTGAGGTGTCTCAAGCCGGCAGTGGATTAAATACTCGCGGGAGGTTTATTTAGACATTTATTTAATCCAAGAACAAGAACAGACATTTAATCCAGAAAGATAAACACAATAGATCACAGTAGTCAAGTCAAGTCAAGTCGGCTTTTATTGTCAATTTCTTTAGATGCCCTGGTCATACAAAGAATTTAAATTTTGTTTCTTACTTTCCCGTGCAGACATAGAAATACTTTAAATACAGACATAGACATACTTTAGACATAGACATAGCCATAGACAATAAACATTAAATTAAAGTATTAAAGTAAAGTATTTAATATTAATAAATTAACATAACACGCCACCCAGTTAAACAGGCAAGCTACTGGTAGCCAGTTCACCATCCATTAAATTCTTCGTCCTCCGTGTCGCTTCTGAACATCTCCGCCAACTCCTGAGGAAGACGAAGCGCCGTCTCCTCTTCTGCGGGGCTGTCGTCAGACAGATGGTTTCGGTTGTCACTGAAGGCCATGCTGTGTCGATCCATCCAATGACTTGCTGGAAAGTTGCATGGCGCATTCTCCCGGTTGCCGTGAAGCTGTGCTCTCCATCCACCATCCACTCCTCCCACAGGCGACGCAAGACTGCCTTAAAGCTCCGGTTCACTGAGATGTCGAGTGGCTGGAGTACTTTGGTTAAGCCTCCAGGGATGATGGCAGGTATGGAGTTGCAAGCTTTTATTTTATCTTTAAACTGTGGCGTTATGTGCGCTCGCATACTATCCATCACAAGCAGGGCTTTGCGTGTTTTAAAGAAGCCATCAGGACGCTGAGTGTAGCACCGGTTAAGCCAGATGTTCATCATTTCTTGATCCATCCACCCTTTCTCATTCACAGTCACGACAACTGAGCGTGGAAATTCGTCTTTTGGCATGGTTTTCCGTTTACTAAAATGACCATCGGTGGCAATTTCGATCCATCTCCACAACATGCCAACACCACTGTAAAGTGTGATTTGTCATGACCAGTTGTCACTATATTCACACTTTTTTGCCCTTTCTCTGTGACACTTCGGCCCATGGGGATGTCAAACGTGAGGGGGACCTTGTCCATGTTGACAATATGGTCCGGCGAAACGTGTTCAGTTACCTGCTTTTCAACGAACTCACGGAAACTGTCAACCTTGGTTTGGAAGTCTGCTGGCAGTTTCTGGCACACTGTTGTCCTATGAAGGTATATTGGGTGCAAAAGTGGCGAGCAGATTTAACTGCAGATTTTGCATGTGCACACTAAAGTCATAAATGTGTAACAGTAAAGTTGAAGTTGTACATATTTTTTTTATATCTTGTTAACACAAAATAGGGGCTACGGGTTCACAAATCCTTTTTACAGGTACACAAATCCTATCCTGTGAGTCACAAATTTCAAGAGTCACGCACTCGACACTTTTGCTCCAATCGTTGCAGCGCAGTTGGTGCGAAACACATTTGCACATCCGTGTTTCACAATCTGAGAACATGCACAACATTTGTGCATTTGTAAACCCACATGTGAACTAATGCATCCGAAGTTGTGCATCTGTGAAATAATTTCTCATTAATAAAATTCTACAGATCGCTTTGATTTTCTTGCACGACTACAAGTCAATTGATACAAGTGCTCGAATCTGCTTCTACGAGTGACGATACTTTTGCTCCTGGCTAGGTGATGTAATAGGAGCAAAAAGATTTGTATGTGTGCACGTCGAGCGAATCGATCGAGAAAACAAGGCGGCCGGATCTGGATCCTGGATCGTGCTCAGACTACCATTGCCTGCTCATAAAGTAAGTAACCTAAGTATGTTTCCTTATCAATGAAGGACACACGATTTATAGTTTTTCTTTGCACAAAGCGAGGAAAAAATGTTGCGGTGTGCGGTATTATTCATAATGTCTGCACAGCAAACAATTGCTAACTTGCCTAGCACTATCCAATAGTCTTCGTGCAAGATACAAATCAGCTGTTCGAAAATTGCAGAACGATTGTGTCAGATTGTGTCCTAACGATTTTGGACGGGCAGTGTCATATTTCTGTACTTCTAAACTAGTTATTTATCTAGCGATAGCTAGCTTGATCTGGCACTGGAGGATTTAGCAAGCAGGTAAACTAAGCTAAACATAGCCGTCATGATAATGTAAACCAACAAACAAGATAACTTTCTTCATATTATTATCATGTTACTTAGGCCTACCTTATGAGCAGGCAATGGTAGTCTGAGCGCGATCCAGATCCGGCCGACTTGTTTTCTCGATCGATTCGCTCGACGTGAACACATACAAATCTTTTTGCTCCTATTATATCACCTAGCCAGGAGCAAAAGTATCGTCACTCGTAGAAGCAGATTCGAGCACTTGTATTAATTGACTTGTAGTCGTGCAAGAAAATCAAAGCGATCTGTATAATTTTATTAATGAGAAATTATTTCTCAGATGCACAACTTCGGATGCATTAGTTCACATGTGGGTTTACAAATGCACGAATGTTGTGCATGTTCTCAGATTATGAAACACGGATGTGCAAATGTGTTTCGCACCAACTGCGCTGCAACGATTGGAGCAAAAGTGTCGAGTGCGTGACTCTTGAAATTTGTGACTCACAGGATAGGATTTGTGTACCTGTAAAAAGGATTTGTGAACCCGTAGCCCCTATTTTGTGTTAACAAGATATAAAAAAAATATGTACAACTTCAACTTTACTGTTACACATTTATGACTTTAGTGTGCACATGCAAAATCTGCAGTTAAATCTGCTCGCCACTTTTGCACCCAATATACCTTCATATTGTCCATGCTCTGATAGAGAGGCGGTTGCGTTGCATGAAGCGGTAACACCAGGATGGCCCGCCTGCAAAGTCGTCTATATTCATCTCCTTTGCAACTACCAGGGCGTGGAGACGTAACTGCACAGTTGACAAGTCTCTCCCGGCAGCACGTTGTTCAAGCACCCATCTGTGGACTCGTTCTTCCAGCTCTGGCCATCTTGCTTTCAATCCACGATTAGCTTTCTTTGTTTTCTTCATTGCATTTAGATTAACCTCTGCTTTTCGCCAGTCCCTCGCAAGTTTTTCACTCACTCCAAACTTTCTTTCTGCTGCTCTATTTCCATTTTCGGCTGCATATTTCGCTACCTCTAGTTTGAAAGCAGCAGTGTATGACTTTCTTTTGGGTGGCATTTTGGTTGTATCCAGTCTTTTCAGTCCAGTTGCCAATGTCTTTAAATTAATTTAAATTAATGTTTCAGGGGTAGGCCTGCACAGTTGTATACAACGGCTCTGGTTATCCTAGAGTGCCTAGAGCGCCCTCTCGCGACTGTAGACGGTAATGTTTATTCCTCTTTCATTTCGGAATTATTAAAAAAAATGAATGTTACCGGTAAATTTCATATATAAGTCGCACCTGACTATAAGTCGCAGGGCCAGCCAAACTATGAAAAAAAGTGTGACTTATAGTCCGGAAAATACGGTAATTTAATTTACAGATAAAGCAATCACACTAGTAATCTTCCACACCCAACGTCTATACCCCAACTGCTTTTGACATTTGTGACGACCCTGTGCCCCTTCAGGCCTTCTCCTGTCAGTGCACGGACAGGGCTGGGCCTGGTTGGGCTAATACCCTCATTGATTACACCTATGGTTAGGGTGGGGCTATATAAGGGGTTCCCTATCTCTCTCATTAGGCACTTTTCTTTCTTCTTGCAGGCACTCACTTTGATTCTCTCACACTTGCACTTTGCGCTCTCCCCTCATTTCTAACCCTACCTCTCTTTCTCTTTCTTTGTCTTTAGGCCTACTTCACTAGCTTCTCACATACTGACTCTTTGCATCCATACGTATACATGCACGCCACCACTCCCATTAATTTCCCCCTAGACATTTTGCTATAGGTAACCTTGTGCTTTACTTTAATAAATTAATATATTTGGTTTGAACCTTGTTGTCCGTGTCCCTCTTTATGTTTCGGTCTGGGAACGAGCTGGTCGTAACACATTGCTCACTTGTAGTATACTTAAGGAAAAACAGTGTCAGGTGCTAAATGCCCTAAATCTTTCTTAAGCCCAAAATGAAAATAGGTTAAAACAAACTTGCCCTCAAATAGAATAGATCAAGGAAGTAAAAAATGAGACTGGAGTTGAAACTGAGTGTGAAAGTGTGTTTTGGGTGCGTCTTATGCACTTTATGCGTCTCTCTGCACCTGTGTGTATGTGTGTGTGTGTGTTTGTGTGTGTGTGTGTTTGCATGGGAATGTGTGCGGGTGTGAGTAGGCCTATGTGTATTCGTTGTCAGGGACGTCGTTAGGCTTACAGTATTTTGGGGGGGCTGAAGCCACCCTAAGATGATCAAAAGCCCTCCTAAAAAAATATAGTAAAAATATGCGTCCAAATTCACTTCTATTATTCTCTGTTGAATTGCTCACAGATTACTTATCTCACACAAATCAGCTTTTGAGTGATATTAGCGGCTAAGTGCTGATAAACGGGTCGCATTTTGCGGCTAGCTTAAGTTTCTCTGCTCTGGCGTGTGACTCCAGCGCCTTCACACCCAGAGTCCCATATTTTGCAAAGTTTGCAGCGAGCCTCGTACCTGGAGCTGAGTACCGCTTGTAACCGACACTGGAGATCGCTGTGATCTAGCCATTCTCGTTGAAAGTACACTTTCCCATTTTCCACATGTAGCCGAACATTAACAAACTCTGAGGAGACGCAGACGTATTCCGCGGGCAGGTATTTCATTTCTCACAGGATTTGTTTTGTAGATTTATCACCGCATAGCTTACGTACCAACACCAATATCCCCCAGAAAGAACTACAACACACCGAACCAACATTCTGAGGGCAGCAAAGACGCTAGAGCTCCGCTTTGTAGGCTACAACTCAACACTTTTTTGCTACTTTGTAATAACTTTCTGCTGCCAGCGTTTCTGGAAATGAATGATGGTAAAAAAAAATTTAGACCTGACTAAATTAAATTTTAGACCTCGGATGAAAATCTGGCCCGTTTTAAGACGTTTTAAGGCCTTAAATTTAACGTTCAGAATTTTAGACTTTTTAAGACCCTGCAGGAATCCTGTTTCAACGAGACTACGTACTTGTCTGTACGATTAAGTATGAAAATAAAAAAAATCATGAAATTAAATTAAATGTCATCATATTTACAGTCTATACTTCTCAGTGTTCACCTGCGCACCCATTACTCTCGTATGAATTACTCGCGACCCCGTGATCGCATAGATATGGCAAGCATGTCAGATGAAAGAGGAGACACAGAGCTATCCATTTGTACTAAGTATATTGATCCTTCTGGGTTATAAAAACAGACGAAGTGACTGCAAAATAATAACTTCATATAGCTCAACTTACCCACGTTTTTGTGTGTTTTTGTGGCAAAGCATGCTCATAATCTCCAATGCTATCATGTGTTTCTCTATGGCAAAGCATGTTCATAATCTGTTTTTTTCAGGTCCTAGTAAATTCCTGCATGGTATCCAATTCAAGGCTCACATTGCATCCCAATTTGTTCAAGAAAGAAACACTTTTTGCCTTTACTCAAAAAATCCTTTATAGAAATGCATGGGGTTAGTTTGTAACGCCAATATGGCAGTTGTCTACACATATCCTGCCCCTTCCGCGGCAAAAAAGTCGACATGTGAATACATTGTGCCAATCATATGGTGTGTTGTGAATATATCATGCCAAGTATATGTTGTGATCTCGCCACTGGAACAAGGTTGGTGTCGTGAAGCCTTGCACACGCACATTTCTGCTGAAATAGATGCCTGATAAGTGGCCAAAAAGCGTTACAATATGGCCGCTGAGTGGAGAGACTTGCCTGAAAAGACTTTGGTTTTAAATCCAACTTAAAGACCTTCCTCTTCTCTCTTGCTTTTACTTCCTCCTGAGACCTCCTCCCTCTCATGCACTTTCCTTTCCTTTCTTTTATGCTATTTTATTATCATTATTACTTTTATACTTTCAATTGCATGTTTGTTAATTCTGTTCTATTGTTTTTATAAATGCTTATTTATTTATTGCACTTCATCTCTATTTATTTGAATTAATCTTTTATACCGTGTTACCTGAACTTATATTTTATTTTTATTATTTTAAATCCTTTTTTTATCCTTTTTATAATTCTGGGCTCCTCTTTTACCTATGTGTGTACAATTAACTATCTATCTGCCTTACCTGTGAAGCACTTTGGGTCAACTGTTGCTTTTAAATGTGCTATACAAATAAAGTGACTTGACTAATGTCATTTTGATCAGCTACAGACAAGTGGCAGACAGAGCATGTCACTTGTCACTTATAGGCTATCAGAGATTGTTTTTGAGTTTTGAGTTTTCATTCCACAAAATAATGCCTTAACTCAAAACAGCTGTTAGGCTTATGCAATTTTAAGCTGTAAAAAATATCACATGCAGCCATGCTTAAATTCTGCTCATTGCACATTTATTCTAATGTAATATAATAAAATATTCAGCATTCATTATTATTATTGAATGCTTAGCTGGAATAATGTTTTTCCCTAAGAAATCAAGGATTAAATTATTAAAATCAAAGTAAAAAAAAAGTGTCAAAGTAGCCTAGTTAGGCTATCGGTTTCCTAAAGGATCACTTCCACTACCACGATCATGTAGTAAAGTTGTTAAGTTGCCTTTATAATATTAAAAAGTCAAAAAGTAGTATACATCGCACACTGGAGGGTATATTTTGCTGACTTTATTTGGCGTGAACAACGCGTTTCGCAAGTTGCTTCATCAGGTTCACAAAATATACCCTCCAGTGTGCGATGTATACTACTTTTTGACTTTTCAATAGTTAGACTGCACACCATCAGCACCTGGAGCAAGGGCTGTGCACAGGGATTTTGACCTATATAATATTACTTAAAGCGATGGTTCAGAACAATTTCACCCTAGGGTCCTTTGCACCATGACCCCGAGCCAAACACCCTCCCAGAACCTTTTTTCCCTTGGTCGAACCCTGGTCGAGTAGCGTTGTCAGAAACTAATGACGTTCTGCAGTCGTGATGGAACCAACTTTTATCTCGTAAATTACCCCACTAATAATGCCCTGAATGGTACGAAACTTCTGCAGTAGTACAACTATGACCTTTAGTCCAATAACGAGGCATTAGAAAGTTTGGAGTTTATTGGGGGCCAAGCAGCGAAGCTGCGCGGCAACCCATAGTGTTTGTACCTTTTCCTATTATTATAATTCCTCTCCACTGGAAGTCTATGGCAGCCCATAGAACCGTACAGTAAAAAGTTGTGAAATTTGGCACATTGATTCGGGACAGTATAAAAATGAGTTTGAGCAAGTTTTATGCCTGAACCACAGACAGTCTAGCGCCACCAATGGGTCAAAGTTGACATTGCATACATGCAATTAACTTTTGAACTGTATGCCCGATTTTGAATATCGCAACATATTTGGAAGCCTTGGATGAGGCTGAACTCAACGCACCCTATGACGTCAATTTTCCGCCATGTTGGATCTTCGGCCATATTGTATTTCATCAAAAACACTTAAAAGTTTTGAAAGTTCGCAAAGTTTGTCCGATTTTCACGAAACTTGACGCAGATGATCTTCAGACCATTTTTGGAGACATATTGATAACCCGTTGCCCGTGACGACCAATCAAGTTTGGCAGGAAGTGAAGTGATATCGCAGCAACACTTTCGCGTATCAAAACCAAAATAGGTATATGGGCTCAGGAAGATGTACAATATATTTAGTGACCTTTGATCACTAGGGGCGCTATAATTATCAACACTTTCTTGTATTGACACCAAACTTGATATGTGGACTCGTGACAACCTGAGGACGCACAATAACTTTGGTGATGTTTGAGGTGTGCGTATCTGTGGGGAGCCATTGGGGTGTGTGGGGGAGGAAGTTTAACCGTGTATATGTGTGTGTGTGGGACGGGGGGGGTTAATTGGGTGTGTGTATAATGTAGCAACATTGGGTTGCCATGTCAACTCCTGCTCAACTGCTTGGCCCCCACATTGCTGATTGCAGCTATATTTTAAATAAGACTTGCCTGATTATCTGCTACTATACTGCTGCCTCGACGTTTCTTCTGTGATTTGGGAAAAGCCCGTAAAAGTCCTGGCAGGAAGCATGCATAAGGATGTAGATCCAGGAATGCACTAATATTTTGTTCGTAGTCCAGTTTGCAACAATTATTAGTTAACACTAAGTTGTAAACACTTCGGAAAAAAATATTTAAAACTGGATATACCAAAAAACTTTGATGTTATCGCTTCCTGCAAGGACTTTTACAGGCTTTTCCCAAATCACGGAAGAAACGTCGACGCAGCGGTATAGTAGCAGATAATCAGGCAAGTCTTATTTAAATAAACTCCTGGTGCACTTACAAACTTTCTAATGCCTCGTTATTGGACTAAAGGTCATAATTGTACTACTGCAGAAGTTTCGTACCATTCAGGGCATTATTAGTGGGGTAATTTACGAGATAAAAGTTGGTTCCATCACGACTGCAGAACGTCATTAGTTTCTGACAGCGCTACTCGACCAGGGCTCGACCAAGGGAAAAAAGGTTCTGGGAGGGTGTTTGGCTTGGGGTCATGGCGCAAAGGACCCTAGGGTGAAATTACTCCGAACCATCGCTTTAATATAATATACTGCCTATGAAGGTAAGCAAATCTTGAGTAAAATGTGTCAAAGTATTTATCGGTCTCCTAAGGTAAACTAATCCACTCCTCCATGTTTGCGCTATCGGTCCATTCTCTTGCGGTCACATAAATCACTGACCCCACCTCACTAGATCTACATAGGCTATCTACCTTATCTACCTCGCTGGACCTAGGCTCCCCCTTGCTGGGCGTAGGCTCTTTCCACTTGGATATAGCCAAATACCACATTTTAAAACTGTAGCTTAAACTGTTTTGAGATATATAAATGCATGTTGCAGCATCCCCTATGGAAGAACTTTCATGAAATTTGTTTTTCATTCAGAGAATGATGTAGCGATGCTATGACTCAAATTTCATTTCAAGTTTGAATAAGCTCATCAAAAGATTTTGTGAAGGATTAGATTATTGTGAAGGATTAGATTATTTCACTCACCAGGTGGTGAGTGGTGAGTGGCGCTACACCACAAATGAGTCGTTATGAACTAGGGCAGGGATGGGCAACTTTGATGATAGAGAGGGCCACATAATTGCCCTCTCGCTGCCAAAGAGTCAGATGTGACCGCGCACGTCCACCACTGGGATATCAGGAATCAGGGGTATTAAATATATATGCAGTATGTCTGTACGGTTTATTAAACCAACATGCATTAATTTAATATTTTCTATACTCAAATGCATTTTTAATATTGCTTCTATTCACCAATGAACTTGAAATAAACTAAAAAGTATTACACATTCACAATAAACTTTTTTTCCACTGTAATGGGTAATAGTGACGTAAAAAAAGGCTCTGTTGTGAGTGTATCTTTACCAGGGTTCCCAAATGTAGAATTCCATGACTTTTCCCTGACAAAAATCCTGAATTTCCATGACCAATCGGGATATTAAAAAATGGGCATTGATAAAACAGGTAGGGCTAACTACAACCTATTATCGGATGAAAGAAAAATAAACTAAACGTTTCCCCAATCAAGATATAGCATACTTCTTAATTTGGGGGTCATAAAATATAGAAGCATAACATTAAATTGCCTAGTAGAGCGTCCATGTAGTGTCAATGTAGGCCTACGTGTCTGTGAAACTGACAAACTGAACTCTCGTGGGTAGGCCAGAAACAACTATATTTAAAACCACGAATGAACTGGATTACTGTTACTGTGCAAACGAGCGATTTGATAGCCTAATCCACTGCACGAAAAAAAAAGGAAATAGCAACGTGTTCTATTTCTAACAGGTGAATATCGTAGCAAATAGTATGGCGATGCCAATGCAGGGATTTCAAAACTGGAGAAATACATTTATGTTGTGTCTTTTTAGACTTGGTGAGCAGCCTTGCAGCTGCATTTTGCACCATCTGAAGTCGGGATAGAGAGGTCTGAGTGACACCAAAATAATAAGAGTTACAGTAGTCCAGGCGGGATGAAATAAAGGCATGAATCAATATCTCAAAGTCTTTGAAAGAAAACATCGTTTTGGCTTTACTTAAGATTCTAAGGTGGTAAAAAGATGACTTGACAACAGAATTAATCAATTTCTCCAATTTAAAATCAGGGTCAAGTATAAAGCCAAGATTTCTTGAACAGGGTTTTACATATCTTTTTGTGATTTCTGGCAACTTCAATCACATAACACTGGATTCCACGCTCACAAATTTCTACCAGTTTATTGACTGCCCTACAAGGAAAAACAGGACAATAGACCTCATGTATGCAAATGTGAGGGATGCATACAGTGCAAACCCCCTTCCCCCACTGGGAAAGTCAGACCACAACCTCATTCATCTCCAGCCAATGAACAAGCCCAAAGTACAGAGGCTACTAGTTGCCATACGCACCTTCAGAAAGTCACCTGAAGCGGATGAGGCTCTGAGAGACTGCTTTGAGTGCACTGACTGGAGTGTGTTACAGAATGGAGAGGACTTAGAGGAGGTCACACGGTGCACAACTGACTACCTGAACTTCTGTATGGACATTGTTGTTCCCACCAGAACTCTACGCTGCTTTCCCAATAACACGCCTTGGATAACCAGCAATGTCAAGACCCTTCTTAATAGGAAAAAGATGGCGTACAGAGAGGGGGACATGGCAGAGCTGAGGCACGTGCAAGGGGAACTCAAAGTCAAGCTGAAGGAGGCTAAGGAGGACTACAGAAGGAAGGTGGAACAGAAGTTGCAGAGAAACAACATGAAGGAGGCATGGGACGGCATGAAAATTATAACTGGCCCGAAGAAGAGCAGCAGCTCTGTGGAGGGGGACCTGGACAGGGCGAACCAGTTGAACCACTTCTACAACAGGTTTGACTGCCCTGCTCCAGCTCCAATGGGAGTGGTCTGTCCACCACCCCCGACTGAGTCAGGCACTGCTCTTGTTTTGCGTGCCTGCCCTACCCCCACCTCTCAGCCTCCCAGTCTCTCCAGCTCTGCATCCCGGTGACACCCAACGACCTGAGCCACCACCACCTCACGCCCTGCCCCCGCCTGACGCCTCCTTGCCTGTGCCTGTTGAGGCGTCCACGACTCTGGCAGCCTTGACAGGGACATCAAGGAGGTAATCATCCCCCAGCCCCCACCACCACATGCCCTCAATACCAGTGCAACACTCACCTCCACCATCACAGGCTATCGTACCCCCACCATCACTGGATATTGCACCCCTTCCCCACATGGCGATCACGGACAATGAGGCGACAACAACCTCAGTCAACAGCCATCAGACACACAGATCCCAGATGCACCCCTCCCCCTCCCCTCCCCTTACACCCCCCATCATCACAACAAATCAAGTGAGAGCTAAACTAAAAAAACTGCACACGAATAAGGCAGCGAGGCCTGACAGACTGTGTCCAAGGCTACTCAAGGCCTGTGCTGCTGAACTGGGGGAGCCACTGTAGCACATCTTCAATCTGAGTCTACGCCTTGAACAAGTTCCAACACTGTGGAAGACATCATGTCTCACCTCTGTCCCTAAAAAGCCACATCCTAGTGTGCTTAATGACTACAGACCTGTCGCTCTAACATCACATATGATGAAGACAATGGAGCGATTGGTCTTAGGTATGCTCAGACCCCAGGTACGCCATGCACTAGACCCGTTACAGTTTGCATTCCAGGAGAAAGTGGGCGTGGATGATGCCATCACTTATCTTCTACACAGGACACATTCTCACCTAGACAAGGGGAAAAGTGCTGTGAGAATCATGTTCTTTGATTTCTCAAGTGCTTTTAACACCATCCAACCCCTCAGACTGGGAGACAAGCTCTTGCAGATGGGTGTGGACACTCACATGGTAACCTGGATTACAGATTACCTGACTGAGTGACCACAGTTCGTCAGACTGAAGAACTGTCTCTCTGACACTGTGATCAGCAGCACCGGAGTGCCACAGGGAACTGTGCTCTCTCCAGTCCTGTTCACCCTGTACACATCTGACTTCTGCTACAACACTGAGTCATGCCACATGCAGAAATTTTCTGACGATACTGCAATTGTGGGGTGTATCAGGAACGGGTAGGAGGAGGAGTACAGGAGCCTGGTGGAGGACTTTGTGGAATGGTGCAACTCAATCATCTCCAACTCAACACTTCAAAGACCAAGGAGATGGTGGTGGATTTCCACAGGTCTAAGCCCACTCTGCTACCAGTCTCCATTCATGGGGTCAATGTCGAGGTGGTAAGCACCTACAAGTACCTGGGTCTCCACCTTGACAATAAACTGGACTGGTCAGCCAACACTGACGCACTCTACAAGAAAGGCAGAGCAGGCTGTACTTCCTGAGGAGGATGCGCTCCTTCAATGTGTGCAGCAAGCTCCTCAGGATGTTCTACCAGTCTGTTGTTGCCAGCATCCTCTTCTATGCAGTGGTATGTTGGGGAGGAAGCACAAAGAAGAAGGATGCGGGGCGACTTGACAGGCTGGTAAGGAAAGCTGGCTCTGTAGTGGGAGCTGAACTGGAGTGCAACACTTCAATATCTGACAAAAGGACCCTGAACAAACTGATCAACATCTTGGACAATGAGTGTCATCCACTCCACAACATTATTGTTAAGCAGAAGAGCCTGATCAGCTGGAGACTTCGCTCACTGCCTTGCACAACAGACAGACTGAGGAAGTCATTTGTCCCCAGGGCCATTGAACTGTTCAATGCTTCACTTAAGGGAAGAGGAGAAATAGACTTCTCCGCATAGTCTGTCTGCCTCTTCACCACCTCCATGTTTTGAACTGTCTGTCCACTAGCCACTTTTTACCACTGTCTTCTGCCTCACTGTTTGCGTGCTATATTAGCACATATGCACAACCCCTCCCTCCATGCCACAGCCGAACTGTGACCACACTTATACCTTCCTTAATATAGTTATATATATATAGATAATAGACTTTATTCTTGCACTGTTGCACTGTTTGACTTACTCATTTGCACCATCACCATGACACTCATTCACACAGAGCACCTTACCTTACCTTACCTTATGCACAGAGAATCACAGGCTCAGTCCCTGCCTCAGTCATTGCAAGCGCATCATGTTTGATTAATCACCCACTATGTGGATACTGTTTTTTAAGAATTGTGTTATTTAGTATAATTTGTATTTTAGTATATTTAGTATTTAGTATATATTTATCTTCTACTTGCCTTATTGCTTAGTTGTGTTTTTATATTATATACTTTTAATTACTTTCTGCTGTTAGTGAATGTGTGTGTGTGTTGTCTGTATGCTGAATTTCCCCTGGGGATCAATAAAGTATCTATCTATCTATCTATCTATCTATCTATCTATCTATCTATCTATCCAATACCTAAGTGAGCTTGTACACTTTCACTGCCCTCCCAGAACTCTGAGGTCCTCAGATAAACTACTGCTCTCAGTACCTCAGAGTCATCTAAAAAATAAAGGTGACCGTGCTTTTGCAGTAGCTGGGCCCAAGTTGTGGAACAACCTGTCTTTTCACATTAGATCCACACCAACTATTGGTGCTTTTAAAGCCTAATTGAAAGAACATGTGCTATCAATGGATTTTAAATAAAGTGTGGAATGTAATTATATAGGCTATATGTACATATTATTTTAGTTTTATTTTCCTGTTGTGCTTTTTTTGTGTCTTTATTCATTTTGTCTTCTATTATCTATTTATTTTTTTGGAGCACTTTGGTCAACCACAGGTTGTTTTAAATTGTGCTATATAAATAAACTTGACTACAACCACTCAAGCAAGTAGCCTAGCAATGGAAAAAGCTAATAACTCAATAGACACCAATGCTGTATAAATATATTTGTATTGATGTATTTTGGCAAATCAATTTTAAACTCCTACAACAAAATTCCCTGATATTCCATGACTTTGTCCCCTAAAGATATAATTCCCTGACGTTCCATAACTTTATTAAAATGCTGATGATATTCCTGAAATTCCATGACCCTTGGGAACCCTGCTTTACTTTGAGGTTGGCTAGGACAGCGGCTCTAGGAGCTCAGATAGACTACTTTTGGATACCTTCATGCATGGTATTGTAGTGGTGACTTAACCTACTAAAGACATAAGTTGACTTTGAATTCTGTGATAAGATCAGCTGTTTCCCATCTTGTCTGAAATGTACGATTCTGAGTTTTCTTTATAAACCGCTCTCTGTATCTCTTCCTCGCTGGCTGTTCTGGCTGTTCTGTGAAGAAAGCTCGACTCCGCAGGACTTTTTATATAGGAAGTGCCCCTATCGGAGGACAGTATTGTTAAAATAAGGATCTGATTCAGATGTGGTAAAAACCATGTGAAACAAACATTTTAATGACATTTCAAAATTGATCCGTGGGCCGCACGAGGTGAGGAGGAGGGCTGCATGCGGCCTTTGGGCAGCCAGTTGCCCATCCCTGAACTAGGGTGATATATATGGCTCCTAGAGACCAACTTGCCACAGTTTTGGTGCAATGGTTGTAGAGTTATTTAACCAAAACTGCTTTTGGTCTACCCGCTTTGGTCTATCAAGATCATGTGTCTGGTTGCAAAATTGCCTCAAAGCAGACTATTTTTGCCCATCTCTTTGTCTATTTGTCTCTTCAAACAAAATGCTATTTTTCCCCCTGGAGTTTTAGTCAATATGTCAGTATGGTTTTAATACATCAGTTTCATTAATGTTCAGGAAAGCTTTAGGCACCTGTCGCTCAAAACAATGATTGGCAACTCTTGTTTTTGCCCACGGAGGGTCATATTAAATGACATATCAGCTCAAAAGATAATAAATATTTCACCTCTTTGCTTGGTGAAAACTCCAACAGCAGATTGCACAGTGTAGATGAAGCCATTACCAGAACTTCATCAGGGGCATTCTGTAACAACTTTTATAAATCCAAAAAACAAAAACAAAATTGCATTACCACATTGTGTTGGTTCAGTTTTATAAGCAGGATCCATAAGTATTCCAGTTGTGACTTACCTTCATGAGTGGCTTCCAGACAGCATGGTCATGAAAACTAGTTCGAAGTTGCTGCACTGACCGAGACAAACTATGGAGACATCTAGAGAGGGATTCAAGATAAAGGGAATCATCTGCTATTTCTCCAATGGGCAAACCTTCAGTCAAAAAGATATGAAATGAAATTCACAGAAACATGAAGAGTTGAGTATTCATACCTTACAGCTGCTAGACGAACCTTGATACTCGATTCTGATAAGCCACTGACAATCCTATCCATCATGTTCTCAGTCTCTGTGATCTGAAATTAACAAAAGAGACATATAGATGTTGACAACAATTTTCAGACAGCTGTATAAAATAAACAGCTGTCACTTTTGAATTTTCAGGGAAGAGGGTAAAACAATTTAGCATAATTTAGGATATTCTCCAAACTTAAGCCGTTCGCAGAAAACAAAATTCAGCAAAAAAAGAAATCCTCAGTTGCAATCAAATATTCAACCAAGATCTTAGGTGTTACTGGGCTCTCCCTACATTTGCAGAGCATTTGTATTGCACAAAACTGTCATAAATACCTAATGGCTTGCACCCTTCCCTCTGGACAGTATGTGGACCGGCAAAGATAATATTCGAAGAGCCATATTATACAAGGTAATATTACACGATTTCATACAAATAGTAGGCTATTATATCCTAGAAATGTAGACGCACTCCCTATTGGCTTGCAAGCTGGAAAAATTAAACTTCGAAAAGGCCACTCACATCGTGTATAGAGTCGGTAGGCGGGCTTAACATAATGATTGATTGCAGAGTTACAATGGTTTGGCGTGAATTCCCTGCTACTTCAAAACAAAGAAGATGTATGTTGCTGTTGGCGAACAGCGTGACACGAGTTAAGCTTTTTTTAAGTTGGCAAAAGTTTGAACTAGCCAACTAGCTCCGCTGGTGGGAAAACGCATGGGACTCATGAGTTATAGTGCTATCCTATTGCGTGCAGAGGGAATTTGAAAGACAACCGATTATCCCGCCCCTCGGACAAAGCACTGCAAATGGTGAGTCCCCAGACCCTATATCTTGATGTGGGTCTGGCTCGTCAGGCTAAGGCTATTGCACAATTAGCCATTCCTAATTCTCCAGGGTGGGGAGAGTGATATTGCAATGCTGGTTCTACGTAGACAGATAGGCTACAGTTGGGAAGGTGCGCCATTCTCCCTATTACAAGTTACTTAAAAATAAAATAAAATAAAATAAAATAAAAATGCAGTTAAAAATTACTTCAAAGAAAGAACATTCTATAAATTACACATTTACAGCTATTTTACTTGTAATTACGGTAAGATTCTTTGGGTGTATGCAATGCTGTTTTGGTAACACTTTATTTTAATGTGTCGCTGTTACAGTGTACCTACCTAATTAGGTACAGTGGTACAACCTGTGTAACAACATGTACTATCAGGTACTATCATTGTACTTGCATTATGTATTTGTGGGTACCTACATATAGTTGTTACATTGTAATACTGAGTGCTTTTACAAAACTTTGCCAATTTGCCTAAATTTTCATCAGAGGCAAAGAGCTGACCTGAGACCTGCTGGATGGGGTAAATCTGGTCATGATAGATTTGATATACAAACCATTCAGTCAAGGCCTCATTGTATTCAGTGTACATGTAACAGCTGTGCTGCTACAACCTTGTTACTCTTTGATACAGTGGAATAAACCTATTAAGTGTACCAGTTAATTACTTACATGTACATATGACATGTATGTTGTGTCTTTGATGTCTTGTCACACACTTGTTGTATTGAAAAGAATGGAATAATGTAAATGAATGTCGAAAGCATCGCACTCATGTCTATGGAAGCATATGTGTAGCTTAATTCAAATGAGAATGCAATCTGCAATATGAAATTCAAAAAGACATTACATTATGCAATTACCAATTAATTATGGAATTTAATATTGCAATTTTCAATAATTTCCAACCAATTGTATTTTAATCTGCAAAGTGACAATGCAATCCTAAAATCAATTTGAATAATTTTGGTTAAAAAATAGAATAAACATGGATTGAATTGCATTCCATTTCGCCATGTTACTTCAGTCTCAAAATTCAAATGGCAATTCATTTTGCATTTGCCATCGTTTTGAGGCATTTTATTCAAATGGAAAGGAAATAGCGCCCCCCGTGATTGCATTGCACTTTGCCACGCTCTTTGTGTTGCAGCCCACTCTGTCGTCCATTTTTAGTAATCTGTCTGTTGAGTCAGACTCGTTGACACGGTGGTGTTCTACATCATCGGCCAGAGACCTGCAGCTGCAAACTCCTCCATTGCAAACGCTAACTGGGTAAAACGTAAACACGGAAGTGACGTAGCCTAGTTCCCGCCTTGACGAGTGACTTGACAGATTGCAGATCGAATTCCCATTTGAATTTTGCAACACAAAGAGCGTGGCAAAGTGCAATGCAATCACGGGGGGCGCTATATATATATTGGTTTGGACTTTGTTGAGGGCTTAAGAAAGAAAATGTCTGCCTGAAGTTATCAGACATTTTTGAATATGTCATAGGACACTTATTAGCATAGCCTAGTAGCCTATTCGAATATGAAGCATAAGATTAGTCTGCATATTTATTGGGCCAAAATAAATGTTCTTAAAGACAATATCATCATGTCAATACACCTGTTGTTGTAAGGTGTTCACATTAGGTTTTACTAAACTGATAAAGGTTTTTTTAGCATATTTTTGGGGCTTTTTTGCCTTTATTCTGATAGGACAGTGGAGAGTGACAGGAAGTAACTGGGAGAGAAAGATGGGGTGCGATCAGGAAATGACCGCAGGTCGGATTCGAACCTGGGTCCCCGTGGGCACTTGGACCCATATATGGTACGGGTGCTGCAACATTACTGCAAATATGCAAACAGACTATTTCTATAATATACAATTTCTATTCCATATCTGAACCCATGACATTAGCCTACCCAAACCTCGACCTCAACGTTTTGGACAAGCACACCAATGTTGGCTACTTTGTTACCCATCTGAAATAACTCCTCTAGGTTTGTTGCCTTCATCTTTTCTGTTTTCATTGTTTACAAAAAAATTGATTTTATATCAATGATGGCCTTAAAGTCTTGAGTCAGGCCCGAATTCTCCCATTTGCGTGTAACTCGCAAGTCCTTTTTCACATGCTTCCAGTTATGCACTTTGCAGTTATGCAAATGAGTTCAAAGTAAGTTGCCACACGCCCTTTGGTGCGTAATAGGCTACAAGAAAATTCCTGACACTTGTGAAATGATGCAAAAACTTCTTAACAAACAAACAATTTTCCTCCAGGGCTCAATGTTCCATCAGTCAGTGTCAACGAAGTTAATCAAGCAGTTCAATCGTAACTTTAGTACCAAATGAAAATGAGACCTTCCTTAAAAAAGTCAGGCTGCGTGAGTGGAGAAACCGATGGAGAGTGCCGAGTGCGGGAAAAGTTGAGGACAGAAGAATTTAAAATAACGTTCACTGTGCTTTCAATAATAAAGACGTTTTTTTATTCAATAAAACCATGACCTTATTTCTTCATTCAGAGCTAATTCAGTAAGTCAGCCTTTGGATAAGGATAGGCTATAGCCTACATTTGAACAAGTGAACATTTGAACACTTTGACAATAATGTATTTTGAGTAAAATACACATTGTTACACTGTTTTTATCAATGAAGACGTCGATTTTGGTTGGTTATTACATAATGCACCATATTGGTAACACTTTATATTAAGACACATATTCACCATTAATTAGCTGCTTACTAACATGTATATTAGTAGCATACTAGCCATTTGTTAGTCATTATAAGTCACTAGACCCTTAATTAAGAATTTCTCCTATGTAAGCTCCTAATTACCCCCTTTAGCACTGATGCACATCATATGGCCTATTATGTCAGATATGAGTGAGATTTAATATAATAAAACATAAGACACATAAATAAGGAATATACAAAGCCCCTGTTCATATCAATCCTGTCAGGCATTAAGCATTTGATGTGTAGTAAGTCACCTTCTTACGGATGTCTTCATCATTAGAGCCAAGTGATGCATAGAGCTTGAAGGCAGCTTGTCTGAGCTCATGAGCATGCTTCAAATCATGGTCTAGCTGCAAATAGAGAAAGTACAGTTATTTATTATTGGAATAATAAGCAGTGAAACATGTAAAACTACGAATTCCCATTTATAATCCATTCTTATCTTGCTTTATGTCTTCAAAGGATCTCTGTAGATGTTTATATCCTCAAATTTGGTAAGGTCTGCTGTTTATTTTGATATATGGTTTGCCATGTATTGATTGAAGAGTTTGTGAGATATTCCACGATAATGGGTGTGCAGAATGTAAATATGATTTAATTTCATGTAAATGCAATGTTAATTTTCTGCTCTTTCATGTGATGTGTGTGATATCTGTGAGAGACGAGTATTCCGTGAGCAATACAACAGAGAAGGAGGGGTGTGAGTTTGGACACAAAGTTTGCTTAAGCTGTGCAAATGAAATCTTAAACATTTATTGAATATCTGTAGATGTGTGGGTTAAACATCCATTAAATATTTGTAGATGTCTTGTTGAACATACACTCACTGAACACTTCATTAGGTCCACCTGTTCAACTGCTCATTAACACAAATATCTTATCCAACAATAAAATGGCAGCAACTCAATGCATTTAGGCATGTAGACATGGCCAAGACAATCTACTGAAGGTCAATTCAAGCATTAGAATGGGTAAGGAAAGTGATTTAAACACAGGCAGGTGTGAATATTTCATAAATTGCTGATCTACTGAGATTTTCCACACAGAACCATCTTTAGGGTTTACAAAGAATGCTCAGAGAATGAGAAAATATCAAGTGAGAACTTCTCTGGGCAAAAATGTCTTGATGCCAGGGATCAGAGGAGCATGGCCAGACTGGTTCAAGCTGATAAAAAGGCAGTACTTAAAATAAGTTAAGGTATAGTTTCTTGGGCAGACTTTGTGATCCTTTGTATCAATTAAACATTACAGAAATGCAACAGCCTACATGAGTATTGTTAGTGACCATGTCCATCCCTTTATGACCAAAGCGTACTCTTCTTCTGATGGACGCTTTCAACAGGATAATGTACCAGGTCACAAAGCTCAAATCATGTAAAACTGGTTACTTGAACATGACCATGAGTTCACTGTACTCAGATGACCTACACAGTCACCAAATCACAATCCAATAGAGCACCTTTGGGTTATGGTGGAACAAGAGATTCGCATCATGGATGTGCAGCCGACAAATACGCAGCAACTGTGTGATGCTATCATGTCAATATAGACCAACATCTCCAACATCATACAGTCCAACCCAGTATTAGCAAGGCGTTCCAGGTGAACATCAGTTGAGCCTTCAAATGTTCAACAGAGATTGACTAAATGTTTTACTAATAATCTGCTTAGCATTTGTACATGCATAGTTGAACACTTGTACAAATAAATTGTAGTGAAAATAAGCAAAAATACTCATGAATCATCACTAATAATCTGTTAAACATCTACAGAACAGAACTGGACGCAGACACCTTCCGTCATTCTCTCACAGAATTGCATTTTAAACGGCACTGACTATTTAGAAACAGAAGTAAACATGAACACGGCACTAAACGACCAACAATGTCAAAAGTAGTATCCTGTCCAGTTCTATTTCTCCATACATGAGGTCCACAGAAATTACACCTTTCAACTAGAGTGCCATTTTCAAGAAAATGCTAACACACCTCAACAGTGACGTCCCAATCCGTGCCCAGAGGAAGAAGATCCATTCGTTTTCCAATATATTATATGCCATAATATTGTAACCGTCCGTCCAATGTATACATGTACTTACAACCAGCAGTCATGTAAATACTTTTGAAATATTAAAATTAGCACAGAGAGGATATAACTATAACTGATCTGAGTGCACACTCCCAGCTAAACGCCATCGACTCATTCTAAAACACAAGCCACAACTGACTTAACATTGTGGGAGAATACTTGCACTGTTCAGTTAAGTTAACTCCTTGAATTACAGGTGGAGTGTTTGTAATTAGGGTTTGAAAAGTCAGTCAACACATTCACATTATATCATTACCCTGAAGGAGGTATTGCTGAAATGCAATGAGTAGGGCTACACCTCAGACGCACATGCAACAAACAAGTCCAATAAAACTGTGTTTGCCAATCATGTTTTTTTTTTTTGTCCAATACCCAAAGCTTCCTTACTCTAACAGCAAGGTCACCTATTTACTGACAGTATTTTAGATCACTTCTGTTGGAATGTTCTAAACTTTAGCGATGACAGCTATAGAAGTGCCATAGGCACAAGCACGTGGTAGAATTCTGCTGTTTGTTTGTAATTTGACAGACCTTCCTCACATAGAGACCGTTGCTAATGTGATTTTTAGAGAGATTGTAGATTGACTACCCAGCATTCCCAGCACAACTTTATACATCTCTAAAAGACCACAATACAATCCAAATTGATCATTTAGCCTAAATCAATATATTGTATACTTTTTACATGCAATATTCTGATTTAACTTTACTATTATGACAATCATATAAAAATCATAAATGGAAGTGACACCACGATTATGGAAACTATCACTAGTTCAGCTAAGTTATATTCTCCAAAGAGCCATATTGACTGACAAGGCAATATTACACGGTTTATTACAAATAGTTGCACAATTGCCATAAAGCAATTTGTGATTCTCTGGGTTGAGGAGAGCAACATTGCAAGGCTGGTTCTCAGTAGATAGATAGGCTACGGCTAGGAAGGTGTCCCTTTTACAAGTTAGTTTAAAAGAAAAAATACACTTTTTGAAGATGTCATAGACCAAACCAACACTTATTAGCATAGCCTAGTAGCATATGTCACAAGATTTGTCTGCATATTGTTTGGCCATGAACCAAACTAAAGTCAAGGTTAAGCCATCTTTTTATATTCTTTTCCTGATCCACAGTTCAACCAGAGACTTTCTAATGAGGACACACAGCACTCAAATAATCTCCCATAGAAATGTATGGGGTTAGTTTGTAACGCAAACATGGCAGTCATCTACACATATTCCGCCCCTTCCTCTGCCAAAAGTTGACATTTGGCGCAGCCGTGGCCTACTGGTTAGCGCTTCAGCCTTGTAACCGGAGGGTTGGCGGTTCAAACCCCGACCAGTAGGAACACAGCTCACTGCGCCGGGATTAGTGTGTGCTTCACCTCACTGTGTGCTCACTGTGTGCTGAGTGTGTTTCACTAATTCACGGATTGGGATAAATGCAGAGACCAAATTTCCCTCACGGGATCAAAAGAGTATATATACTTATATGTGTATATATCGTGCCAATCATGTGGTATGTTGTGAATACATTGTGCGAATCAAGTGTAGTGATCTCGCAGCTGGAGCGAGGTTGGTGTCGTGAAGCCTTGTGCATGTGCAGTTCTGCCAAATAGATGCCCGATTAGTGCTCTAAAATGCTACCCTTTTTCGTAAACCTTTTGAAAGCTCTTGCTTTCTCCATGGCTCAGTGGTTGGCAAGGTCCTGGGTGAAATTTACAGAGGTCTCACAAGAGATGTGAAACTCATTGACTATTTATGCACAAGCAGTAATTACAATCAAATATGTCATAGATGTGGAAACTTACCCTTAAACCTGGGTGTGTCAACTTGTGTGTATGTTATCAGGCCAAACTTTCAAGGATATATAAACTTTTGATCAGGGCCATTTAGTCAAATTATTATTTAGAATTATCACCCAAAGAGAAGAAATACACTTTTCTGATTGCATGGTAGGGTGGCTACTAATTCTGAATAACTGGACACAGATGAAGTAAATTTGGTAAAAAAGTTTAATCACTGTTCCATATCAATGCTCATTTAATGGTAACTATAACAACCATAGTAAACGACAGTTGAGCCTGGAAGCAGACTTCGTAACAATGGAATAAACTCTAAACAAGCTAACTGTCCACCGTTATCCCTTTCAGAACCAAAGAAAGTTGTACAACAAACTGAACAAGTCGGCTTCTTTTTAAACTGAACCGCTTGTTTCCTTTGCGTACTATAAAGGCACTATTGCCTATAGTGGAAACTGGGCGATAAGGAGGATAAAAGCCTTTGAGGTGTCCCAACATACGGAATTAATGAACTTGGCGCTGCGTGTTGGGGAGTTCTTTGCCTCCGACTCGTCCATTATATCTGTATATTGGGACACCTTGGCGGCCGCTATAGCTATAATTGCTGTTGCTGTTTACATCCCGCCATCAGCTGATGCCAACGCTGCATGTGACGTCATCAATATGGTCACCGCTAAGTTACTCACACAACATCCAGATGCCTATATGGCAATTTCAGGGGACTTTAACCATACTTCTGTCTCTGCAATACTTCCAACTTTCCAGCAATTTGTGAACTGTTCCACCAGAGACAAAAAAAACATTAATATAAAAAATATATGCAAATGTGCAGGACTCTTATAATTCCACAGCTCTGCCCCTACTTGGCAGGTCAGACCACAACCTGGTTCTCCTCACACCCATTTACACACCCATTGTTCAACAGCAGCCGGTGACTACAAGGACAGTAAGGAGGTGGTCACAGGAAGCTAATGAGCTTCTGCAGGAGTGCGTTGAGGTCACAGACTGGGATGTGCTTTGTGAACCCCATGGCAATGGCATTGACTCGATGACGGACTGTATAACAGAATACATCACCTTCTGTGTTGACAATGTCATACCAACTAGGAAAGTAAGATGCTTTGCTTATAAGCCCTGGATCACCAGAGATCTAAAGGAGTTATTAAATAAGAAAAAGAAAGCCTTTAGGGATTGCCACAGGGCTGGCAGCACTGTGAGGATCATGTCCTTTGATTTCTCAAGTGCTTTTAACACCATACAGCCTATGCTGCTACATGAGAAGCTGTAATGGATGCAGGTGGACACCTGTTAACTCATTGAGTGCCAAAAACGTAATATTACGTTTTTCCTTCCCATGCGTTGAGTGCCAAAAACGTAATATTAAATTTTTAGCTTTTTTTTTTAATTACGAAACTAGACACTCTAACACACCTTATATGTGATTTTGGGAACTCTGTGATGAATGGAAATGAAATATATGACGATCGAAAACTCATGAAAACGCACAATCTGGACATTTTATCTAGACATTTTATCATAACTCGGTTGCCGCTTTGGGTCGAATCAGTGACGCATGCACGTCAGGTCAAAACCAGGCCATTTTCGTGGGTCTATCATAGGGCTGTCACTTTTGTGAAAAAATCCTGTTCGATTCTTGAGACATAATTGTTCATTGAATCGATTGTAAAATCGATTTTTCATGTCTAAAGACGTTTCGATTTTCAAACCCCGAAGTGCTTCCATATCGAACTCCTCAAGTTATTAGGGCCTATCACTCGTATCTCTCATGTCGCACAGGTTGATCGCGTTGTCCTCAATTTTTGGCAAAACACCAGCAGCACAGCAGCCGATTGAAAAAGCTGTTTCCGGTGCGTAATATTGGTGGGAATTTTCTTTTTAACTTTCGCAATGCTTACTGCACTTCGGAATTCTTTGTTATTTTTCTGCTTGTTCCTGAGTTTTGTTACATCTATCTTTTTCATTTGTTTAATTCGTTTAAAATTAATAGTGTACATATTTGGTTAAAATCGATTCCCTATTTTAGTTTTCGAAACTTGTGTTGGTTGGTCCAATCGATTGTGCAATCGATTTTCGAACGTAAAGTGACAGCCCTAGTCTATCACTAGGTGGCAGTCTCGCCAGGTCTCGCTGATCACTTCCCGGAAAGTTTACAGGCAACACTTCATATTTCATGAAAGACGATATATCTCCATTTCTAGAAAAAAACTATTTTGATGAAAACTAGCCACTGTTTAGCTTGGGATTTCTCAGGAACAGAGGCGTGTAGAAATACACGGTTTGCACCCACTGAGAGCTTAAAGTATCACCTTTTAAACGAGCCATTGTATGTGTTCATAGCTATAACACAGAATATGCTGTGGCTGTACAAAAATCATCAACAATGGTCTAGATTGCTGGCACTCTAGGACAAAGCTTCCGAAAACAGCTTGGCATTCAATGAGTTAACGGAGTACAGGCAACTGGTGGACCGTTTTGTGACATGGTGCAGGAGCAACCACCTTGTCTTGGCTCTTATAGACAATAAACTGGATTGGAGGTACAACACTGAGGCTGTATACAAGAAGGGTCAGAGCAGACTCTATTTCTTGAGAAAGCTCAGGTCATTTATTGTGTACAGCAAAATGTTGCCTTTTCTGCCATCTGTTGGGGCAGTAGCATTACAGCCAGGGACACTAAAAATTTTAATAAGATGGCATTGTGTTGGGGACTGCTCTAGAGCCCCTGGAGTTGGTGGTGGAGAGAAGGATGCTGCACAAACTGTTAAACATATTGGACAATACCTCACATCCACTAAACAAGTTACTGGTTAATCAAAAAAGATTTTTCACTTGAAGGCTATGCCAACTAAGCTGTAAGAAAGACAGATACAGAAAGACTTTTTTACCCACTGCAATAGCAATTTATAAATATAGCTGCAAGCAGCAATGAGTGGGCCAAGCAGATAAGCAGTTGAGCAGGAGTTGAGTTGGGATTGGATTGGATTGGATTGGACTGGATTGGAGTTCATTGGATTGGATTGGACTGGACTGGATTCAAAGGTCACCGACTGTATTGTGTGTCCTTAAGATGTACTCCTAAGACCACATACGTCATATTTGACAATCGGGCCAACGGGTCAAAAGTTACTTGCATGAACGCACATCCAACTTTGGCCTGTTGGTGGCGCTAGAATGCTCGAGGTGCCGACTTGAAACTTGGTGAAATTAATCATGGGACTGTGCCTAATTTGTGTGCCAAATTTTACAACTTTTTACCAGACGGTTCTATGGGCTGCCATAGACTTCCATGACGGAATAATAATAATAGGAAAACGTAGAAACACAATGGGTGCCTTCGCAGCTTCGCTGCTTGGCCCCCAATGACTCCCCCCTGAGCAGAGAGAGAGGAATAATATTTTTTGAATAATGTATGTATGTATGTATGTATGTATGTATGTATGTATGTATGTATTATTGGGGGCCAAGCAGCGAAGCTGCGAAGGCACCCATTGTGTTTGTTAGTTTTCTTATTATTATTGGGGGCCAAGCAGCGAAGCTGTGAAGGCACCCATTGTGTTTCTACGTTTTCCTATTATTGGGGGCCAAGCAGCGAAGCTGCGCGGCAACCCATAGTGATTCTACCTTTTCTTATTGGGGGCCAAGCAGCGAAGCTGCGCGGCAACCCATAGTGATTCTACCTTTTCTTATTATTATTACACATCTTTCGGCTGCCATTGAAGTCTATGGCAGCCCATAGAACCGATTCCATACATTCCCATATTCCATTTCACAAATTTTCAAGTCTGAAGCCCAGGCAGTCTAGCGCCACCAATGGGTCAAAGTTGGTGTTGCATCCATGCACTTAACTTTTGAACCGTATGTCCAATTTTGAACATCGATATATAGTTGGAACCCCTTGACACACCTGAGTTCAATGACTCCTATTACGTTACTTTCCGCCATATTGGACCTCCGCCATATTGGATTTCATCAAAAACACTTAAAAGTTTTCATAGGTCACAAACTTCATCCAATTTTCACGAAACTTGACACAGATGATCTTCAGACCATGTCTCATAATTGCATTGCCTTTGACACCCATACTCAAAACTAGTCGCCAGTCACGATCAATCAAAATTGGCGGCGAAGCCGCCAAACAGGAAGTGAACTCAAATCTCGGCAAGGCTTTCACATATCAAAACCAAACTCACTACATGGGCTCAGGACCCAATTAGAAGGAGGCTCATTAAATTTAATGACTTTTGACCTACAGGTGGCGCTATAATAAAGAAAACTACGTTTTGGCCTGTATGGGGTGACGTGTTTGAAATTAAAACATATTAGTGATCTCTGTTAATACTTTGGGAGGTCCTTAGGCTGACACATGTCAACATTTGACATTAACATAATTGATTGGACCGCCATATTGGATTTCATCAAAAACCCTTAAAAGTTTTCACAGGTCACAAATTTCATCCAATTTTCACGAAACTGGCCACAGATGATCTTCAGACCAAGCCTCACAAACGCATTGCTTTTTGGACCTTTATTCAAAACAGGTCAGCTGTGACGACCAATAAAAATTGGCAGCGAAGCCTCCAAACAGGAAGTGAAATGTTATCTCCGCCAAGCTTTCAGGTATCAAAACCAAACTCGGTACATGGGCTCAGGACCCAATTATGAGAAGGCTCAATAAATTTGGCGACTTTTAACCACTATGGGGGTGCTATAATCACAGGAAGTAGGCTCATATCTCAGCAACACTTTCACATATCAAAACCAGACTTGGTATATGGACTTGGAACCCCTCCCTGAGGACACACAATCAATTTGGTGAACTTCGACCACTAGGGGGGCGCTAGAGTTACAGGAAGTTAGCTCCTATCTCAGCAACGCTTTCACGTACCAAAACCAAACTTGGTACATGGACTTGGGACCCCATCCTGAGGACACACAATACATTTGGTGTACTTTGACCACTAGGGGCGCTATAATTAGCAATACTTTCTCGTATCAACCTCAAACTTGGTACGTGGACTTGTGGTCACAACCTGAGGACGCACAATAAATTTGGTGACTTTTGACCACTAGGGGTGCTATAATTAGCAAGACTTTCTCGTATCAACACCAAACTTGGTATGTGGACTCATGAACACATCCTAAATAGCTACAATACATTTGGTGTCTTTTGACCACTAGGGAAAACTATGACATGAATTAGGCTCATATCTTACTAACGCTTTCATGGATTGAAACCAAACTTTGTACATGGACTAAAGACCCAATCCCAATCCAATCCAGTCCAATTCAATCCAATCCGATCAACAATCACATGAAGTAGGCTCTTATCTCAGCAATCCAAATCCAATCCAATCCAGTCCATTCCAATCCAATCCTGTCTAATTCAGTCCAGTCCAATCCCAATCCAATCCAATCCAATCCAGTCCAATTTAATCCAATCCAATCAACAATCACTTGAAGTAGGCTCATATCTCAGCAATCCCAATCCAATCCAATCCAGTCCATTCCAATCCAATCCAGTCCTGTCCAATTCAGTCCAGTCCAATCCCAATCCAATCCAATCCAATCCAGTCCAATTCAATCCAATCCAATCAACAATCACATGAAGTAGGCTCATATCTCAGCAATCCCAGACCAGTCCAATCAAATCCAATCCAGTCCAATCCAATCCAATCCAATCAAGTCCAGTACAATCCAATCCAGTCCAATTTAATCCAATCCAATCAACAATCACATGAAGTAGTCTCATATCTCAGCAATCCCAATCCAGTCCAATCAAATCCAATCCAGTCCAATTAAATCCAATCCAATCAACAATCACATGAAGTAGTCTCATATCTCAGCAATCCCAATCCAGTCCAATCAAATCCAATCCAGTCCAATTAAATCCAATCCAATCAACAATCACATGAAGTAGTCTCATATCTCAGCAATCCCAATCCAGTCCAATCAAATCCAATCCAGTCTAGTCCAATCCAATCCATGCCAATTAAATCCAATCCAATCAACAATCACATGAAGTAGTCTCATATCTCAGCAATCCCAATCCAGTCCAATCAAATCCAATCCAGTCCAATCCAATCCAGTCCAATTAAATCCAATTCAATCAACAATCACATGAAGTAGTCTCATATCTCTGCAATCCCAATCCCAATACAGTCCAGTCCAGTCCAATCCGATCCAGTCCAGTCCAGTCCAGTCCAATCCAATCCAATCCAGTCTAGTCCAGTCCAATCCAATCTAATCCAGTCCAATTCAATCCAATGCAATCCAGTCCAGTCCAGTCCAGTCTTGTCTAGTCTAGCTTAGTCTAGTCCAGTCCAATCCCAACTTCTGCTTATTTGCTTGGCCCCCACATTGCTGCTTGCAGCTATATTTATTATTATTCCGTCGTGGAAGTCTATGGCAGCCCATAGAACCGTCTGGTAAAAAGTTGTAAAATTTGGCACAGTCCCATGATTAATTTCACCAAGTTTCAAGTTGGCACCTCAAGCACTCTAGTCCCACCAACAGGCCAAAGTTGGACGTGCGTTCATACAGGTAACTTTTGACCCGTTGGCTCGATTGTCAAATACGAGGTATCGTTGGAATCCTTGGACCAAGCCGAGTTCAACGCACCCTATGACGTCATTTTTCGCCATGATGGATTTTCCGCCATATTGGATTTAATCAAAAACACCTAAAAGTTTTCACAGGTCACAAAGTTTGTCCGATTGACACCAAACTTGACACACATAATCTTTAGTCCAAGCCTCAAAAAAGTTATCCCTTTTTGTCTTCAAATCAAAAACCGTTCGCCCGTAACAGCCAATCATAATTGGCGGCGAAGCCACCAAACAGGAAGTGAAGTGATATCTCAGCAAAGCTTTCATGTATCAAAACCAAACTCGGTACATGGGGTCAGGACCAAATAAGGAGGAGGCTCAATAAATATAATGACTTTTGACCTATAGGTGGCGCTATAATTAGCAAATTTACCTTTTGGCCTGTAACGGGTGTTGTGTTTGGAATTAAAACTTACTAATGGTGATTGTTAATACTATGGGAGGTCGTAAGTCCGAAAGATGTGAATTTGTGACGTCAACGTAATTGATCCGGCTGCCATATTGGATTTAATCAAAAACACCTAAAAGTTTTCACAGGTCACAAAGTTTGTCCGATTGACACCAAACTTGACACACATAATCTTCAGTCCAAGCCTCAAAAAAAGTTATCCCTTTTTGTCTTCAAACCTAAAACCGTTCGCACGTAACAGCCAATCAAAATTGGCGGCGAAGCCACCATACAGGAAGTGAAGGGATATCTCAGCAATGTTTTCACGTATCAAAACCAAACTTGTTACATGGGTTCAGGACCCAATTAGGAGGAGGCTCAAGAAATTTGGTAAATTTTGACCACTGTGTGGCGCTATAATCACAGGAAGTAGGCTCATATCTCAGCAATGCTTACACATATCTAAACCAAACTTGGTACATGGACTTGAGACCCCATTCTGAGGACGCACAATACATTTGGTGACCTTCGACCACTAGGGGGGTGCTAGAGATACAGAAAATTAGCTCATATCTCAGTAACGCCTTTACGTATCAAAACCAAACTTGGTATATGGACTCGGGACCCGATCCTGAGGACGCACAATACATTTGGTGTACTTTTACCACTAGGGGCGCTATAATTAGGAAGACTTTCTCGTATTGACACCAAACTTGGTACGTTGATTCGTGAACACATCCTAAGGACCCACAATACATTTGGTGACGTTTGACCACTAGGGGCGGTATGCTTAGCACTTCCACCTATCGCAAACAAATTTGGTATGTGGACTTCGGACTACATCCTGAAGATGCACAATTAATTTGGTATGCTTTGACCACTAGGGGCACTATATTTATTAACACTTTCACCGATTGAAACTAAACTTGGTATGTGGAGTCATGACCCCATATTAAGACTGCACAATTATTTTGGTGACCTTTGACCACTAGGGGTGCTATAATTATCAACACTTTCACCGATTTAAACCAAACTTGGTATGTGGTCTTAGGAGTACATCTTGAGGACACACAATAAATTTGGTGACCTTTGAATCCAGTCCAGTCCAATCCAATCCAATCCAATCAAGTCCAATCCATTCCAATCTAACACAACACAGTCAAGTCCAGTCCAGTCAAATCCAATCCCAACTTCTGCTCAACTGCTGAACTGATTGGCCCCCTTATTGCTGCTTGCTATTTATAAATCCTCTGCCATTGAAGTCTATGGCAGCCCATAGAACCGTCTGGTGAAAAGTTGTGAAATTTGGCACATTGATTGGGGACAGTCCCATGATTAATTTCACCAAGTTTCTTACCGGCACCTTGAGCGCTCTAGCGCCACCAACAGGCCAAAGTTGGACGTGCGTTCACGCACGTACCTTTTGACCCGTTTGTCAAAAATGAGGTATCGTTGGAATCCTTGGACCAAGCCGAGTTCAACGTACTCTATGATGTCATTTTCCGCCATGATGGATTTTCCGCCATTTTGGATTTCATCAAAAACACTAAAAAGTTTTCACAGGTCACATAGTTTGTCCGATTTTCACGAAACTTAGTACATATGATCTTCAGACCAAGCCGCACAAAAGTTATCCCTTTTCGTCTTCGGAACTAAAACCATTCGCCCGTAACAGCCAATTAAAATTGTCGGCAAAACCACCAAACAGGAAGTGAAGTGATATCTCAGCAAGGTTTTCTCGTATCAAGACTAAACTTACCACATGTGCTAAGGACCCAATAAGGAGGAGGCTCAAGAAATGTGGTACATTTTGACCACTGTGTGGCGCTATAATCACAGGAAGTTGGCTCATATCTCAGCAATGCTTACACATATTGAAACCAAACTTGGTATATGGACTTGGGATCCCCTCCTGAGGACACACAATACATTTGGTGACCTTCGACCACTAGGGGGGCGCTAGAGATACAGGAAATTAGCTCATATCTCAGCAACGCCTTTACGTATCAAAACCAAACTTGGTATATGGACTCGGGACCCGATCCTGAGAACACACAATATATTTGGTGTACTTTGACCACTAGGGGCGCTATAATTAGGAAGACTTTTGCGTATCGACACCAAACTTGGTACGTTGAGTCGTAAACACATCCTAAGGACCCACAATAAATTTGGTGACATTTGACCACTAGGGGCTCTATGATTAGCAACACTTTCACCTACCTATGTGGACTTGGGACTACATCCTGAGGATGCACAATTAATTTGGTTTGCTTTCACCACTAGGGGTGCTATAATTATCAACACTTTCACCGATGTAAAAGGAGTATGGTATGTGGAAGGAGTACATCTTGAGGACACACAATAAATTTGGTGACCTTCGAATCCAGTCCAGTCCAATCCAATCAAGTCCAATCCAATCCAATCTAACACAACACAGTCAAGTCCAATCCAATCCAATCCCAACTCCTGCTTAACTGCTTGGCCCCCTCATTGCTGCTTGCAGCTATATTGTTAATTTTGTGTTTGTGTGGCTGCTGGAATACTGTAATTTCCCTTTGGGGATTAATAAAGTCTATCTATCTATCTATCTATCTCTTACAGCATTGGTTCCCAAAGACTGGGTCGCGACCCACGGGTGGGTCGCAGGAGATTTTATTTGGGTCGCCAGCACGATTTATGTTGTGTAATAGGCCTAGCTTATACCATTTAACCAGGAAAGCTATCAGTTTTGTTTACCACAGTGACGGCCCTAGAATAGCTCTGAAACTGGGGGCGAACGCGTCGCAGAGGGGGCAGCGTGCATCTCACTCGCAAAAGGAAACATTTCTGTGGGGCGCCTGCTATGGACCACGCAGTTACAAAATGCAAGGGACATGAATCAGCATGAACATTAACGGACAGCTGCTTCCGTTGACCGATTAAAATCTAGTTACCATGCTGTCAACTAAAGCAGACATCCATATACCGGGCATGGCTATTTAATTTGCGTCATAGGCTGATAGTTTCGATTGTAGATGCACTCTTTAAAGTTAATAGCAGCCTCCTCACATTCCTTATTATTTCGGATTTAAAATGCACACCAATGCATTATATAAGGCTACAATTTAAATGGATATTTTAAAAGCTATTATTTCCTCTTGTTTTCCACCTCGCAAACTCTATTATATATTTTGGCTATTGCGCAAAAGCCTCTTGTTCTGATATTTATTCATTTCACATTCTTACAACAACATAGCTTGTCACAACATCAATACACAGCCTTAGTATAAGGCCTACAAACAAGCAAATGTTTAACTTGCGGATTCAATGCGGATTCAACTTTCCAAAGAAACCTCCAGAAATAGGCTACAATATAACAACTTGAGTTATTTGCTATGTTTACATCGGAATTAACGCTGTTATGGATCCATTTGTCTGCAACGCAACGTAGCCTACAACATCTCTCTTTAGATATACAGGAACCGCTTACTATGTTGAAGAGTGACTATTGCATAGAATGCAAGAATATCCCCAAACTCTCGGATGCACATTAAAACGTTATCTTTTAGGTAACTTTCCACGCTGATGGTGCTCAAAATGCAACACAACTGTGTTCAAAGCAGGATGAGGGAAACCTGAGGTTGTGTGTTTGTACAAAACTGAGCAAGAATTTTATAGCTTTGGAAATATTTAACATTGTTTCATGTGTAATTGAGATTGCAGAGTTGTGGGAAACTGAGTCAGTGCATCACCAATCCCTGTAATAGTAGTGGTAGTAGGCCAGACCTAGGCGCTATTATGTATACATATGGCAGTGTAGAATGGTTAGGGGGGGCATATAAAAGTTTGAGAACCTGTGGCCTAAAACAATATTGGTGGTTGTATGTTAGATCTGAAGTGAAATGGGTCGCGATGGTCTGTCATTTTTAAAAAGTGGGTCCCCAAAAAAAAAGTTTGGGAAACACTGTCTTACAGGGCACACACAATTATGTGATAATACATTTCAATTCAATTCAATTTATTGTGCTTATAGAGCGCCAAAACATTACACATGTATCATGACGCTTTACAGAATTGTAGGCAATCAGAGAAAAAAAAGAAAAGAAATGCCTCACCTGACCACTATCCCTACATAAAAGAAATGTTTTCTGTATGATTCTTCCTGTACATCAACCACTGCACCTCCAGTCACAAGTCTGTCAAGCTCCTAAAGTGTGTGAATGACACCACCCCTCATGACACCACCCTCACCACCCTCATTGGACTCATCTCTGGAGGACAGTCATCTCTGGAAGATTCTGGGAGACTCATCTCTGGACCATCATAGAATCCATCCTCCTCCATCTCCATCTAGTATGCTGCTGCCACAGCCAAGGACAGGGGAAGACTGCAGCGCATCATTTGCTATGCTGAGAGAGTGATTGTCTGCAGCCTGCCTTCTCTTCAAAGTCTGTACACCTCTTGGACCCTAAGGCGGACAAGAAAGATTGCTGCAGACCCCTCCCATCCCAGACACAGTCTTTTTGAGACACTTCACACTGGCAGGAACCTGCGGTCCATCATGACCAGGACCTCATGCCACAAAAACAGTTTCTTCCCCTCTGCAATTGGTCTCCTAAACAAAACATAACCCTCTTTCTGCTTAGTGTTTTTTGTAATTGCATCTGCACTTTGTCATATTTGTGTATATATACACACACTATCGAGCTAGCTGGACGCTACATTCCCCGTGCCGACAGAACAGCTGACTCTGCTAAGACCAGAGGTGGGGATTTGTGCATTTATGTTAACAAAACGTGGTGCACGGACACCACCATCACTAAGAGTCTCTGCTCAGCTAACCTAGAGTATCTCATGGTTAACTGTAGACCTTTCTATCTGCCCAGAGAGTTTACATCAACTGTAGTAACAGCAGCCTATATACCACCGGATGGTAATGCCAAGCTTGCCATGAAAGAACTGCATTCTGCTATCAGTAAACAACAAACTCTGCATCCTGAGGCAGCCTTCATTGTCGCGGGTGACTTCAACCACTCGAATTTAAAAACTGTACTGCCCAAATTTCATCAAAATGTATTATGCCCCACAAGAGGAGACAATATTTTAGACCATGTCTACACAAACATAGCTGATGCCTACAAAGCCGCTCCCCTCCCCCACCTAGGACACTCAGATCACCTCTCATTGTTTCTACTGCCCAAGTATTCAGCACTCATCAAACGTGTGAAACCAACAGTAAGAACAGTCAAATTGTGGCCAGAGGGAGCTGACTTGGCACTTCAGCAGCGTTTTGAAAACACTGACTGGAGAGTGTTCGCAACTCAGGCCACCCATGACTCCCACACGGACATTGATTCGTATGCCTCCTCCGTTTTGGACTGTATCAACTCCAACATAAACAGTGTCACCACCCTCAAACGGATTACGACTTTCCCTAATCAGAAGCCATGGATGAACAGTGAGGTCAGACTCCTGCTGAAGGCACGAGACATTGCATTCCATTCAGATCAGGTGATGCTCAAGCCTATAGCTCATCCAGGGCTAACCTGAAAAGGGGCATCAAGAAGGCCAAGCACAACCACAAGCTAAGGATTGAGGATCATTTCAAGAACAACTCTGACCCCCGACACATGTGGCAAGGCATCCAGGCCATCACAGATTACAAAACTACTAACTCCACCCCCCCTGTCACCGACACCTCCTTGCCTGATGAGCTGAACCACTTTTATGGCCGCTTTGATAGGGACAAGGAGGTGGCCATCAAGGCAGTGGTCTCTGCAGATCACCAGCCCCTCACACTCTCCACCACCGATGTGTGTGCGGCACTGAGCAGGATTAATGCACATAAGCCTGCTGGTCCTGATGGTATCTCCGGACGCATACTCAGGGCCTGTGCTGTGCAGCTGACTGAGGTTTGAACTGAGATATTTAATCTGTCACTAGCCCAGGTGGCTGTCCCCACGTGCTTTAAAACCACCTCCATCGTGCCAGTGCCACTGCAACAAGCCTTAATGACTTCCGTCCAGTTGCACTCACCCCCATCATCATGAAGTGCTTCGAGAGGCTGTCCTGGCCCATCTCAAGACCTGCTTACCACCCTCACTGGACCCCTTCCAATTCGCCTATCATCAGAACAGGAGCACAGAGAATGCCATCTCTACGGCACTTCACTCTGCCCTGTCCCACCTTGACAATAGCAACACCTATGTGAGAATGCTGTTCATTGACTTTAGTTCAGCATTCAACACCATCATCCCCTCCAAACTGAACACCAAACTCAGTGAACTGGGCATCAATACCTTCCTCTGTAACTGGATTCTAGACTTCCTAACCAACAGTCTGTTAGGTTAGATAATCACACCTCGTCAACCATCATCCTGAACACCGGCGTACCACAGGGATGTGTGCTGAGCCCCCTCCTCTACTCCCTCTTCACCCATGACTGTACACCTGTACATGGCTCTAACACCATTGTCAAGTTTGCAGACGGCACTACGGTGATTGGTCTCATCAGCAACAACGATGAAGTGGCCTACAGGGAGAAGGTCCATCACCTTACATCATGGTGCACTGACAACAACTTGGCTCTCAACACCAAAAAAACCAAAGAGCTCATTGTGGACTTCAGGAAGTCTAAAGCTGGCACACACACCCCCATTCTCATCAACGGGACTGAGGTGGAACGTGTCACCAGCTTCAAATTCCTGGGTGTCCACATCTCTGAGGACCTCTCTTCGACCCTCAACACCTCTACCCTGATCCAGAAGGCTCACCAGCGTCTTTTCTTTCTGAGGAGACTAAAGAAGGTCCACCTGTCTCCCCAGATCCTGGTGAACCTGCACCGTCGAGAGCATCCTCTCCAACTGTGTCACAGTTTGGTATGGCAACTGCTCTGCCCACGACCGAAAAGTACTGCAGAGGGTGGTTTAAACTGCCCAACGCATCACTGGTTCCTCACTCCCCATCGAGGCAATCCAGGGCATCATCAAAGACTGTTCTCACCCCAACCACAGACTTTTCTCCCCACTATCCTCCGGGAGGCGTTACAGGTCTCTCCGCACCCAAACCAGCAGGTTCAGAGGAAGCTTCTTTCCTGCGGCTGTCACCTTACTGAACTCTAACTCTGCATCCCGGTGACAACCAATCAACTAAGCCCCCAATCCCCCCCCTCGCCCGATGCCTCCTTGCCTGTTCCTGTTGAGGTGTCCATGACTTGGCAACCTTGACAGGGACAACAAGGCGGACCCCCCCCCCCCCAGACAATTTGCACTACCCTATCCCACCCATAGTGTTCTATTTATTTACAAATGTACATACTCTAATTACACTTACACATAGCCTTATTCTACTGCTTTTCATACTATCCATCCTGCACACCCACTTATTCTTAACCCTCTAGGCGCCACAGTCGAGTTTACTCGACAAGATGCGGCACTGAATAAAATGGCCGATTTAGTCAAATAGGGTGTCATATTTCGTTCGACCTCCACTCCACTAAATGGCAGACATGTCATACGTCATCCCGAGTCCAAAAAACGTCATGCTTTAAACAAAACCTTCGAGCTACAGCGCATTGAATCAGTGCGTGCAATACCGGAGCTAGTGTGCGTGTGAGCCACTTTATCAGAGCGATATTGTCAATGTCAGCGAGTATTTGCATTAGATTATCGTCTAATGGCATCAAAAAAGTTTACCCGAAATGAAGTGTTGGGTCTTCTATTCGCGGACCCTGATTCTGAAGGGGAATATGCCTTCAGAAAATGACGGTGATTCGTTTAGTGACCAGGCTTCAGATGCGTCCCTGCCTTGCAGTGGTGCAGCTGGACAAAGTGAGAGTTTAGCTTACACCAATCACAAACGTTGAATCGTTTGCCCAATGTCAGTGGTGGGAAATGTTTCACGGGGTCAGTGTTCATCGGGAAGTTAGCAGGCGTGTTAGTGGTGTGGCGAACGAGGCTGGAGGTAATGTCCATGTAGCGCTAGCTTCTTCGTCTTCTGACCGTGTGCCTCTCCGCAATCGCGGCGACAGTAACGTGGTGGAGCCTTTGTCTAATGCCACTGGGTATGTTAGACGAGGTCGAAGTGCTCATAGGACAGTTAGGGGGGAATGTAGAGGCAGTGTGGGGAGTCGCAATGAGAATCACAGTAGGCCTAGTCCGAGCTGCGCAAATTCTCTCCACTCGGCGGGCGCGCGAGGCAGATCTGGCCATGCTGCTCGCAGCAAGAGCAGAGGTGGTGACACGGGGCAGGGGAGCCATTAGGCTATGCATAGTCTATCACAAGATGATGGGAATGCCAGCCCTGTATGGATAGGGATAGGGAGTCATTATATCTACAGCAAAAGGCCTGCTACATATTTTTTTTTGTCAGCCATTTATTAGTAATGATTTACACTGTTGATTTACTATCTATTTCCCTGACCATTTAGTACATACACTATGTGTTCTTTTTTGTGTGTTCATGTCCTTGTGATGTGTGTGTCTTTGTCAGCTAAGAAAAAAACAACCAAAAAAACATCAACAAAAAGAAAAAAAATACTAACATTGTATCTTGTCTTGTCTCGTCATCTCACTCCTGATCTGTGCCTTGCCGTGGCAAGTGAGCTTGTCTACTTGTGTTTGTGTGTCAAATGAATAATATATATGTGCCCCATACATGGAATCAGAGTGCCTACTGTATGTAGTAAATGGAAAATCTCTACAGCAAAAGGCCAGCCGACCGCTACATGCATTCGGTTTGTTTCTGCCATTTATTAGTAATGATTTACACAGTTTGTTTACTACTTACTATTTACCTGAGCATTCAGTTTTGTACAATATAGCATACAGAAGGTGAGGGACATTTTGGGGGGAAAGAAGTGGTGCATTTTATCATTCAAACATGGACTTTTCATGAATATTCTATAATCCAAGATGGCCGCCACCATATGACGTCATAATATGCATTAGATATGAAAATTTAATACAGAAACTTTGGGTCATCCTTAATATTTCTCTAATTTACAGAAAGTCTCTATCTCTTATCACTTTTAAGATATAGCCTTTTGAAATGAAGATGTCAAAATTGAATGTTTCGAAAAAAAAACTCTGGCGCCTAAAGGGTTAATAATCTTATAATGTCACTGTATCTGCACTACAATGGTACTGTTACCACACTGCACATAGCTGTACATACTGTACATATCTGATGGTTCATACGGAATATCCATATTTATTCTGTTTTTCTCATAATACAGTATATTCTGTTAATACACTGCATATATCTATATTATTCTTACTACTATTATATTGTTGCTGCTACTACATTGCACATATCTGTACATGTTGTTCATACATTGTTTATATCACATAGCCATATTTACTCTGCTCTTATAAAAAAACACACTGCACATATTTATATCTAAATTATATTAGATGTTAGAAGATGGGGCAGCCGTGGCCTACTGGTTAGCGCTTCAGACTTGTAACCGGAGGGTTGCCGGTTCGAACCCCGACCAGTAGGCACGGCTAAAGTGCCCTTGAGCAAGGCACCTAACCCCTCACTGCTCCCCGAGTGCCGCTGTTGTTGCAGGCAGCTCACTACGCCGGGATTAGTGTGTGCTTAATTTCACTGTGTGTTCAATGTGTGCTGAGTGTGTTTCACTAATTCACGGATTGGGATAAATGCAGACCAATACAATACAATACAAACCAAGACGGCGGATTCCTAAAGAAACGCACGCACCCACGTAATAAGTGTATCTAAATTATCTATGTACAAAATTACATTTTACCGTGACTCGAAGAGCTGTAAACAGTCTTGTAAGGCTGTGTGAACAAATCCGCTTGGAGCTCCAGTGGAATTTTGATTTTGTGAAGTTAATTCTCGGTCTAACCGTTGATGTGCCGTGTAAAAGGGCAGAAATAGGGCACCCACCAGCCCAGCACCAACTCCGATCACGGTGAACAAAATCGGATTTTGAAAGCAGTAAATGCTCCCGTTAAGAACCAAACCAGATTTTGTTCAAATCTGCAGTAGTGGGTGCTTTTACGATATATGGCCTATATTATATTATATTATATTATATTTGGATGCTTTTTGAGTGTCTGACACCATTTCACCTGGTCAAATTCCTTGTTCTTTCTTTTTCGTGTGGAAAAAGAAGAAAACTTGGCAATAAAATTATTATTAAATTATAAAACTATATTTCACAAATATGTAATCTTATGAGAACAACTGTATGTCCATGTATCAAAATGTTTGACATTTTTTGGCTGGTTCATATCAACCGCTGCCACGTTTAATGCTTATGCCACTCAGGGGCAGCATTCTATCAAGAGAGTGATGTAAAAGCATTCCTTCTATACCAGTCATTTTTTCACGATTTTTCTAATATTAAAGTAGAAGTTCAGTGTGATATTGACCTAAAGTGGGTTGAAACATGATACCGAGTGTGAACTTTTGTCTCATAGCTCATCTGGGCTTGTGCCCTGCACTCCGAAATCTGGCGCTAGTTAGCCGATGCTACCAACAGGTTTTCGATGGGGGTGCCTCGGGCATCGGCCTAGCCATGCAAATAAATCACTGTTTTACACCATTTACGAGGCTCAAAGTAGCTCCACACTTCATTGGTAGACTTCCGAGGGCCCTGTCATTTAAAACGAGACATTGAGAACTTTGAAAAAGCACTGGTAGTTTATTTACAAGACGATTTATACAGACAGTACCTTCAGGAAGTTAATCGTTCACCGCCATCTTGAATTTAGACACGATAAGTTGAGCAACGAGTACGAATGAACAGGTATGATAAGGGATCAGATTCCAGAAATAGTTCTGTGGAAATGCATTCCAGATTCCAGTTATGAGCTCATGGAGCTATGAGACAAAAGATCACACTCGGTATCATGTTTCAACACACTTTAGGTCAATATCACACCAGAATTCCCCTTTAATGTAATATACTTGGTAATGTTTCAGTTAATTCTTTTAATTTTTGGGAGTTTAACAACTTTTTTGTATGATTTTTGATTTACAGGGTCACTAGCGAAATTAAATGAACGTCACATTTTGTGTAAGCATTCAACATGCCACAGCCGAACTGTGACCACACTTATACCTTTCTTAATATAGTTATTTATACATAGATATATAGACTTTATTCATTGCACTGTTGCACTGTTTGACTTACTCATTTGCACCATCACCATGACACTCATTCACAAAGAGCACCTTACCTTACCTTATGCACAGAGGACCACAGGCTCAGTCCCTGCTTTAGTCATTGCTAGCGCACCTGATTGATTGATCACCCACTACGTGGATACTGTTTTTAGAATTGATTTAGATTAAGTTTTATTTAGTATAATTTGTATTTTAGTATATTTAGTATATTCTTTATCTTCTACAGTCCTTATTGCTTAGTTGTGTTTTTATATTATATACTTTTAATTACTTTTCTGCTGTTAGTGAATGTGTGTGTGTATGTTGTCTGTATGCTACTGTGACCTTGAATTTCCCCTAGGGATCAATAAAGTATCTATCCATCTATCTATCTAACATTGTACGATCACAGTACAGAAGCGGTTTCTGATTAACTGGTACAAACCGAATGAAGGTTTCAAAACCTTCTCTTCTCACCCTCTTAATATCAGTGATGGCGCTCACAGAACTAGGGTACTTGAAGTAGTCAGCCAGCATTGCCACCAGTTGGTCAGTAACACTGGCAATGCGCTGCAGCTCCACATCCGGCTCCAACAGGAAGGCCAATGTTTCTGCACCCTCCACCCTCTGCTCTAGCAGGTGCTCCTTACTGCACATACGCACCAGGCATGGCAGGGTCTACACACACACACACACACACACACACAGAAAATGACATATCAAACTGTATAAGTGCAACACTTTTGTATAACCATGCACGTGTATTACTGTTCAGAAGCTTGGAATCATAGAGATATCCTTACATTTAAAAGATAATCCCCTTTAACCCTTGTGTTATCCTCAAATCTTACCGACACTCTTTATCCTTGGGGTCAATTTGACCCCAGCTAAATAAACCCTCAGAAAATGATTATAATTAATATTGTTACCCAGTTTTTTTGTGACAGGTACTTAACAAGACTGTAATAACCACCATCAAAAGCCCTACAAAACATTCCCACCCCCCCACACCCCTTTATGAACCTTGGAACCCTGGCTGGCAATATTGCCCATCCAGTGTCAGCAGCCCAAAGGCTTGCTGTTGCTTCCCCTTTTGACTTATACAGTCCTGCCAAAATGACTTATATGTAATATGTACTTGTGTATGTAATAATAATAATAATAACAGTATGTTCTCTATGTTTCATACAGCTTGGGTCAAATTGACCCCAAGGAACATCAATGTACAAAATATTTGTACAGGACATTGAAAACAAATTATTGTACAAATTTCATGCTAACTCTGCTGTACCCTTCAATTGAGGAAAAGTCATGAAACATGAAGCAAAAAAAAAAGTGAACCATATATTTTATGATGTTAAACGTTGCTTGGGGTCAAATTGACCCCAAGGATAACATGAGGGTTAAGAAACTACATAAATCTGACAAAGATGCAAGTGAGTATTTAGCAGATGCTTTTTATTCAAAGTAACAGGGTTTGATTTAGGAATTGAACTGAAAAAAGACGAAATTTGTGTCTGCTGGGCTGTCGCAGAGATTGCTGCATATATTGAAAGGGTGCAGATGTTACATAATCTGACTGGAAAGCTACTCAAAGTTCTATGTTGATTTCAGTGAGGCCATGGTGTCAGTGTGGTTACTTATTTTGCAATGACTGTTTACTTGTGTTTATTTTGTGTTTACTGTTTATATTGCTTTATCTCATCTTTATTTACTTATTTTGCTAGAAAATTTGCATCATAAACTGCATTGTCATAGAAACTAGATACTGTGCAATGACATCAGTCGACAACATGAATTGAGTTTGGTCACATCTACTCATTTATGGGTCTGACTATTTTCACATTGTAGAACAAAACTGAAAACTCAAACTCACATTGGGTTAATGTAGTAAAAAATGTGAACTAAGTAAAATGTTTTATATGGGCCTCATTTAAGAAACAATACAAACCGATTTTCTTTTATTTTTGTTAGTGCCCATTTATTTCTGGGATTCACTGGGTCAATTGCTCTGTTGTTAGCTTAGCCACTTTTAGAAGTGTTAAGGGAAATACGTCATGTGACTTACTTACTCCCCATTGCTGTGTCATCAGCACCTTTTGGTTTAATCAGCTACTGTGTTATACCTTACCTTATTGCTGTGTCTTTTCGTATCAGCCATTAGAGGGCACCTATAATTTACTAGAATTTATTTAAATGTGTGAATTTAATGCTAAAATTAGTTTATGCAGGCCTACAGATGGACAACAGCTGTTTCTGCTCTAGGTAGGTGATGCGTCCGTTTTGCCGTTGTCATAAAAAACACACGCAGGTTGCAAATAGGCAACATATCCCTACTGTAGGCTTTATATGCTAGCATTAAGCTATTCTCTATCATGCAGCTTGATTGCATGTGTCAAGGTAAAGCCTCAAGGTAAAACATCATTGTGGGTAAATTTAGCATAACATTTTGAATATATTTTCTAGTTGATTCATAGGATATTAATCACCAGCATGGTAGCCTATGACATTGACAGTGTAACATAGTTCATCACGCAGCTGAGCTCTAAGTTGAACGTGATTGCTGTGCAATGAGGCACACAGGATCAGCTGATTCGTGGTTAAACTGCCTAAAAACCGAAACTATATATGATATCCCGGCAATAATGATGCAGGAATGTGAGTAAGATCCTGTCAGATATTTGCTTTTCAAACCCCTACACATACTTATTATGCAATCAACACTAAACCCACCAAAAAATAAAGCATGTTTAAGGATGTTGATTCATAAATGGATAAAGAATAGGACCTTGTCCATGTATGTATGGTTGTATGCATGTATGCATGTATGTATGTATGTATGTATGTACAGTGAGGCATAAGTATTTGAACCCATGCTAAAGTTGACTAAAAAGAGGAATATAAAATCATCTTTTGTATATTGATCTACAGCGGGGAAAATAAGTATTGAACACGTCAACATTTTGTTCAGTAAGTATACTTCCAATGAGGCTATTTCCTATTCCTATGAAATTTTCACCAGATATTACTATTAACTCAGATAATCCAACCATATAAAAAAATCCAAACATTAAAGTCCATAGGTAGAGTTATGTGTAATAAAGTGGAATGACACAGGAAAAAAGTATTGAACACGCCTGCTGAAATTTCTTAAATACTTTGTGGAAAAGCCTTTATTCGTAATGACAGCTTCAAGGCATTTCCTGTATGACGAAAACTAATCAGTCACAGTATTCTGGTGTGATTTTGGCCCATTCTTTTAAACAGATAGTCCTTTAATATTGAAGATTCCAGGGGTCCCTCTTGTGAATCCTGATCTTTAGTTAACTTCCAAAACTGTTCAATTGGATTAAAGTCAGGGCCTTGATTTCCTTTCTCTGAAACCAATTGAGAGTTTCCTTTGCTGAATGGTTTGGATCATTGTCCTGCTGGAAGGTCTAGCCATGTCTCATCCTCATCATCCTGGTGGATGTAAAGATTCTCCCGGAACAAAATGACTCCATTCATGATTCCTTCAACTGTATGAATTCTGCTAGTACCATGAGATGAAAAACAGCCCACACCATGATGCCACCACCTCCAAACCTCATTGTTGGTATGGTATTTTTAGGGTGATGCACAGTGCCATTTCTCCTCCAAATATGGTGTGTAGTATGACATCCGAAAAGTTCAATTTTGCTCTCACCAGACCAGAATACATTCTCTCAGTATTTCATAGGATTGTCCAAATGTTGTGTAGCAAACTTTCAACAAGGTTTGACATGTTTTTCTTCAGCAATAGAGTCATGCGGGATGAGCGGTGAAGTGCATTACCTATGATTTTCTCTGTAACAATTGTACCTGCTGCCTCCAAGGCTTTCTGGAGCTTTCTCTGAGTGGTCCTTGGATCTTGGGCTACTCTTCTGACTATCCTTCTGACCTCCTGGTCAGAAATCTTGCAAGGAGATCCTGTGCATGGCCAGTTGATGATGCAGTGATGTTCCTTCCACTTGCAGATAATGGCTCCAGTACTGCTTGCTGGATGATTCAGAAGTTTTGAAGTGCATCTGTAACCAGTTCCATTGATATGTTTTGCAACAATAAGGTTGCAAAGGTCTTGGGAGGGCTCTTTGCTTTTACCCATCATGAAATGTTTCTTGTGTTACACCTTGGTAACAAAAAACATTTTTATAGCCCACCAGTCTGTACTAACCCAGTTTATATCAATTTGCACAGATAGGAGGGATCATTTCTCTAAATACTTATAGATTCCAGTTTGTTCCTTGCTATTCCTTGCCTTTGTGTACTGCTTTTTCTTAGTGTGTTCAATACTTTTTCCCTGTGCCATTCCACTTTTTTACTCATAACTCTACTTTTATAACTCTACATTAATGTTTGGATTTTTATATATGTGTGGATTACCTAAATTAATACTAATGTCCGGTGAACATTTCATGCGAATAGCCTCACTGGAAGTATACTTACTGAAAAAAATGTTGACGTGTTCAATACTTATTTTCTCCGCTGTAAATATTGACATTAATCTAAAGTTATATAAAAAAAGAGGAAATATCCAACCTTTAAGGACACCAATTTTCTTTGTGAATGAATAATGTATCATCAGGCATGAAAAAGGTGAGAAGGGTGCGTGAAGAGGGAAATGGCCGTTTCATAGTGAAACAAGCGCTTGCTTGAGACACACACTATTTCAGATTAACATTATTATATAAAATAGGGTAGACTAGACTAATTTGTAAAATCGATTTGAAATGTTTTAACTTCCTATGACATCTTTGGTCTTATTTCCCCTGTAATTGCAGTATGACTACTTAAGAGGACACTGTTCCCACCTGTTTTGACCTAGCACCAAATGCTTGACCTCGGGTTAACTTTAAACTCGGGTTTATCTGCCGGATAACAAGCATCTCTGAACTGACCACATTTCAGCCCTCTAGGTCACATGGTATGACTTAGAAATACAACTGAGCTCTATCACCAGGTCTTGTGAAGCTGTGTGCAAAATTAGATCAATATAGACAATTTAGACCATTATTTGCCAAGGTATGCTCATGCGTTTTGTAAAATGCCCTATGGAAACTCCTCATAGGACTTTTGGTTACCCAAAATGCATACTGACAATAAAAGGCTTACTGTGTGGTTTCTTGTAGACTATTTGGATCGTATTTCAGAGGTTCTGATATAGAATGACTACACAAAATATGGAATAATTACACAAAAGTCTCTATTTTTGCATTTTCTTTGTTGGTTCAATGGGTGTGTATAAGATGGACTATACATCTGCACAACTAATATTGGATTAAACAATGAAAAAAAAATATGGATTCCTGTGAATATTTCAATACCCAATTTGCTGCATCTATCTTATCTAAGGAGCTGCAGCTAGAAGGTAGGGAAGCACCTAAGGCGGAGGGGGAGGAGGGCATCTTTGATACAATTTCATTGAGACATAGTAAGATTAATCTGAAAGCACTATACAGATTGCACATTAAAAAGGTTGTTATGTATGGATTCCCAAGTGTCCAAGCTTTCAAATAGTGTATAACATAACTTTGCTACACAGCAATATGGTGCACACAATTGAATAATGTTGGGGAAAGTGGGAGAGGGGGGTAGGTGTGTCATGGAGGGCACACGTACTGTTTCATAACAGGTGTTAACCTGCAGCCTAGGTTACTTATAGATTGTGGCATTGTGCTAGTTAATTTGGTTAACCAACCAATAAAGTTGTGTTGTGTGAATAGTGTTCACACTACATGTTAAACTGTAGCCTACCCTATAGGCACAGACTACTTTAGATCAGGTCACTGAATGTTTCTTAAAGAATGTGAATCAACACTGATCTTGTCTCTGAACACGACAAAACGCACAGCCCAGTTTAGGAGACATTTAACTCTTGTTTCACCTTAGCCTTTGCTATACTGATAAGGTCTGTGTATTTGCTTCACCTTTTGCCGATCTAGACCAAGTACAGCACGTAGCCTATTCATCAAATTAACTCTTGTCTAATATCGCTAACTTTAACAACATTAAAACAAACCGCCACTACACTACACTAATCTAAACGTCTTTTGCTAACAGAAGTTAAAAGTTTCAACTGGCATCTCTCCTCGCCGTGCTCACATCACTAATCCAGCTGACATTTGAGACCCCTCTATCTGCGCTCACAAAAGGAGGCTATACCGGGTGCGAGCGTTCTGTTCACGTTGCCTCTGCAGCAACAATGAGCTTTCACTGATGTTTAGTAAACGCATAGGGGCTACATAACATTCACACATTTGTTGCTGAAGTTTTTAATGGCGCTCTGACAACACCAATATGTGTTTGCGTCTGCGCATAATTTGTACAACAGTAAACTCAGCCCACGTTGACCCCCTCCGCCCCCAAAATATTTTGTCATCGGATAAGTCACTCATTTTGGATTGAAAATAGCGAATTTTGCCAAAAGGTGAGGAGTTTGCATGCCTGATCATAAATAAATAAATATTCTTCCTTAAAATAGAGGGGGCATATGTTTTCACACCCCCATGTTAAATTCCCATAGAGGCAGGCAGATTTTTATTTTTAAAGGCCAGTTATTTCATGGATCCAGGATACTAGTTCCCATGCATCCTGATAAAGTTCCCTTGGCCTTTGGAATTAAAATAGCCCCACATCATCATATACCCTTCACCATACGTAGAGATCGGACGTGGTATGACGGACTCATAGTTATATATATATATATATATATATATATATATATATATATATTCTCCCTCTTATTTTCTCACTATTTATCATATTCTCTATTGCTCCTGTTTTGTTATTTTGATTACTGTTGTATGTTTTGTAAATTCAGGCCACTGCTGTAAAAGAGCTTGCCGCTCAGTCAATTTCTCCCTGAATAAAAAGCTGTTGATAATGATGATGATGATGATGATGATGATGATGATGATGAAATCCACTGATTCAGTCATTGAGACTCTCTATGACAACGGTGCAACAAACCTTTGTCTTTCTGAAGTTTATTTTCGTATTGCCTAAGATTGTCTTGACTGTTTTCCTTCCTCTTTTTCCTACCAGTCTGCTGTTTAAACTCCAGTTGACAGCCTGGCACCACTCTGAACCTGCCAGAACTGGTTTATGATGTCAACCGCTAAATCTCTATAGGGGGCATTACTTATGCTAAAACGAACAATATGTTTTATGAACAAGTGGAATTTATCATTCAGCATGACCGGGTAAGAGCCCCCCCCCCCCCCCCGAAAAGAGAATTCATAACTCTATGAGGCCCATGGTCCATAATTACCTATGATTGTTAAATATATAAATTAAATATATAAATAAATAGATCTGTTTTTATCCTTGCACTAGAATAGATAACTGTAAATGTGATGGTTTCCTATGTGCTAATGCGCTTTCACATGTTTTAAATCTATCATACACTGAATACTGAACTAAGGTTGCCTTTAAAATAAATCGCAAATCAAATTGCCATCATAATTTTGGTCAGAAAAAAAAAAATCTCAATTACATATTCTTCCCAAAATCGTTCAGCCCTAATGGGTACACATACAATAGATAAACAACAGTTTTATATGACAGAATGAAGTGGTGACTGTTGGTTTTATTCTGTACACTAACCTTGAGAACAATACAACAGTCATCTGTCCTGATGGCACCAGCTCTGCACATGTATGTTAAGCTGAGAGCCAAAATGTGAGAATAATATTAATGAGGGGTGACCCATTTAATTGGACTCAATCCCATACAGACACAAGATATGAAACAAAACTACAAAACTTACCACTTAGCAGCTGTCAGCTGCATTTCTATTGGTTTGTCCCGCTGCATCATTCTGACAAACACCTTAGAGAGCAGCTCTCCATTCACAAGCACTGAGAAAGACAGCCAGGGAACAAAAAGTGAATTCCAGCAATCAATTCAATTCAATTAGCAATCCTAAATATATCCAAAGTTTCCAAGTTATCCACCTTTTTTACTTAAATGTCATAACATTTACAGTACATTATATGGTACCGCTTTAGAATAACATGTGCTTAAAGCGATGGTTCGGAGTAATTTCACCCGAGGGTCCTTTGCACCATGACCCCGAGCCAAACACCCTCCCAGAACCTGTTTTCCCTTGGTCGAACCCTGGTCGAGTAGCCCTGTCAGAAACTAATGAATAACACTTGCCTGATGGATGCTATTATCTGCTACTAAACCGATGCGTCGACGTTACTTCCGTGATTTGGGAAAAGCCCGTAAAAGTCCTGGCAGGAAGCATGCATAAGGATGTAGATCCAGGAATGCACTAATATTTTGTTCGTAGTACCAGTTTGCAACAATTATTAGTTAACACTAAGTTGTAAACACTTCGGGAAAAAAATATATTAAAAACTGGATATACCAAAAAACGTTGATGTAATGGCTTCCTGCCAGGACTTTTACGGGCTTTTCCCAAATCACGAAAGTAACTCCTGGTGTACCTACAAACTTTTCAATGCCTCGTTTTATGAGTAAAGACCAATACTGTAGAAGTTTCGTACCATTCAGGGCATTATTAGTGGGGTAATTTACGCGATAAAAGTTGGTTCCATTATGCCTGCAGAAACTCATTCGTTTCTGACAGCGCTACTCGACCAGGATTCGACAAAGGGAAAACAAGTTCTGGGGAGGGTGTTTGGCTCGGGGTCATGGTGCAAAGGACCCTGAAATGAAATTTTCCAAACCATCGCTTTAACAGGTATTAACAATGCATAATAAGCAGTTAACAATTCATTACTAACAGTTAGTTAAAGGAACCATATGTAAGATTGTGGCCAAAAATTGTACTGCAATCACTTTCAAATGACTGTAGAGCGGTGTATCCCCTCCCCCTACCCCCCGACTCGAGGTTGCCAATCCGGATGGCGAAACACTACTGACTTTGTGATTAGTAGATAGGTGGAGGGTGGCGCATCAGGCCAAAACACAACATGACATGACAAAACACAACATCAACATCAGTTGAGGGCTGCAACTTCACTTTTTAAATGACAATATCCTGGCCGGACTGCTGTTGTCAGTGATATACATATTTGAAATGAACATGATTTCTTAATGTCTAGTGACATATCAGGGCCATTTTATGATTAATTTAAATACATTTCTTACATACGGTTCCTTTAACTGTTATCCTTTAATAACATTAACTAACGGTTAACATGCCACTTGTAAGTGTTAATAAGCAGCCTTTTAAGTTACTTACAATCATATTTGTTAACAGTTAACATGCAGCTTGTAAGTGTTAACAAGCAGCTTGTTAATGGTGTATAAGACAAAGAGGTGGATAACTAATACGCTTTCTTACCTATTTGTAGTAAATTTTGTAGCCCCCCAATCTAAATAGTGGACCATGTAGCCTATAGTTCCAAGCCCAACCTTCTATCTCTATATATCTACTGCATCTATCTATCTAGCTTGGTTTAGCTGTGAGAAATGCACCTTCAAAATTGCTGCAACGAGCAGGAATGGAACCCCGGTCCCCTGAGTCAAAGAGTGACTTGCTACTTACTGAGCTAAACTACATTCCTGATTGAGTATCGATGAAATTGTTCATGTTGTTCACAGCTATGCGCTAACAAGTGAATAGCAGTTGAGGAGCTTTGCTTAAACTTAATATACTGTTGCAAGTTCACTTTAGTATAAACTATCCACTTTAACTAATGTCAGTAATGTTATTCAGCTATTTGTCATTTCAAAGAAATTACACTTCTCCGTTTAAAATGTTACCTTAGCTAGGCGGCTAGCTAACTCACTAGCAACCGGACAGTAACTGACAGCCGCATTGAGCATCTGATATTAAGTTATTTTGTTTACAAATCCGAACTCTAAAAAATTACACTATTAGGCTTGAAATGATCGCAAACACTTACAGATTATGAAAAAAATTTCCCCAAAAACCCTCAACAAATCCAAAGAGACATAATGGACAATTTATTTGTAAAATTGCACAAGTCTCCCATTGACACTGATGCAGCAACAGACCACCAATGTTCGCTTCTGTTCAAAGGCAAACTGAAACATGTTTAAAATCGATTGCGAACGTTCGCCTATGTTTGCGACATTGAACGCACCCACACTTGTCGTCTTTAACACTCGGTTGCTAGGTAACCAAACTATATACAAAGCTCTGTTCTAGAATCTTTGATACAAAGCTGGCATAATATCTTTAGACTGCTGACAAACTATTGTTTTATGCGTTCACTGAACAAAGATTATGGAAATTAAACACCACTTTTCCATCAGAAACATATTTGTAAAAGATATCTGGTATGATATAGAACATTAACAGAATATAGGATCATATGAACAAATTCATCGATATCATACAGGAACTTAGCTCAGTACATAGCAGTTCACTCTTTAACGCAGGAGGCCGGGGTTCAAGTCCTGCTCGCTGCAGCAATTTTGAAGGTGCATCTCACAGCTTAACCGAGCTAGATAGATAGGTACAGTATATATATAGAGATAGAAGGTTGGGCTTGTAGAACTCTAGGCTACATGGTCCTTGCTTTAGATTGGGGGGCTGCAAAATTTACTACAAACAGGTAAGAACGGTCTTATAAGTGTATTAGTTATCCACCTCTTTGTCTTATACACCATTAACAAGCATTAACAAGCTGCTTGTTAACACTAAAGGGCTCAACATGCTTCTGCGTCAACTCCATGGCGTAGCTACGCCGGCACTCCATTGACCATTTTATGGTTCTGCGTCGGGCTGCTTTGGATCGTGGTGCATTTCACCGCCTTAACGCTCGGTGTCGCCTGTGTTTGCGTCGCCCACCACCGAAACAAGACTGTAGCCTATGACCGAAACGGTAGCCTACTCACAGAGAATGTAAACGGGCTCTGCTACTCAGAATGGCAAACCCCATAGACTATCGTGCCAAAATATTAATCTTATTTGTTTGGCTTTTTCTTGCTTAGATTTTGTACAAAGTATCGAGAAAGACACGGTAAAATCCATTGACCTAGTTACTGTAACCAGCAAATAAGTCTAAGGTTATTTGCCAGGTGTCTGCCAGCCAGTTTAAGTTATGGTAGCAAGCAAACTTTAGCACAACTGCCCACAAAGTACTGCTTGCTGGCGAAGTGCTAATTTTCAAAACGTTACTGACATATAGACACTTTACAGACGGATAACCCCGTCATTGTAACCAAAATATGTCTGAGTTTATTTGCAAAGCTTATGTCAGTGAACTAGCATGTTGCTAACTACCCTCAGTAGGCTGCTTGAAGTTGAAACACCGACTATCAACTCACAGGACGAGTTGACCAATCACAGTCCTTGCGGTCTGCGTCGCCTCATTTTTTGGAGGTGCACGTCTTAACAAATATGCTTGAATGCTGCTTATTAACACTTACAAGCTGCATGTTAACCGTTAGTTAATGTTATTAAAGGATAACAACAGTTAACTAACTGTTAGTAATGAATTGTTAACTGCTTATTATGCACTGTTAATACCTAATAAGCACATGTTATTCTAAAGCGTTACACATTATATTACATTACATTTACATTACATAAGGTGAGTGTAAAGTGATGCACGTATGCGTTTTAATAGGCTAGACTAAATGTTCAATTAGGGAGACTCAACTTAATCACGTTTTTATGTACTCTACCATTACTATAGGCTCTTAGATTTTGTATTCTGTTCACGAAAGCAATATCTTCTTAAACATCCATGGGTGTCAGTGTCAGCAGAAGTCAACATAAATTAGCAAAGCAAACATGAGTTTTAAAGTCAGCACAAATGCTCGTAGTAAGTTGCACTGTCGGGAGAGAGGCTTCTCAATCAGCATGATTTAGCCTGTATCAACATTAATATATTACATTACAACATTAATATCAATATCTTACTGAGAGACAGGTGATTTAGTGAAACATTGGATGCAGTTTAGTGTAGACATATATAGCTATAGCCTTACCTACATAGCCTACCTTATATAGTGTGCCTCTTTCTCTTTTCTATATTTCTGATATGTTGCTGATCGGATCATAAACGGTCACAGCAACGAAGAGGAATGACTGATTGCATTGCATGTAAATGTCACTGTTCTTCTTATTATCTGTTATTACAGTGCATGAAAATGCACAGTACTATTCTTCCTAGGCTTCTTCTTCTTCTTGTAATGCAGTTAATGCAGCTTCAACCGCTTAACATAGAAACTTCATTCAAATTTTGTTACGTAGGTCTTACTTGTGACATCCGGGCTTTGTTTTTTTTCATCTTTGTAACTTTTATACTTTTTAAACTATTAATTAAAAACTACTAAAAATTTCCCCATAGACTTAAAATTGGGCTGATGACATCACAATCGGGCTGTTAAGCAATTAGAATCCTAGGCCAGGTGGCCAGGCCACCTGCACCAACTGTCAGTTTCTCAGGCTTTAATAATAATAATAATAATAATAATAATAATAATACATTTTATTTAAAAACGAATTTCAGGACACCCAAGGTCGCTTCACAGATAAAACATATAGAAGGAAAAAAATATATATATCAAAAAAGGATAAAAATGTATATATATAAATATTTAGTCCATTTAGCCATTTAGCCATATCACAGTCCATAGGCTAGTCTAAAGAGATAGGTTTTTAGTTCCTTTTTAAACTGGGCAGTGGATTCACACTGCCTGATGTTTGGAAGTGAGTTCCATAGCTTTGGGGCTGTGTGGGAGAACACTCTCTCTCCCATGGTGCTGAGGTTCATCTTGGGCACCTTGAGCAGACCAGCTGATGAGGATCGCAGCGAGCTGGAAGGGGTGTAGCTCTTCAAGAGGTCGGTGATATAATTGGGAACAAGGTTATGCAGGGCCTTATATGTCAACAGTAAGATCTTAAACTGGACTCTCTGGGTAACTGGTAACCAGTGTAGCTGCAACAGTACAGGTGTTATGTGGCTTGTGGACTTTGTGCCTGGTACTATCCTGGCTGCAGAGTTCTGGATTATTTGGAGGCGGTGGAGTGATTTTTGTGGAATGCCAGAGAAGATGGAATTGCAGTAATCAAAGCGGGATGTAACATAGGCGTTTACAAGTACTTCTGCACTCTGCTGACTGAGGGAGGGGCGCAGTCTCGGATGTTGCGCAGATGGAAAAAGGCGCTGCGAGACACACTGTTAATATGGGCAGTGAATGAAAGTGTGCTGTCTAGTATAACACCAAGACTCTTCACCTTGGTGGAGCAGGCCATGTTGGAGCCATCTACAGATAGGGAGAGTCTGTTTTCCATCTTTGCCAACGTTGTTTTTGAGCCAACAACAAGTAATTCAGTCTTGTTACTGTTCAGTTTCAGGTAGTTGTTAGTCATCCACAGATTTATATCATGCAGACAGGCAGTCATCACAGCAGGAGGAAGGGAGGCAGTCGGTTTGGTGGACATATAAAGCTGGGTGTCATCAGCATAGCAGTGAAACTGAACACCATGTTGCCTCAGGATATTTCCCAGTGGGAGGAGGTAGATGATGAAGAGCAGGGGCCCCAGAAAAGACCCCTGTGGCACTCCCTTTGTGACAGCAGCACTCTCCGACTTGTGGTCCAAAATCTGGACAAGCTGTGTCCTGCCAGAGAGACAGGAGGTGAACCATTGATGAACACTGCCCAGCACTCCAATGTTGGTAAGACGCTCCAGAAGCACCTGATGGGATATGGTGTCAAAAGCTGCACTCAGGTCAAGGAGGATTAGGATGGAAATCAGTCCAGCATCAGCTGTGCAGAGGAGGTCATTTGTTACCTTCATCAAGGCAGTCTCTGTGCTGTGCTTTGGTCGAAATCCAGACTGAAATGGCTCAAACAGATCATTGTCCTGCAAATGATCCTGGAGTTGAGATGCCACCACCCTCTCCATAATTTTTGAAATGAATGGTAAATTGGAGATGGGTCGGTAGTTGTTGAGGTCATCATGGTTCAGCCCAGGTTTTTTCAGGGTTGGTTTGACAATAGCAGTCTTCAATGAAGGAGGGACTTGACCAGTGATGAGCGAGGTGTTAATTATTGATGTTATCATTAAGATGATGGATGGTAGGCACATCTTGACCAGGCTTGTCGGAACAGGGTCCAACTGACAGGTGGAGGAGTTGCACTTGGTGATGAGACCAGAGATGTAACTTTCAGCAGGGAGACTGAATTCACTGAGTGCATATATTGTAGGTGTGACCAACTCAATCAAGGAGCATGGTTGTTTCAGCTTAGTAATTGAACACTCCAATTGCTGATGGATTGCCTCAATTTTTGTGTGAAAAAAGTTCAAGAAGGCTGAGCAGCGTTTAACAGATGCAGTCTGATAGATGGTACTATCAGGTGGCTTGAGGAGGCCATTCACAGTGGAAAAGAGAAGCATACAATCTCATTGTCTACAGATCCTGTTCCACTGCTTCCTCTGTCCACAACTGTTTCAAAATAAAAGTCCTCACCACAATAATTCACTGTTAAACAATTTAACCATTTAAACTATCCACCTATTTAACTGTTTAGCCATTCCAACTATATTAAACCACCACCTACCTAGCAACCAACATAGCAGCCACCTCAAGTACCCTAGCAATAGCTTAGAAACCATGTCAAATACCCTAGCAACAGCCTAGCAACCACTTCCACAGTTACAACCTAGCAACCAATATAACAACCAATGAGTTTAACCTAGCAACCAGCATAGCAACCACCACAACTGACCTAGCAACAGCCTAGCAACCACCTCAAATACCATAGAAACAGCCTAGCAACCATGTCAAATACCCTAGCAACAGCCTAGCAACCACTTCCACAGGTACAACCTAGCAACCAATATAGAAACCAATGAGTTTAACCTAGCAACCACCACAACTAACGTAGCAACAGCCTAGCAACCACCTCAAGTACCCAAGCAACAGCATAGCAACCACCATAACTACCTTTGCAACAGCCTAGCAACCACCTCAAGTATCCTAGCAACAGCCTAGCAACCATATCAAATACCCTAGCAACAGCCTAGCAACCACTTCTACAGTTACAACCTAGCAACCAATATAGCAACCAATGAGTTTCACCTAGCAACCAGCATAGCAACCACCACAACTGACCTAGCAACAGCCTAGCAACCATGTCAAATACCCTAGCAACAACCTAGCAACCACTTCCACAGGTACAACCTAGCAACCAACATAGCAACCAATGACTTTAACAATCAGCACTGTATTTCCTTCAGGAAATACTTTTCTAGTTATTATTATTATTATTATTATTATTATTATTATTATTATTATTATAGCCTGCGATATGAATGAATGATAACGATCACAGAGGTAGTAACATTATAAAATGAAATGTTGGGATATTTTTTATGCACTCTGTTAGGGACTGAGCTTTGTTTTGTGATCTCACCATTAGATGTCACTGATTTACAATTTACATGCCTAAAAAACCCCATTCACGCGATTATTTGTGTGTAGCCGCATTTATAAAAGCACTTTGAGCTGCATTCTGTGTATGAAAGGTGCTATACAAATAAAGCTTATTATTATTATTATTATTATTATTATTATTATAAATGGGACCCCAGGTCTCCTAGGTTACATCCGGATGCCTTACCATTGAGCTAGGGTCCAGCTCAGATTTGGGGACAGAGTGTGAGAGTATAAAAAGAAATCATGGTGAAAAAAAATAAAATTATGACAACGCAAAAATGAGAATCCCCTTATATGGAATGTCCTGCAATGTTTTGGATGTTTTCCCTTTGCTTTTATAGCCTCCTACAATTTCTTTAAGTACCATTCTGAGGAGAATTGAAAAGACAGAATTTTAAATGACTCACCATTAACCAAGGTTAAGGAGACCTGATTGTTCTCATAGGCCAGAACTGAAAAACATTTCAGAGCTTGCATTTGCACCTGAGGGTGAGAAAAAAAAGGAAGGAATAATTGATAATCCAGAGGGTGAGGTGATATAACTAGTCAGTTGTAGTACTAATGAGGTCAACACCACAAATTTCAGAAAAGAAAAATCCATGGAGTTGACCATTAAGTGACAGATAAGATATTGTTACACATACATCCCTTCCCTTCAGTTGATTTACTCAGTACGACGCAGATAGTATGGATTTCACACCACTGCATCTCTGGCTGAAGACACATCTCAGGCCAGACCCCCACCGTCTTATCTTTAGTTCAAGCTCTTTTCACCTCGCTTGGAAACATCATATTTCATGTGTTATGGAAACCTCTCTCTGGGCAGCTTAAAGCGTCCAACATACTCGCCGCACCCGACCGGTAGCGCGACAATGTGACATCAAAATTGCGTCATTTCCTCTGTCGCACGAGAAATTTTAGCCTCGCGCAGGCAGATCGTGCACAGGAGATTTTGTTTCAGATGCGCGCGACAAGCTGGATGAGCTTGAAGCCAAGATCAGGGAGCATGCGTGCCTCTATACAGACATCAACCACATTCAGGCATTTCATATAGTCTAGCCCACATCTTAAATAAACATGCAGTGTTTCCCCTAGAATTTTTTCCAGCAGCACTGCTGTTGATTGTAGGAACCCCCCCCCCACCCCCCCCAAAAAAAAAAGAAAAATTAGAAAAAAATACTCCTTAAATGGTGACTTCTGGTGGATTTTGTCGAAAGAAATTGACATTTACAAAGCATGATTATTGCAGTAGGCCTACTTGAACAGGATTATTGATGTTTTTCTTTCACCTTTTTCATTTACATTATTAGTGATTATTACTTACTTTATTATTAGAAATTGAAATGAAACAAAATGAAATGGCACAACACACACAACAGAAAATTATTATTTACAATTAATTACAAAAAATAAAGCTTAATCTCAGGTCACTGTACAAACTATTAGTATTTAGAATGTACAGTGCTGTGCATAAGTTAAGACATGTATTTATATAATAACATTTATTTATTTACGATACATGATACATTAAAAAATAATTGATGTCCTTAAAGAATTGATTTTTCCTATTTTTTTCCATTAAGACAAAAGGCAACAGATGTTTTTTATTCCTCCCTTTAGTCATTTTCAGCATGGATGTCTTAACTTTTGCACAGCACTGTATAAACTATATAGACTTCTCTTTCATGTCATTACACTGTATTGGTGCTGTGCAAGTCGAATTGAGTGCCTGTCATTTTAAGGCTGTGACGGCCCATAAGGCTTGCTTGATTCTCACGGTTTTAAGCGAACTTAGTAGCGTTGTTGTGCATGGTGCATAAGAATATGTGGATGAAATGAATTATGTTTTCCATGTCATTTGGTAAAAGAAATGCTCAAAATCTATCTTGGATTATAGGAGATAAGTGTTTTGTATCATTTCTATAATTTTGGTGAGCTCTACAGGAATTACAAACTATCTCCAGATGTAAATGGTTGCCTATTACTCAAATTCAATTAAACCCACCAATAGGCTAGAGCAGTGGTTCCCAAACTTTTAAACAGGTATGTACCCCCTGAGACATTATGATCTTCCGGAGTACCCCCAAAACCACCAATTTGTTAACAAGTTTTTTTTAAAATTGTTTTATTAATATTTATTTTTATCAATTTTGTCGAGAATATGAATAGGATCATAAACATGATACAAATCTCATCAATAGTCAACATATGATAGGCCTACAAATGTGCTGAATAATAATGATTTTAAATAGATCTCACACACAATCGTCTTGTTGAATGCAGTGATCTTATCTGCTTGTCTTTGCCTTGTAACTGGAGATTTAACTCATTGAGCTTTCCAAATATATCGCTAAAATAGGCCAGCTTCGTCAAGAAATGTTCATTAGTGAACGTGCTTGCAGATTCAAACATGCGCTCTTCCTCCAAAAGCTCAAACACGCGACAGCACTTTACCTCGGGAAAGCCTTGCCTCGCTGTGAAACAGTACAGCCTTTTGGTCAGCTCCCATCTCCTCTCAAAGTGCGGAGAATAGACACGCTTTTAAGGGCTGGGTCTTAATGAAATTCACCACTCTCACAACCTCGTTCAAAATCTCATTCAGGCCGGGACTAACTAAGCTGCCTTGACACGAGCGCTTCCCTATGAATAACACAGTGCGTCGGGTGCTACCTGGGCCTAGGCTACAGAGAAAAAAAAGAAATAATAAAAACTCCTGTTTTTCACGTCAGTTCGCGCCCCACCTGGCATGTCTCCGCGGCCCACAGTTTGAGAAACGCTGTTTTACCCTCTCTGTCTCCACTCTCGAATATTTTGTTAATGCGGAGAAAATAAGTTTTTAATGTGCAGTGCAAATGCGGAAGTTACCAACGTGGGATAGAGAAAACGTTTGAAAAGGCATATGACTTCGATATTTTTTCGTGTACCCCCTGAAATCAGTCCACGTACCCCTGGGGGTACGCGTACCCCAGTTTGACAACCGTGGGGCTAGAGCTTAGTTTCACAGCCTAGGTATGTTAGCAACACAGGGCTCGAAAGCATTGACTGTATAAACAAAAACGAAACAATGCGTGGAATTTACCTGGGAATAGGCTACTGAAGGTAGGGGCGAGCTACCTCGCTGGCGTGTCTAATTTGGTTCCTTAGTCAACATAATGTAGGCTACGTTTTTTTGCACAAAATTGTGTCTGCTAATAAACGTAATCAACGTTTGCCTACTATTAGTTGTTGACATCAAACCTGAACGAACGGCAGCTGTTCCTGAAGTTCACTTGCGTGTTTTTTTTTCAGCGGTGATTAAATTCCAGGAGCGGCGCTGCGCCGCTGCTGAATACATTGTAGGGGAAACACTGACATGTTTGAATAGTCAGTTTGAGAAGAGAGGGAAATTAACCTGGCTAGGTTACCAGCGAGAGTTCGTGATTTTTAAATAGTCTGCTGGATAAGTTAATGAAGCTACCAGAGAGAGGGAATTAAGATGAAAGACCTAGGACCCAGGGACATGCCAATAATCCAGCAAAAGGTAACAAAGATATTTATTTTCAACCAAAGGATATCTTAAGACCTGAAAAAAATCTCTTTCCACCTCAGGAAATCACACAAACTCATTTCTCAGCACCAGCCAGCTAGCTTACTTGCTAAAAATTTCCCTCGGGAAGAATAAAGTATCTATCTATCTATCTATCTATCTATCTAGCTGCACACATCTTGGAAACTAGATGGTAATGATGGTAGTTGTGAATAGCAGCAACCGAAGTCTGAAGTATCATCACAGAGGGTAGTTTTTACTGCCATTGGGCCAATGCCAATTCAGGAGAATATTGCAACTAGTGTGTTAGATTGTTTGCAACTGGTTCAAGTCTGTGTCTCAATCTAGCTACTGTTTAGCATAGCCATGAGCTCACTGCCTACATCTGGAGAAGGGCCTTCATATCCCTAATCCCAAAAGGACTCATTCATCCCTCACAGTCTGTGGTGTGTGGCCAAAGAATCAGCGCAAATATTTGGCTCAGATTCGATCGGGACACAAACTTTATTTTCTCACATTTCTATGACTGTTAATAATAATAATAAGCTCGGCTTGAGAGTTCCAGCTCCACCGGATTTCTCTGAAACTCTGAGTGTTAACTATTTGGGTGTAGGTAGGTAGGTAGGTAGATAGGTAGATAGGTAGATAGATAGATAGATAGATAGATAGATAGATAGATAGATAGATAGATAGATAGCTTTATTTATCCCCAAAGGGAAATTATGGTGTTACAGAAGCAATTAATAATATAAACAAACATATATGACACATATACATACAAGTCGAAAGTAAATGCAATTGGATATAAAGCCTCTGTGCAAGCCTCTGTGCACTGTGCATTGTCTATCAGAATAAGATTCTCCTCACATGGCACAAAGGGGAGTTTTTGTAAATAGGGCAGTCATGGCCTACTGGTTAGGGCTTTGGCGTTGTAACCGGAGGGTTGCCGGTTCGATCCCCAACCAGTAGGAATGGTTGAGGTGCCCTTGAGCAAGGCACCTAACCCCTCACTGCTCCCCGAGCACCGCTGTAGCAAGGCAGCTCACTGCTCCGGGTTAGTGTGTGCTTCACCTCACTGTGTGTTCACTGTGTGCTCTGTGTGTTCACTAATTCACGGATGGGATAAATGCAGACCAAATTCCTTGTATACGGAAGTATACTTGGCCAAGAATACAATTTTTACATAGTTATGGTAGTGGGCAGGAATGATTTTCTCTCACTCTGTTGTCTGACAAGTCTCCTCCCCATCCTTCTCACAGCCCACTGCAGAGTCATCTGCAGAGTCATCAGAGTATTTCTGCAGATGACAGGTTGCAGAGTAGTACTGAACGTCTGAGGTGTATAATGTGAAGAGGAAAGGAGAGTACAGTCCCCTGTGGTGCTCCTGTGCTGCTAACCATCTGCTCGGACACACATCCTCCCATCTGTACAAACTGTGGTCTTTCCGTCAGGTAAACGATCCATGATGTTATGGATGTCTCCACCTGCATCCTGTCTAGCTTCTCTCGTGGCAATACAGGTTGTATAATGTTGAAGGCACTGGAGAAATCAAAGAACACTATTCTCACTGCACTGCCAGATTCATCAAGGTGATGTGGGCTTGCTGAAGCAGGTAGATGGATGATGGCATCTTCAACACCAACTGCAAATTGCAGTGGGTCCATTGAGGTGGTCACCTGAGGTCTGAGGTGTGCCAGCACCAATCTTTCCAGCACTTTCATGCAGTGTGATGTTAATGCCACTGGTCTGTCATCGTTGAGGACAGATGGAGAAGACTTCTACACTGCAAAAACTGCTTATCTAATAAAACTTAACCAAGTGTTATTAATGTTATATCAAGATCACAAAATCTAGTTGGTGTTGTTTTCAGTATAAAGACACTTACCTAGTGCTTTCTCGTAAAAACATTTGACTTAATTTAAGAAGTATTTAAGTAAGTAAGTAAGTATAAGTATATATAAGTATATATACTCTTTTGATCCCGTGAGGGAAATTTGGTCTCTGCATTTATCCTAATCCATGAATTAGTGAAACACACTCAGCACACAGTGAACACACAGTGAGGTGAAGCACACACTAATCCCGGCGCAGTGAGCTGCCTGCAACAACAGCGGCGCTCGGGGAGCAGTGAGGGGTTAGGTGCCTTGCTCAAGGGCACTTTAGCCGTGCTTACTGGTCGGGGATCGAACCGGTAACCCTCCGGTTACAAGTCCGAAGAGCTAACCAGTAGGCCACGGCTGCCCCCCCAATTTGATTTCTTTTAAGATGTCTCATCCTGAAAACAAGAAAATTTGTCTGCCAGTGCGTTAAAACTGTGCATGTGTTTTTATTATGATGTGCTTATGTTTTTATTATGATGTGTCTACATGCTGGTTTGAAATCGTACGTTAGAATTCTTGCCAATGCATCGCTAAATAAACAGTCATGGACAATTCTAATAAGAAACAACGTCGGTCCTACACTGCTGGATTTAAGGGCACTTCCAATGCTGCAATTTTCTTGTACCCTTCTCCAGATCTGTGTCTTCACACAACCCTATCTCGCAGGTCTGCGAACAATTCTCTCGTCCTTGTGGCTTTGTTTTCACTCTGACATACACCATCAACTGTGAGACCTTATATAAAGAGATGTGTGCTGTCATGAACAATTTGTTCCGGCTTGCGAAAAAGTTCCGGATGATGTAATAATCACGTTCCGATCTCACATTAAAATGTTTCTCATAGAATGTTGGCGTCGTTGCTATGACGGTTGCTGTCGCTGGACGATCCATTTACCCCTTTGTGACGTCTATGCTTTGTGACCACCGAATCCTACTGCGGTAAACGTGCGAAGGAGTCCTTCAGCAACAAGGGGTTGCATGGCTTGCTTGACAGCACGCTTTGCGTTACAGGAATAGGCCTACCAACCTATGTTCAGTGTAATACTTCTGCCGTTCAGGCACCGATTTTATATTTGAACATTTCTTCATAGACATTACATATAGGCTTTACAGTGGTTTGGTTGGTAGGTTTTAAACGTAATTTTTTGTTTTACTACGGAAGATTGACTCACTCAACCTGCTAACGTAACGTTACATCTGGATCTGGATGCGGAGCAGCAGAACTACAACACCAGAAGCTTGTGGATCAGCTCAGGTAATAAAGTAATTTTATTTGTTGCTATTGCAAATTATTCTGGTTATTACGGCGTTATTAGGCCTATCAGCAATTCCACAATGTGTGCATGACTGTAACATTTGCAATGTTTGTTATTTAGTGACTTTTGTGGTTTGCTAGTCGTGTTGACATTAGCAGATAGCTTAATGTTTTTAAGACAATCTAAACTGTTTGAATTAGAAATATAGTTTCTTAGTTCGTGTTAGACTATTTGACAAACAAGAAAGGGCAAATATGTTTTGATTTTGAATGAAATAGCCTAGTTAAAATTCCCTCAGGATGAATAAAGTATTTGTCTATCAATCCATCCATCCAGACTGCCCATAATCAATGCTGGCTGGCAAGCTGGTAGCCTATGCCTTACGTTTAATCTTAGGGTTTTTTTTATCACACACTTTCTACAAGTGAGCTCATGCCTTCAGTCCTCCAGTGAGCATGGTGTAAATTAAGATTATGTGGATGTGGAATATATTATATTATAATATATTATTGTATTAATTATTATAAAATATTATATGTGGTATAATTAAGCCCTATGATTTATTAACATGTTTTTATCTTCAATTACACTACCCTATATCATCCATAGTATTCTATTTATACGTAAAAATATGCATAGTGCAATTACACTTAAGCTTATACATCTATATTCTACAGCTCTTTACTGTTCTTAATGTGCATACACTTACTTATAATGTTGACTGTTACTATACTGCACATATCTGTCTATATATCTGTCTACGGTTCATACTGAATATCCATATTTATTCTGTTTTTATAATATCACTGTTAATATACTGCATACTGTATATCTATATTATATTATTCTTGTTAGTCTTATAATGTTACTGCGACTACACTGCACATATCTGTACATGATATTCATACACTGTTCACACTGCATATCCATATCTATCCTGCTCTTATAAGGCTACTGCTAATACATTGCACATATTTATATTTAATTTATATTACTGTAAACCATACCACTTTCTTAACTGTATACTACTGTCTACACTGCACTATATGTCTTCTACTGCTTATACTGCATCACCTGTCTATACTGTGTGTCACATTGCACTTTTCTGCTTTTTTGCACTTCTGGTTTGACGCAAACTGCATTTCGTTGTCTCTGAATTTGTACTCTACACCAGTGTTTCTCAAAGTGTGGTCCGGGGACCACTGGTGGTCCGCAAGCTAGCCCAAGTGGTCCGTGAGCAGACGTGGTAAAATATAATATAGATGAGTTGTTTGCAATATTGAACCAACTTGTATGTAAATCCAAACATTTCTGCAACACTGCCTATGTAAGCCATGCTAGTTTAAAACATATATTCTCTGACACAATAAGCAATGGTGCAAAGACAATCAAGGTGGTTCAGTGAGTAGGCCTATTGTATAATTTACTGTTGAAGTAGGTTTTTTTTTAGCTAGGTGGTCCGTGGGGCTTTTTTTTTACTGATTAAGTGGTCCTTGGTCTGAAAAAGTTTGAGAAACACTGCTCTACACAATGACAATAAAGTTGAATCTAATCTAATCTTCATTATTTTAGAAGGAGAGAGAGAAGAATGAGTAATCACAGCCTTGAACATGAAGCAAGGACCATGAAGGGATGGCCATCGAAAAGAAATACCTGTATAGGCAGTTACAGGCTACAGAAAGAAGATGCGGAGAGTGATCTCCCAGCATCCTCAACTGGGTATAAATGTTTGTGTATGTGTGTGCATGAGTCCACATGCACATTTCAGGTCCCTGACAGATAGAAAGTGTAGGTGCTTCTCTGACACTCTTCTATTACACCGACATAGGGAGACACTAATAGCATTTACAGCCTAATGACTGCCTTGAATTAACTTGTCCACATGCACATTTCAGGTCCCTGACAGATAGAAAGTGTAGGTGCTTCTCTGACACTGTTCTATTACACCGACATAGGGAGACACTAATAGCATATACAGCCTAATGACTGCCTTGAATTAACGTGTATACATGTGTCATTTAAAGTCCCCCTAAAGAGTATTTGTATTTACCTTAAAATAATGTTTCCAAAATCATTTTGATGGCACAAACTTTTAATAGGGCAAACATCGCTCAGAGTAGGTTTTATCGCTTGTAAAATAGCCATATGAAGTTGCTGTTTGGGTAGGAACACTGCACTACATTGGTGCTGCTTTAAATGTGCAGTGAAACAGTTGTGCAGGGCTCTGTGGTGCAGGGCTGGGTTACCCAAAAGCAATGTAGCAACTATAGTGTCTTTCGTAGTTACAGGAATGTAGTTATAGGAACAGTCCACTTCTAAATCAGTTCTACTAACTACTCTCCCCCAAAACCGTTTTTTCATTTGCATTCGCACTGGCCAAGTGGCCATAGGAACTGATAGGAGGGCGTAAGGAGTGACGCGCCATCACTTGCTACAGGGTTTAAAATAGGGATGCACTCGCCTTGCCAAATGCGAGTAAATTAACTAACTAGCCTATATTTACAAATTATTTGAATGACCCTCACTGTCTACTGTCGCTTCAAGCATTCCACGGTCGGAACGAATGAAACAGGCATGATGGACTAATGAAGCCAGCAGTTTAATCTATAAACTTTTAACATTGTTGCCATGAATACATACCACAAAATATACACAGAAAGTGCAAACACTTCATTTCATGTTTGGGATATCTATCTATTAGGGGTGTGAATCTCTCATGTAAAAGACGATACGATTCGCATCTAGATACATGGGCACGATTCGAAACAAGAAAAGATACATGTTTATAAAAAACGATTCAGTACGATTCGATGCGATGCGATTCGATGCAATTTGATGCAGTTCAAGAATGGAAAGCATTCTGAAAGATTTTTTAGAATTTCAAGGTGCACATTCATTTTATATTATCAATTATCATGGGCCCCAGCCGTGGCGCAACTGGCTGGGGCACCTGCACCGTACGCCGGCGACCCGGGTTCGATTCCCGCCCCGTGGTCCTTTCCGGATCCCACCCTGACTCTCTCTCCCACTCACTTCCTGTCAATCTCCACTGTCCTATCCAATTAAAGGCATAAAAAGCCCCCCAAAAAAAAAAATCAATTATCATGGTCATGGTTGTCAATAAGGCAACAAAATGTGTGAATATGATTATCTAAACTGAGGTTTGTTTCATATACTGTATTGAAATGAAAAAAGAATAGTGTACATTTCAGTCAAACACAGGAGCCAAATACAACATAAAAATACATTTTTATAGACTTTACAGATTTTATAGAGTTATATCTGATTGTTTTCATGGAGCTGTAGCCTTGTTGAGGTAAGACAATACCAAAATAAAATAAAACAGTGCTTAAGACACTCTTGGCCTTTTCTCATATAGGCCTAGCCTACCCTACAAGAATAAAATAGGCCTACAAATCAATGAACTCTCTGGGCTTATTTTGTAGACCTAATGCAGAAACCTAAAATGCCACAAGTCTGAGTGAATATGAACAAAATCATTGGCTAAATTATTAGCCAATATGCATATATATGCATCGTTTTAGCAGCAAGGGCCAAATTATTATTTAACATTAAGGAAATCCCTTCATCAAAGGTAAGGCTACTCTACAGACTATCGTTGCTGTTTAGGAATGCTATAAGTGCTTAATTTCGCGCTGAATTTCGAAAAACAAAAGCCGACCGAGTGCAAGTTTTCACATGCTTAAGTTGGTAATGAGGTCATTTGACAACTTTGGGCAATGAATGTAACCAAAACGAACTGCATTACCCACAATTCCGTGCCACGTATAGTTTCAAAACCGGAAGTGGGGTGAACGCGGTGCTTGGAACGTAAATGAGAGTCTGAGCGAGCAGAAAAGGTTGTGCACCGATTTATAACAAGTAAATCGATATAACGACCGGTTCATTTCAGTTTTTTCCGATACGGGGCTTCACGTATCGATGTAGCCGTATCTTACACGTTAAAAACGGATACCGATACGTATCGGTTAATCTTTACACCCCTACTATCTAGCTATTTCTCTGTCGATATCCTCATCCCCTGCTTCATTCCTCTTCTCGCCCCCATAAGTCTGTCCCAACCACTGCCGCATTTAGTTTAATCTTAACTTAATAAAAAAGGAGATATCAATTATCATCAACAATGACAAGCCAGCTGGAACCTGCCACTCGTTTTCTCTCCCTCTCGTGCGTGCTCAGACGCGTTCTCAATTAAATGGAGTAGCATAGGGCCTACGTTCAAGTTGGATCTTCATAGAGAGGACCCGAAAAGTATCATCTTTATGTAACATGCTGTTGGTGCATGTTGACATTGTATACTTTCTCTAACAAGAGTGAAAAACAGTTTGCCGTAGAACTACTATTTATTGGCTAAATGTTGGTCCCTCCTCTGTCTCTCGGTGACCTACGCATAGTGCGTTATGCGTCTGGTGGTGGTGATCACTGATCAGGCAACTTTTTAAAACTGAAAATTTTCGCCTACAAGCTCCTCACGTTCCATCTTCACCTAACTCCATAGACAATAAATTAAATAAACCATCTTGCTGCTTCAGGTTTTGCGGCCTCCGTTACATGACATCAGCCCCCCACAAAGAAAATAGGTAAACACAATGCGTTAATTGCGTTAATATTTCGTAACGTGTTATGTTTGTGTTATGTACATGCGTTATGTACTTTTTACTTTACTTTACTGGCTAACTCCCTCCTCTTTCAGTCTATGCTCCCTGCTCTGACTCCGTTTGTACTTCTAATTCCTTGTGTTTTCTGGTAGACGCTCCGTTCGTTTCCATCGTCTCTCACGCTGGTTTCACAGCAAGCTGCGCGCAGCAAATGGGCGTATGAAACGTCATCACGTAGCATTACAGCACAGTGGTCATGGGAAATGTAGGAAGTACTGCCAGGGGGATATATGACCGAGAACAGAGCCTTATGTATCATGCATGTAATGCCTCATGCATCACAGGCCAAACTGGCTAGTAAGTTTTTATTAACTTTTCAAATTATTAATTTGAACCCGCATTTGGTGGGTTGGTGGGTGTTAATTTAGAACCCTGCTTATATCACTGACAACAGTAGTCCAGCCAAGATATTGTCATTTAAAAAGTGAAGTTGCAGCCCTCAACTGATGTTGATGTTGTCATGTTGTGTTTTGGCCTGATGCGAAGTCACGAGTGTTTCGGCATCCTTGTTGCCAGTTCTGCCAGTCAGGGGGGAGGGGGACGGGATACACCGCTCTACAGTCATTTTAAAGTGATTGCAGTACCAGTTTTGGCCACAATCTTACATACGGTTCCTTTAACTTCCCATGGAAAGTTTCCAGAAATGTACCGGACATTTTCCACCCCTTTGCAACCCTAGTCTTAAGTTAGCTAGTTCAAACTACACCTCTCGACCTGTGGTAGAAGCATAGTAGAAAAATAGTTCAGGGGATTTTCATGTGAAAGACTGCACTGACTCCAGATTTGTGTACAAATTGATAATTATAAACGGATTTAAGTGTCTGGTTGATATTATACACTTCTAACCACCATACATCCATATTTTAAAATGGCTTAGGCATAAAATATATTATTTGAAAGCCAATTTGCAGCCACGTGCACACAAGTAAAAGTCACACATCTGCAGATAATAAAAGGTGCACGCTTTTGATCAGTCAGTTGAGAATATGTAGCCTTTGATTTTAACATTGTCATGGAGTGGGGGGATAATATGATCTGCATAATAGATAGACTTATAGGTAAACAATGGTGAGAATATTGTAGTCAAAATAACTATTTCAATCCAGATTCGAACTCTTGGACAGCTGACTGTCATGTGCTGCACATCGCAGGCTATTATCAGCCTTATTGCACTGCACCACAGAGATGACGGTGTAAACAAGTGAATAGAGGGTAAATAACAATAGAGTATACAACAGTTTCACCAGCACATTTAAATGACTAATGTTTAAAAGTGAATTCAAAGCAGTCGTTAATTTACAAAGGTCAGCCTATATGAACCAATGAATTAACTTGATGACCCTGAATTACAAAAAAAAAGAGAAAGAGATGATTTCATACATCATTACTGTAAGTCTGTTATTTGCAGGTGTCAGTCCGCGTGTTAGGCTACTATATGTAATGACCACCTTAGTCCAGACTACTGAAGTTTGGATACTATCATGGTCAAGACTTACAAAGTACTATGTAAGTATGATAGTTTTGGGAAACAGTTTTAACTTAGATGTTGGTAAGTTGACTGGTGCATCGTACCACAGTTAGGGGCTGCCTGAGAAGAGGACTGGACTGAAACACCTGCACAACCAAGCCAGCTTGGAGGAGAGGATATGCATTGAACCTGCTCACCAATGCCAGCAAAAAGAGGAATCTCCTGGCCCAGACATCAATTGTGGTTTTATTTTGTGAAATAAAAAGACCATACATTTGAGTAATTCTTGCCTAATTATTATGTTAATTAAAATGTGTATTTTATAAATATGTTGTAATTGCATTGGCAGCAAGTTGCTAATGGCAATTATTCATTCCCTTTGACACATGAGAAACATTAGAGTGGACAGTGTTGCAGTGGCTCTCATTTTTTTCTACAAATGCTGACTTGCACTACATACTTGGTTTCCCTCTTACTTTGTAACTTTTTCCACCAAATGTATATAATAAATTACTTTTTGTTCAAATTCACTTTTGGTGTGGTCTCCCCATTGCTCCACCATAAGCCATGTGCACCATGACAAATGTCTTATGATTTAAGTTACACACATGCTGTCTGGGGATTAGTAAACTATATGCATGTGGGCCTACTAATGAATTTAAAAACAGTACGTGTATTTATTATTGTTGATGTTGAGAAACGTGCATACTGTACTACTACACCTGTGTTGGCCCTGAATGAAAGTCTACCCAGGTTAACATTTCTTGCACTTTATCACAATACTAGAGCGTCTGATACCTTAGTGATTGAGTTCATGTACGACACTATATGAACACAGATTTCTTCCTAAGATAGTTTTGCTGTAGTCCAACTCCTCCAGTGTGAAATAACTAGACTAGCACCTTGCAAAATCAATGCTTCCCCAACTTTTTTGCTGACGCAAATGTAACCTGCTGAACACCACATTTGCCATTACTTGTATACTGCAAAGATGACGTTTAGTCTCTGTGTTTTGAGATAAAATGCAGAAGGCCGAACTTCGTTATGAGGTAGGACAACATTGTTACTGTCTTCCTTCCCATAAGCGACATAAAGGCACTTTGTGATTATCTGAAGCCAACTGAGTAGCCAACTGGAAATGAAGCTTACGTTATAACGGGTATTGAGAGTTTGGCTAATAATGTGGACGAGGAACATGAACAGTGTCTATAGTAGCCTACGAACAGGTTGGCATATTTAGCGAACCGATTTGTAGCCTATCTTTAAGATACATTTATAACGAAACTCAATATCCAACATGACAGTAGCCAAGGCTATTTCAGTGTTTTCAAGCAGGCCTAGCTTCAGATAGTTAGCTTCAGACAACCCCAAGTAGGCCTAGGCTAGCTTATATTGGTCACAGACGCGGTAAAATAGGCTACAAGTTTGACGTGCTGCGTGACGCTCAATAAAACCTTAAAACGAAAGAGTCAGGGCTAATTGTATTTCACCAGATACATATTCCATCTTCTCCCCTATACAGTGTAAAATATAGGCTATCTATTTTGCACTGACGACTTAAATTCTCCCTTTTTCATACGTGTTTAGACAGTGTTTCACGAAGATTCTAAGAGACATTCACCATTCACCTAGAAATTAACAGCTGATTGGAACGTGATTATTACGTCATCCGGAACTTTTTCGCAAGCCGGAACGTATTGTTCATGACAGCGCCTCTCCTAATAATGTCCAGTGAATTAATTTAGGCATAGGTGGACTCCAATCAAGTTGTAGAAGCATCTCAAGGACCATTGATAGAAATAGGATGCACCAGAGCTCAATGGCAAGTGTCAATTCAAAGTGCCCATTTAAAGAAAAGGTGTGAATATTTTGATAATTTTTTGACAGTCTTAAAGTGGAACTCCAGCTGTTTTCAACATAGGGCCCTGTTATTCGAGGTCACCGAGTACTGTCTGTAGGAATTTTTGTTTTAGAAATCAGTGCTACATAGTTCAAGTTATCCTGCTAGAGACTAACACTAGACTAAAATCAAAGACAAATACCTCTATCTGTACAAACACTGGATTTATACAGTTTCTTAACAAATACGCAGAGTGGTGTCTCTCGTAAGGACCTTGTTCATGTTGCACAGCACTTGTAATAACTTTTTGAGTTTGTTAAGAGGCTCAAAAACACCTGGTAGTGCTAACCACTAACAATATCTTGAACTAACTTGTAGTAGTAGTGAACAGGACTCAGAATCTATCATATTATGTTAAATAGCCTTTTGCACAAATACTTACCTGATTGCAAAAAAATACTTTTTCAGGTAATGGCATACATTTTAGGGAAAACTAGCATGTCTTCCCATCATTGGTATCAGTTTGTTTTGAAAAGTGATGGGGACAATGATGTTTTCATTTTTTTTTTATCACTTTTGGTAAGGCTAAGATATGCATATATATGCATTTGTAATTTGTCTACGATGAACGCTGCTTATGTTTAATGGTGTTGATCTAAACATCACCAGCATTCACTACGAAATGGTTTCCAGACCAGAGACGATACGAAACGAGATGAGTGGTAGACTATACTGAATTTAAAGCTCAAGCTGGCCCAGACAGATCACCAACAGTTGAAAACATTCAGGGCTTATCCCGAAGGTGTCCGAGGGTGACACCCCGGGAAATCTTCGTAAGTACTGTTAAAGGGACAGTGTGGAACGTTTTCAGTTGTTTGTTAACTAAATAAAAATTTCCCATTCATAAATGTGGCCTCATTCATGTTTAATTACCACCACCACCAATTCGAAGCATACCTATTGGCTTAGAAATGGGCATTTACATACATACGCTCCATCTACGTGTGCCATTTTAAAATAACGGTGACCAGCTAGGGACATTTGCGAAATACAGCTCCGTCTTTGGCATGCAAAGAAAAACCTTATCTTGGATTCATCTGCTGAATTTCCCTACATTTAGCAATGTAAGTGATGAACCCATTTTCTACAAGTTACATGTCTTCCTAACATTCCGACATTGACATTGTATTTTCCAACAAAACAAATAAAGAGATTGTGATCTGTCACTGTCTCAGCAAAGCTGTTGTGCACAGTCACCTTTTCAAAGACTGTAGACCCAGAGACAGATGATAAACTAACCTATCATAGTTTTGCTAGAACTAGCAGACTACGACAAAGTTGCTGAATGTATGTTATTTCAGGTTAGATTGCAACAATATAGAAGTTTAACCAAAGTCCTTAGATGCTACCTAGCTAGCGAACATCACTAGCCATTCCCATTCACTTTCAGTTTACTGTGCTAACGTTAGCTAACTAGCTCGATTAACAGGCAAAATTAAATTATATATTCCATGTCCGAAAGTGTGTTTCATTGGCATCACACACAAGCTAATGACAAGAGAAAAGTTTGTTTTGACACACCTATTAAGGAGTCCGGAACAAGGGCCATCATCTAGGTAGATTGCCAACGAGATGAGCTGCGACTAGATATGGTAAATGCTTTGCGACAGTTTCGTCTCGACGCGGATCTTTGGTATGAATTGGGTGTTAGGTTTTTGATGTGTGACGGCTACCGTAGTTCTATTAGGTTGCAATATAATCCCTAAAGAAGTTCTTACACATGGGACCTTTAAGTAAATCCAAAATTTCTGCACATTTTCAGTCAGAGAATAGGACCTACACTATGCCTGATGAATGATGAATGATCGTTCATTTGAGTCCTGTAAAATATCGGTATTTGCATGAAAACATTTATAGTAACTCACCAGGGAACATAGGTCACAAACTACAGAAAAAAAAACACTTTGCTATGTTTTTATAAACAGAAATTAAATTCCGTGTGTACATCACACTATGTATCCGACCAGATTACCAGCTTAAAAGACGCAGACAGTGCGCAGTCCTTCTCATCTGCTGATATAGCAAGATAGAGAGAGTCCTCCACTGCTATCCCTGCTCATCATTGCCTTAATCCTTTTCGTTTTCAGAATGTTCCTTATATCCATAACCATAAGTCTTTCTTAAGTGAATTAGGAAGCTACTACCAGAAGCCAACAACCATTAGACCCGCCAAATGAAAATTGCATGCATGTTGTAGATTTCATTGTGAGTAGGTTACTGCCAGTAGAAATATCTATTCCTATTCGTGTACTGAGTTGACATAGGCTAAATATTTGATTGGGGGCCAAGCAGCAAAGCTGCGAAGGCACCGATTGTGTTTCTATGTTTTCTTCCCTATTATTATTACGCTTCTGTCATTGAAGTCAATGGCAGCCTATAGAACCGTCTGGTAAAAAGTTATGAAATTTGGCACAGTAATTAGGCACAGTCCCATGATTAATTTCACCAAGTGTCAAGTCGGCACCTCGAGCGCTCTAGCGCCACCAACAGGCCAAAGTTGGACGTGCGTTCACACACATAACTTCTGACCCGTTGGCCCGATTTAAAAAAAAGGGGTATCTTTGGAATCCTTGGACCAAGCCGAGTTCAACTATGACGTAATTTTCCGCCATGATGGATTTTCCGCCATATTGGATTTTAGTGAAAGTGAAACTAAAACTTCACAGGTCACAAATTTTGTCCGATCGTCACCGAACTTGACACACATGATTTTCAGACCAAGCCTCACAAAAGTTGTGGTGTTTTGTTTTCGGAACTATAACCGTTCACCCGTAATATCCAATCGAAATTTGTGGCTAAGCCACCAAACAGGAAGTGAGATAATATCTCAGCAACCCTTGCATGTATCAAAGCCAAACTTGTTGTATGGACTCAGGACCCAATCAGGGGGATGCTCAAGAAATGTTGTGACCTTTGGCCTCTAGAGGGCACTGCAATTAAGAAACATGCCTTTTGGCCTGTAGCTGCTGTTGTGCTTAGAATTACAACGCACTAGTGGTTTCTGGTAACACTGTTGGAGTTCCTTAAGCCGACCCATGTCAACTTGTGATGTCATCATAATGGATTCGGCCGCCATGTTGGATTAAATCAAAAACACGTACATGTTTTCGCAGGTCACAAATTTCAGCTGATCCTCACCAAAATTGGTAGAGACCATCTTCAGACCATGCCTGATGAGTGCATTGCATTCTGGAACAATTGACAGAAGCATTGGGCTGTAACAGCCAAACGAAATTTGCGGAGAAGACGCAAAACAGGAAGTGAGCTCATATCTCAGTAACGCTTTCATGTATCAAAACCAAACTTAGAACATGTACCTCAGACCCCATCGGGAGGACGCTCAAGAAATTCGGTGACCTTTGACCTCTAGGGGGCTCTGTAATTGACACAAATGCATTTTGGCCAGTAGTTGCTGATGTGCATTATTCTGCAATGGAAGTCAATGGCAGCCCATAGAACCGTCTGGTAAAAAGTTATAACATTTTGCACACTGTTTGGGGACAGTCCAATAATTAATTCCACCAGGTTTCATGCAGGCACCTCAAGCGCTCTAGCGTCACCAACAGGCCAAAGTTGGACGTGTGTTCACGGACGTGACTTTTGACCCGATTGTCAAAATGAGGTATCATTGGAATCCTTGGGCCAAGCCGAGTTCAACACACCCTATGACATCAATTTTTGACCTCTATGTTTAAATCACAGCAAGTGTGATCATATTTCAGTAGATCTTTTATTTTTGATGTGAAACTGATGACAGCAGGTTCCATCCAGTTCATTCTAAAGCATGCCTGCAAGGATGGGGCGGGGTGGGACGGGCAGGGGCGATTGCGGCGGTGGGCTGGCTGGGTGAGGGGGCAGTGACACTCAGCCCTGGTTCAGCCACACAAAATCAGTTATGTTTTGATGTGAAACTTGACCTTGTAACTCAGCCAATCTTAGGTTGTTTGGCATGGAACTTGCTGTGACTGCTTAATGCTATATGTCTGATGCAACGGCATTGAGTTACATGGCAAATCTGGCCTGCTGAACCTGCTGCTTGGCCCCCACATTGCTGCTTGCAGCTATATTTATGAATAGTTTTATTCACTGAAGCCTCTGCATTTGTGACCTGAAGTAAGCTGTGCTTGCATACAGGCAGATGTCAAGTAGCATGCCATGACCAACTTTTGATTCTTTGATATGGAAAGGAAGTTCATTATTTTGCGTTGCTATTTTAGCCCAAAGTTGAAGACCATGTAGAAATTTGGAACAATTTCAAAGCCGGATTACTTGGGAATGGCCTATTGTACAGAGGAATGCTTTATATCTTCATACTCAGTAAGGTCTGCTGCTTAATGTAGGGCTGAAACGATTCATCGAGTTACTCGAATAACTCGATTACAAAAATGACTAGAGGCAAAAACCCTGCCTCGAAGCCTCGTTAAATTCCTATGACGCGCACTATACGTGCAGGGATCTGATTGTTCCACACGGACCGTTGTTCAGGAAGCACACCACTAGCGTGTGAATCGTGATACATTCTGAATCATAGATTATGTCTATGTTCTGAATTAGCTGGCGCGATGGCGGAGTCAAGATGTCCATAAATGGCAGAGAATGTCTAAAGTTTTCAAGTAAAGTTTTGGGATCATTACATGCCAGGGGCGGAGTGGCCATCGGGACTATCGGGACTTTTCCCGGTGGGCCGGCCGCGGCCCCAAATTATTCAGAGCGGCCCTGAGGCGAACGTGACCGGCCCTTGCGCTCAGTCAAAGCATTGACAATTTATAATTCTCCAATTTTCCCTATATTAGTTACTGAAAACAGTCCAACCAACATTTATATCAGTTCCCCACTCTCTATATCTTAGTCATGGTAGCTTATCCTGCACACTCATCTCTCCCATCAATCTACTGATTTTTGTGTAATCTTAATTCAATTCTTCTTATTCAGGCGTTACAGAACATTCATGGTCACAAATAAAAAAAACAACAACAATTTAATTTGTTTATTTGTTCTTGCATTTGTTTGTTTGTTCTTAAATGAACTAGAATGGAGCAAAGCCTCCTGGGAATGGGGAATGCGATTGCAGGTCAAGTCTATTTACAGAAATGTAGGGAGATAAATGAGCGCCCCCTCGGTGCTAATGGAATGACCCTACAAAGATAATGACATCATCTACGTTATCTCAGACAGATAGAAAGCGAGCAAGTTCGAGTTTGAGGACGTGGTTTGCTAACATTTTAACGTTTTAACCATGGAAGGCAAGAGAAAGAAAGGAGGGGCCGAAAAGGCCAGAATTAAGAAGAAGCGGATGCTGGAGGAGGATGCATCAAAGTGCTCAAAAATTACGGATTTATTCCGAAATCAGGCGTCAACGAGTGCTGCAGGTTAATTTGAATTTATTGCTAGTCGTGAACTAGCACAAGCTAGTCAAATGTTGGTATGGTAATGACTTAGTGGGCCACTCAAGCTGGTATATTTCAGACGAATTAATGACTTTGCCAATTAATAAATCCTTGAGTGGCTCTTGAATTCGACCATTTTTTTGTCAGCGGCTAGTAATGTTCAGTTCTAGGTGCTACTGCTAGCTAAAAGTCAAAATAAGTAATGAATTAGGCTAGCTGTTTGACCAATAGCCTTCACTAGCAGAAGTTAATTAATGTTAGCAGATGCAAGCGAGCAGGGTTCACATAATCGTTTTCCAAAATGCATTTAACCTGTTCTATCCAAATTGAGGTGTTTGTGTCATTATGTGGATGTCGATTGTGGTATAGCCCGGTGAGTGAGACTGTTTCACATTGATTTGGTTAAATCCACTGCACAGAATGATCGTGGAGATTTCTTTTCCGATGTAGTCACTCTGTTATAATGTAGCCTAATGCATTGTGTAGCCAGTGCAATACAGAGAATGAGGTCAACATCGAATTTACAATCTAATGAAGTTGTACTCTTTCTTGCTTGATTAGATTTTGGCAATGCATGTTTAATCACATTTAAAAGACATATGATTTTCGAAATTGTATGGTTTAGGTGGTGTAATTAGCTTTCCCTTAAATTGAAATTGGCAACGTTATTTACCTGATTTGCCTTGGTACAATAGAGAACTTTATTGTGCATGATGTGGGGCAAGATTGGATAGGTCTCTGTCATTTTTATATCACGTCTACATCAATTGATGTGCATATACATGGACATGTCCTATCTGATCTTTCTTTGTCATGATGGAAAATATTTGAATGCACTAACAGTCTAATGAATCACATTCTTTTTCTTCAAACAGATAGTGCATACAAAAATGTTCAATGTTAACACTGAAATGCATGTGCAGCATAGCCAGACCTTTCAAAGAAAGTTGGTTTTGTTGGGAGGTAGGGTGCATTGTATACCCCCTAACTCGTGGTCTATACTATCAGGGGAAATGCAATTATCATTTTGCTGTAAAAAGTTGAATTTGAATGCGAGGCCTGTTCTGTTTTTTCTGCACAGTCTCAGAATTCAGTCAGACTCATCAGACTCATCAGCACAATTTTGATGCTCATCAGACAATGCTAGGAGAAGAAGTCACGACTACAAGTACAGGTGTGCACACATTGCGCAATGTTATAGGTACAAAAGAGGTTAGAATGCAGTGTATAGGCTAAACAAAATGCAGAAGTTTATTAGTGAAATATGATAGGAAAATGTAATGATTGCAACATATAGAGAATGAGACATTATATTGGAAAGACATGCTGTCTTAGTGTAACATAAGTGTGGATTATTCATATGCAACTCATTTTTATACATAATTTATGTAATTGTGTTGCATTTAACCATGTAGTTGTAATACTGTTGATAATAGCTGTTTATTTTATGTCATCTTAACCAGACATGGAGGAGGATGCTTTGTCGGTTAGTGCAAGGGAGAGTGAAGCCTTAGGGTCCAGGATAGAAACAGAAACAGATGAGGAGAGACAGAGGCTGGGCCAGCTGAGAAGGAAACTGAAAGTGTAGAAGTTGGACCAACTGAGGTGGAAATTGAGAGTATAGAGGCTGGACCAGCTGAGGAGGAGATTCAAAGTAGTGAGGCTGGACCAGCTGAAGATGAGATTCAAATCTTCAATTATTTTGCCCGTCCCAAGTCTAAAGATCTGTCTTTATTTTTTTCAATATCACCCCCAACAAACCCCAAGAAGAACCTTGCCTAATATTTTTCATAGTAGGGATGGGATCAACCGCAAGTGGTTGACTTACTGTGAAGAAAGCCATGCTCTCTTCTGCACAGTTTGTTTGGCATTTTCAAAGCCCTCTGCTTTTGACGGCGCTTTTGTTAGGGGGGGCATGCATTCGTGGAAGCATGTACATCAAAGAATCGAGGAGCATGAAAGAAGTCATATCCATCGAGATTGCGCAGAGGCTTACTTCTTGAGGGCACATCAAGTGGACATTGAGAGTAGATTAAGGGGAAACCAGCTCTCCCTCCATCAAGAGCAAGTCAGAAGAAAACGGCAGGTGATGGATCGTGTGGTCAGTGTTGTCAAGGTAATTGGAAAACGGGGTCTAAGCTACCGGGGCTCAGAATTTGAAGCTGTCTACACTTTGGAAGACCGAAGTAAAATCTTTCAGAATGCTTTCCATTCTTCAACTGCATCGAACTGCATCGAATCGCATCGCATCGAATCGTACTGAATCGTTTTTTATGAACATGTATCTTTTCTTGTATCGAATCGTGCCCATGTATCTAGATGTGAATCGTATCGTCTTTTACATGAGAGATTCACACCCCTAGTGTTTACCTTATCTTGGCACAATACAATTTACTGACAAATTCATACCATGTAATTGGACTGGCCTACAAATTTCTTTTGACATTATCCACTACTCAAGTGGCCTGTGAGAGAAGTTTTTCTACCCTTAAATTTGTGAAGAACAGACTAAAGAGCACTATCGCCCAAGAGCACTTGGAAGCATTTATGCTAATGGAAACAGAGAAAAACATTCTGATGTCCTTGGACACTGATGGGGTGATCAACAAGGTTGCAGAGACCAGTGACCTTCTGAGACGACAGCTCATGTTTTAAGGTAGGACATGTCAAGATTTTTTGTTTTCATGACAATTTAATCTGACTAAAGTATCCATTCATTATGCTAACCAATTCTATTATGAAATACTGTAGTAAAAATGAAAGGCACTCCACCCTTTTCCCTGCTTATGTTTTTCAGGCCAAAACTCCTACTTCCAACCTCCGTCTGAGAAGGAGGACTACTCTTTGTGCCCCTCAGGAAAGGACACTTACTCTGTGCCCCTGAGAGAAGGAAACTACTCTCTGTGCCCCTCAGGAAAGCACTCTACTCTCTGTGCCCCTGAGGTAAAGACACTACACTCTGTGCCCCTGATGTGAAGACAACACTCTCTGTGCCCCTGACAGAAGGACACTATTCTCTGTGCCTCTCAGGAAAGGACACTTACCCTGTGCCCCTGAGGTAAAGACACTGCTCTCTGTGCCTCTGAGAGAAGGATACTACTTGCTGTGCCCCTGAGGAAAGGACACTTACTCTGTGCCCCTGAGGAAAGGACACTTACTCTGTGCCCCTGAGGAAAGGACACTTACTCTGTGCCCCTCAGGTAAGGACACTACTCTCTTTGCCCCTGAGGAAAGGACACTACTCTCTGTGCCCCTGAGGAAAGGACACTTTTCTCTGTATATAATCAGAGGTCTATAGTTCACTAGTTCAGTAGTTCTCTTCACACTTATTTAAAGTGCTTGGTTTCCCAGTTATTTATTTACCTGTGTTATTAGGTTGGCATTGTCTATACTTCTATACCTTTTCTAAATGTATATCTGTAATATATTCTGTTGTTACATGTTGTTCATACATTGTTCATATTATATAGCCATATTTATTCTGCTCTTATAAGGTTACTGCTAATACACTGCACATACTTATATTTAATTTATACTACTTTAAACCACCTTCTGAAAACGACTGTATTGTACTACTGTCTACACTGCACTATATCTTTGTCTATGCACCACCTACTTTGTGTATCTCATTGCACTTTTCTATTTTTTTGCACATAGTTCCTTAACCCAAATGTATACAAATGTTATATTTCAGAATTAGAATTTTAAATTGACATACATTTTGTTTGTGTTATTGATATATGGGGGGGGCGGGCCGGGGGGGGGGGGGGGGGGGGGGGGGGGGCGGTGGCCGGTGCAGTCAGAATTTTCCCGGTGGATTTTAGTGCCCCACTCCGCCCCGGTTACATACTCAAAAAGGAAAAGAACAAGCATCTGAACTGAAAACATGCACTCCATGCTGTTTCACCAAGCGTCAATAAAGTAGGCTATCTATCAATCTATCTAGCCTATCTATCTATCTACGTAGCCTATAGCCTACATTGATGTTGGCTGATTTTAGTCACATACTGTATTTGTAGCGATGTCGTGATATAATGTTTAGCTTTTTATGTTTTTAAGTAGTAAACTTATTTATGTTCAGTTGCAAGACAGTATGCCTAAAAAAGAACCCCTTTTTATACACACATGCATGCACCCTCATCTTCCCTCACGCACCGCACGCGTGCACACACACACACACACACACACACAGGTTGCTGGGTTACCATAGCAAATAGGATCACCCCAGAAATTATTTGTTAGTAGCCTAATGGTAAATGCTGCAGGTGTAGAAATCTACATAAAACAGATATTTACTTTGATGTCAAGTCTAGATTACAGCATGAAACTGCATTATACATTAAATTGCTTTCCCTCTTCTCCCTCCCAGCACTTCACAACCTAGTATGGACAGCTTTGTTCGCTCAGCTAAGTCATGCACAAGAGGCTGCAATTTTACAGAGAGCATTTTGAACATTATTTAATTGTTGGCACTGGCACTTAAACACTAAATGGGTAAATTGCAATAAATGGGCTTAGTTTTGGAGCCAAATGTTGGAGTTAGAATAAATACCTCTGTGCTAATTGCTTGATCATTTTACAGCCATGTCATTTTCGTTATGCATTATTTGTTTTGGTTGTTTAAAAATGCAAAAAAAATATATCCGATTAATCGATTTATCGATCGATAAAGTGCTAGATTAATCGATTACAAAAAGAATCGATAGCTGCAGCCCTAGTTTAATGTGATACATGTTCTGCCATGTGAGGACTGTTGAGTGTTGAGCATCGTTCAACAATCACATTGGACAAGGAAAGTAGGCCTACAACTTAATTTACAAGCAAATCAAATGCACTGGAAATCGAGCATACAAGTTAGAAAAAGCCTAGCATTCATTTATGTAGCCTCAAGGTTGCAGGACATGACATGAGACGGTCGGCTGAGAAAACAGATAGCCTGCTCTGTCGCTCTGCCCGAGTGGATATGCCTAGGCTATTATAGCCTAAATATAGGTCTACCCATAATATAGCCATTGTTTTTAGGTTACATTGTCTGTATGGTGGAGTTATAACCAGACTTCTAGCAATGCAAAGCAGAAGAATCAGCTGCAATGTATTGGAAGACTGCTTTTCAATCCATAGCCACATAATGCTTATTCTGGCTATGACAAAGTATATTAAATAAAATATATTTGAATTGGGCTTTTAAAATATGTTTGACTATATGATTAGCCTACAGAGGAGGATAAAAGCAAATAGGCATAAAGGATACTTTTGTATCCCTTTAAAGGTCCATCAAAAATATAAAAATGTAGGCCTACAAAAAAGTAAATTGTTAGGCCTACTTGAGTAATTTATTAACAAAGTACTTTTTTACTTTTACTTGAGTACTGTAATGTGTATTCTGTACAAGTTCAAGAACCATTCTTATGCATTTTCTGAGTCGTTCACCTTTATTTTGGGCACAAAATAATTTTGGCTGGTAAAAAACCACTGTGGCAGGTGGATTTCAAAATTCACCTGCCACAGTGGCTGGTGGCCAAAAAAGTTAACTTCAGGCCCTGGCCATGCACATAATCAACTAAATTATGTGTAGGCTCCGGTTTTTTTTTCATTAATTTAGTTTATCCGAGGGGTTTCAAAAAGTAGTGGGGACGAAATGAGTCATGACAAAAAGTGGTTGGTACACATCCCACCCGTCCCCACCTTTAACTGACGCCTGTGCTTCCCATAGCAAACAATAGGTAAGGAACAAAAGTGGTAGTACCTTAAAAGATGGCGAGATGAGCAGAGGTGCTATGTTCTGGATGGCACCATGGTTGAATAGAACAGTCTGATGCTCTGGGGTCTGAGGGGAATACACACAATCACACATTTAGTAATTGTAGCCTGACATTGTATTTATTTTCTGGAACAGTGTCATGGGTGTTTCAAAACTTTTGAAACAGTTTATCCTAGAGCAGTGCCCGTGCAAAACATAAGCATATTGGAGAGCTTAAGATTCCTTTAGGCAGACAATTTTCAGAATCGGTCAGCATTTTGGTAAACACCTAGTGAATATTATATTTTTAATAATATATTTAAATTGCTACATCCAAATGACCAAGCACTCACCAGCCATATGCCTGCTAAGTGTGAAAATGATTAGACAAATAGTTCTGAAGATATGCAAAAAATGCAAATATACAAACACAGACAAAGATTTCTCACTTTATAACTCCATATAACAGGTAGGAATTATTTTAAGACAAAAATATGTTTGAAATCAATGCTGAACATTCTTCATGAACAGAGGCAGAAGGAGAGGAACAGTGAGGAGAGATGAGGACGAGGGAGGTATAATAATTGCCCACATTAACGGTAACATTAACATTTAAACGTGACGATGATACTCACTAGGTGACACTTCACTAAATATGTAGGTTGCAATGATGTGCCTCTTTGTGCCTGTGTGTGTTTTGACTAGTGACATCAATTAAAAACATTTTTTGTGTCAGCCTGTGTATCTCTCTGTGTGTGTGTGTGTGTGTGTGCATGCATGTTTGTGTGTGCAGATCTTTCATATGTTTGTAATGTACAGACAGGTCAGTGTTATTGTGTGTGTGTGTGTGTGTGTGTGTCTGTATGTGAGACATAGAGAGAGAGAGCGTGTGTATGGTGTGTAGTGACACTCGTGTGTTTTTTGACTTATCTTTGCTTTGCGCAGCCTAAGTAAATAAAAGACCCCAGCCATAATTTGAGGATTTACGATGAGGATTTGCATGAAAACATTTGAAAACAAAACTCACAGCCATAGTTTATTTTGAAAATGATGACTTTCTCTTCTGCATTGTCCTAAACGTTAAAATGAGGCATTGCAACAATGTTTACAGAGATACACTGTAAGGTTTGCTGCAAAGATTAATATGCAGACTGGGTTTAGTTAATGATCAGGCTATAATAAGGACACACTTTAATAGTGATTTGTGTAAACCAGAACATTTTAGCATCCCGACAGGCTTTTGTTGGGACTCGGGACACGCAACTCAAAATCGGGACTGTCCCGGTTAAACCAGGATGTCTGGTCACATTCTGTGTGAGTTGAATAACTTGCCTTTGCAGATTAAATGTCCATACTGGTTAAGAAAGACATGTGAACAGTCTCTAAAATAAGGGTAGCTTCCTTAGTATGAGTCATTGAAAGTTTTCTCTCTTTTTCTCTCTCTCATTCTTGGAGGTAGCCTCCCGAGAATTTGCTCTGCTGCCGGCTTGTGCCTCCACATCGCCCCAAAATGCTTGATTGCATTGCATTCTCCACATTTCTAGCTACATTTTTATGTACCACATCAGCATTTTTGTTCAATGAATCTTTTGTAAATTGCTTTACAATTACCATCGGGCCCCTCACTTCTTCGTCTGTCCGGTAGAATTCTCAATCTTTTCGGCCAGTTACATAGTCTCTGTCTGTTCTTGGATTTTGTGAAATAAATTTCTAAATAAATGTGACTTATAGTCCGATGCGACTTATATATGTTTTTTTCCTCTTCATGACTCATTTTTTGACTGATGTCACTTATACTCCGGAGCGACTTATTGTCAGGAAAATACAGTATGCCACAGTATGCCTGAAAAGTTCAAATCAAAGCAAAAGGTAGAAATACTTTCAAGAATCTATAATATTAAAATATTTTGCATTGTCTACACTCTCTTTCCTATTACATAATTCAGTATTGTTCTATAATGTAAAAAAATAGTCAAAATAAAGAATTGGATTGTACTTGATTGGATTGGATTGGACTGGACTGGACTGGATTCAAAATTCACCGAATGTATTGTGTCCTCAAGATGTACTCCTAAGACCACATACCAAGTTTGGTTTAAAGGGAAACTTGGCAGGATTTCCACCTCTGCTGGAGAAATTGTACATTATGCTATTTCAAACTGTGGGAAAAGCACATGGATTTGTTTACAAGCTAGCGAATGTTTAGCATAAGTTTGGCAGAACTATGTGGATGTTACAAGGTAAGAAACACAATAGAAAAACGAGTTTCTTGTTTCTCACTTCTCTTTCCGGGACGGTAGTCTCAATGTTGCAAGGTTGGTTTTCCGCCTGGGGACGATAGGCGCAGCGGGGAAAGTCACCATTTCCACCGGAAACGGGTTTATTACGTTGAAATAGTTGCCAAGTTCCCCTTTAAATCGGTGAAAGTGTTGATAATTATAGCACCCCTAGTGGTGAAAGGTCACCAAAATAATTGCGCAGTCTTAATATGGGGTCATGACTCCACACCAAGTTTGGTTTAAATCAGTGAGTGTTGATAATTATAGCACCCCTAGTGGTCAAAGGTCACCAAAATAATTGTGCAGTCTTAATATGGGGTCACGACTCCACATACCAAGTTTAGTTTCAATCGGTGAAAGTGTCAATAAATATAGCGCCCCTAGTGGTCAAAGCACACCAAATTAATTGTGCATCTTCAGGATGTAGTCGCAAGTCCACATACTAAGTTTGGTTGCGATAGGTGAAAGTGCTAATCATACCGCTCCTAGTCGTCAAACATCACCAAATGTATTGTGGGTCCTTGGGATGTGTTCACGAATCAACGTACCAAGTTTGGTGTCAATACGAGAAAGTCTTCCTAATTATAGCGCCCCTAGTGTAAATGTATTGTGTGTCCTCAGGATCGGGTCCCGAGTCCATATACCAAGTTTGGTTTTGATACGTAAAGGCGTTACTGAGATATGAGCTAATTTCCTGTATCTGTAGCGCACACCTAGTGGTCGAAGGTCACCAAATGTATTGTGTGTCCTCAGGATTGGGTCCCAAGTCCATATACCAAGTTTGGTTTCCATATGTGAAAGCATTGCTGAGATATGAGCCTACTTCCTGTGATTATAGCGCCCCCTAGTGGTCAAAAGACTCCAAATTTATTGTGCGTCCTCAGGATTGGGTCCCAAGTCCATGTACCAAGTTTGGTTTAGATATGTCTAAGCATTGCTGAGATATGAGCCTACTTCCTGTGATTATAGCGCCACACAGTGGTCAAAATGTACCAAATTTCTTGAGCCTCCTCCTAATTCGATGGAAGTTTGAGGCGATGAACATCGCTGACCGCAACTTACAGGATTTTTTTACAGTTTTTTGAAATGAGGAGAACTTATGAGTGAATGCAGAGGGGAGACCAAGAGACTTCCTGTGAAATTAACACAGTTCATGGGTGCTACAGTAAGAATAAACTTGTTCCATGTAGGCTATGCATTAGAAAGTGCAGCTTCTGAACGTAGCCGTCCTGCAAGTTCACTGATGTGTTATGATAACATTAGCCTATGTTATGGATGTGTTATAACGTCTTGGCTTCCCATTTTAAACCCTCAACTTTGTCAAAGACAATTCAGAACAATCTGCTTGAAGCTAAATTTGAACTACCATTTAAAAACGAAATAGACACAGCACCGTTTTTCGTGTGGCATATTGATAAGACCACTTGACATTTCAGGCAAAGTCCAATTGTCCACTATCGTAACATTATGTTGATGTGGCTGGAGTGATTGATTCAGAAAAAATTTCTAGGACTCTTCAGTGTATTAGGAGGCAAATGCCAAGTGGATTTGTAGAGAAGGAAGGCAGTGACAGAAACAAACTGGTTGGTCAAACATATGCCAGAGCAGCAGTGATGGTATAATTTCTTAATGTGAATTTCTTAAGTTACTGTTGCTAAGTCCGACAGCTCAGACCGGAGTTGACTAGAACTTCAATGGTAGCTGTAAGCCTGTCTGTAAAAGTTACAACCCAAGACCTGATTTCATTTAGAATCCGTTGAAGAACTCCAGTATGCCATGGAGACACATGATTAAAAATTAATTTCAAGGTTTGTTGGGTGACAAACTTAGACGGGGGGCGAGTGGGACTCACTGATATTAATAGCTAGCTGTGCTAGATAGACTAGATAGGCATGCATATTACAAGGGCACCAGGTCATGTCATGTAAGGAACATGGTACTGCAAAAAAACAGAAACATAGTCTACATTGCATAGCAACTTCAACTTTATTAATTTATTTATTATTTATCTTACTTACATTGAGTTAACTGTTTGGCTTAATCCATATATGTGGTGGAGCACTGTTTCATTGTGGTTTGCCAAGCAGTAACCCTTTGCTTAAAATAGAGAGCTGGGAGGAGAGAATTTAATCTAATTTAACATAATTACAAAAAAGCATAATCAAGATTGAAAGCCATCATTCTGTGTAGCGGTGTTGCGTTAATCCCACACATGTCGTTTGGCCGTCCTTTTTCAACTTACATCACTATACAATCCCATAAAACCGGAAAAAAATTCACGGCTCCCAATGCATTTCTATGAAGCTGTAAGGTGAAGCTGTCGGACTCGGTCTACATGTTTGGAGCTAGTGGACTGCCATTGGCTCATCCGCGTTCAATGGGCGGGGCTGGCAATAGGTCAATTAGTAGCTTAGAATATTGGAAGGTTGTTGTTTCAAAATGTTGTGGACATCAACAAATGGCATTTACAAACGTTCGGGAGGAGCATGACGGAATTTGCCACGCCTCCTTCAATCAGACAGGTTATTTATTCGCAGTCTGTCTCTACCTGCCGGAGTTGCAGCATCGGCATCACTCCGCTTGCAAGACGCGTTTGGTCAAGCTAGGAGCCAAGTCGCCGGTCGTGCAGATTGGCTTCCCCAGCACCTTCTCGGGCATCGAATCGCTCGCCTGTTTCTAATAACAGCGATAGCCGCCACACGACCCGAAGAAGGAGAGCTACTCCGCGGACCATATCTTTGATTAGAGCAGAGTTGGATGTAGGATTGATTGCCCTCGTTTCGCAAGGAAAGCAGACCTGCCCAATCAGTTTATCTTTCCTCTCCTACTATAGCCGATCAACCGAGCACCAGCGCCAAAGCTAATCAACCCTCCCCACTTTTCTCTTTGCCTACCTAGGGTGCTGTGCAACCTCCTCCCCCTTCCCCCGTAGCGACCGCGTCGCTACCTTTTCCCCTTTCCCCATCATCTCCCGCCAGCGCGAACCGCGTTCGAGCCTGCGTTTTTTTCCCAGCCAGGGACCGCGTCCCTGATTCCCCCTCACCCCTCTTTCCCTGGATTGGTGCCACTACCCTATAGGCTACCGTCTCGGCATCTCGTCTGAGACCGTGTCTACATGAAATAGTAATACAATATAATCTATGTGGGATCACAAAATGTATTTAACTCAATGCCGGCGTTGGCCGTAAGGCAGCTGATACACAGGAGCTGTTGCTCTGTCGCTTATTGCTAGGAGGGCAAGGAAGGATTTTTTCTCCTTTAAATGTCTGGGAGTTTTTTCGGCTTCCTCTGTGTTCAGAGAGTGCCAGCATATTAAAGCCCTTCCCTAGCTGACCAAGGGAGCACCTGCCCCAGCGTGTAGCTCTGCTCGGTTCCTTGGAATCCTCTCTAATAATGTGCAGCAACAATCACTTCTCTTGCCGTTATAGCTACCGCAGTTAGCTACAGCAGCCTATTTTAATTGCGTAGGCCTTACCTACTAAACATTGGGGTGCATTAGATGTTGAACTTCACAACCGCGTGTTTGGGCTGTCCTTTTCAACATCTACTCTCTCCTGCAGCCCAGACCCCACTTCAAGAGGTCAGAGGCCACTTCAAGCCCCGAGCGATTTCTCAGACACTGAAGGAGGAGCTCGGCATCAGCAGCAATCAGGCTTCAGGAAGGCAGAAACAGAGATGTGCATACAGTTCACGGTCCAATGCAAATCCAGCCAAGACCTCTCAGTCCAATGGACGTTGATGTTAAGGTAGTTAACGTTACCACGATAGGTTTACACCAGGAGAGAACGCACAAGCTGGTGGTATTTTTTTCTAGTGAAGCAGTTATGAAATAATGCCCCCCCCGCCCCTTTTGTAGGCCTAAGACTGGACAAGACAGTAAACAAGGTTTACGTATTATTATTATTCTTATTATAAGTTTGCATATTTCTGTTAGACACATTGCTTGCAAAGACTAGACTATCTATGGTCATGCCCCCAAAAAAGAGTATCTCCACTTTTGCACTAATTAGTGACAAGGTAAGTCTCTATATACTGAAAACAATACCAACTACAGTATATTTTCTGATCTTGATATAAGATGAATATCACTTGGTTAGACTGTATTAGATAAGCAGTTTTTGCAGTGTATTAATGCCAAGTTCACAATCCGTAATTTGCAAACAGATATAATAGCATAATAGAAAAGCATGTTTGACGAAGTCTCTGGCCAGGGTCCTGAAGTGATTTGCGGGATCGTGCAGGAGTCAACTGCACAGGCAGGAGTCGTGCAGGATTCCGCAATACACCCCTTTATTCTTTAACTATGGAAGACGGGAGGCTTAAGGGGAGGTGCGGGTTGCAAGCGGAGTGACACCTTCCACTTGACTACTTCGGCAGGTAGAGACAGACTGCGAATAAATAACCTGTCTGATTTAAGGAGGCGTGGCAAATTCCGTCATGCTCCTCCCGAACTTCCGTTTGTAAACGCCATTTCACTAGTTTTAAGTGCTTGAGCGGTTATTTGCCGCGTTGGTGGCTGCACCATAAAATAATGAGTATTAACGGCCTGCTGGGATTCCAATTTGCGTTAGAACAGCGTTGAGCTGCGTTTGAAACCAGAAGCGAGTAACGCAGCGTCCGTAGTCTGGAGGGGGATCTTCCATGCGATGGAAAAAGTAATTAGCCAAATTGTATAGGCTAATACTGATCCGTTGCTGAGCAGTTGCGCTAGCTAGCTGCCTTAACAAGTGGTGTAGATGGAAGTGTGAATGTTTCTACGCTAACGATGGAGGATCTGTCACTTTTGAAGATTCGCCGAACTGATGATTTGCTGGCTGGCTCAAGAGCACCTGACTAGCTATGGACTGTTCAAGAGCATAATGTTGCTCAATGTGTTAAATACCAGGAGAGTTTGTTTATTTTATTGTTTGTGAAATTGTTTATGTCTTGGAGTGACGCACATAGATATAGATAAAAGTGACTAGACTATGTTGCAGTGTCCACTAGACAGAAATTCACAAATTTGATGTCATCCAAAGATTGGGGTAGTTATTTGACATGTCAAATGTTGTTAACTTTGAACTTTAACATCTCAAAACATTGATTCAAGTAGGTCTTCACATAGCAAAATATGTTAGTTTCAGAGTCAATAATTGTGAGCAATGTGTTTTTGTTAAAAATATGTATTTCTTTGAGATTTCACTTTCTCTAAAAATAAATGTACTTCCCAACGTTGGATTTTCCTCATTTTTTCATTTAAACATGTTTTTAGTCAACTTGCCAGCAGAGGTGCCAATAATTCTGGAGGGTACTGTATATGATAATTGAATAGATGGACATTGTTAGAGCAGACCTTGCAGCAGTGAGAGATGATCTGTGTGATGTATTCTTGTGTACGGAGACTCTGGTTCATCAGAGACATGAGATGGGGAATCACAGTCAGATCCTTGAAGAGAACACATACGCACACACACACACACACACACACACACACACACACACACACACACACACACACACACAAATTACTAATTAGTGCACATTTGAGGAGTCTTACAGAATATGTTACATCTAAAAGCATTCACACAGCTGATTGAGTCTATTCATTGTAGCAATGTGTGTAAGCATCTCTTACAGTATAAAGTAGTTGCACTGGTGTAACAGGGCTGATGAGCACTGTTCTTAAGCAACGCAGGCAGGCCTCTATGAAGGTCAGGTCCGGACAGAGCAGGCCTGAAAAAGGTACACAGATATGTTTTGAGCAATCACAAAAATATGTTTTCCTTTCCCACTGCACTGCAATACACTGCAATAGACTGAAATAGAGAATTCACGTTCCTTCCCCTCTCTGGGGAGATTAAGTCAATTGTTAGAATTTATTGGCAGAGGTTGACCAGACCTTTAAAAAACAAAACAACACTTTGCTTACAAGAGATTTAAAAATGTGAGAGACACTAGTTAAGGGAGACTCTTTTACTCCTGCAAGTAAAGTTACTGGCTTACAGACCTTGATCCAGGTAATTTCCCCTGTGGAAACTAAACAAAAAATACGTTGACGCAAAATATGCACATAGATTCGTCGCTATTGCTATTGTCTCTAAGGTTTCATCTTTTATATGCACACATTTTACCAGTTTACCTGGTACAGGTAACAGACAGATGAAACGGATGAAAACAAATGAAAATTCCGAAAAAAATACTTTATCTCAAAATACAGGAGTCAAACACTGGGTCTGCACTGGGTCCCCATTAAATGGCTTAAGTTTAAACATTAATTGAATAATGTGTTTTTGCTTGTGTAGGCACCTTGCAAAAGGGCAGGTATGATGTGACAATCCACCAGGGACTTGATGTTGTTCTCTGTGCCCATGGCCAGACTGCCTAGCACCACTGCACACTCCGTCCTCAGTTCCTCAATAGAGGAGTCTTGCTGGAGCAAATATAGGAGCCTGGAGGTCAAATAGGTTTGCATCTTAAATTAAATTTTGATAGAGTACTACACCAACCAAAAACTATACTTCCTATATGTGTGACATTGCCTACATTACAGCATGTTATCCAAAGACTAAGGATATGGTATGAGATATTTTGCAAAGGAGTGGTGAAGTATGAGTGAGAGAAAGAAAGTGTGTGTGCACCTGGGCACGGCTCCCAGTACAATTAGGTTGGCCTTTTGCTTGTTGTTTCCAATGACTGCATTCTTCATGTCACTTGAAAAGAAAAGGAGTTGATGTCTAAGAATCATTAAGCAACAAAGCATGTAAATAACAAATTAAAGTCCATTTGAAAATCTTGCTACACCAGTTTTGTAATGCATATTCATACTTCATTTGGGTCATTACACTCAATGGGTAGTATTCTTCCATTTCTTTTTTTACACACTTGCAAAGAGGTATATCTGTAAAGACATGTTGGAGGTGTTCAGATTGATAAAAACTCACTGTTTCAACATCCCAAGCATTAAAATCAGTAATTTGGCAGTTGCAATTGCAATTGACACTATGCCACTACAGCGATGTAGCACTGTATCATAATCTGGGCATCAGGGAAAGCCATCCGAAATTGTGGACGAATGTGCTGGATTTTCTTCTTGTAACCCTGCAGAATGAGTCAGGCAGCATCCTGATTTTGTGGCTCTTGAAACAGGTGAGAGTTTTATAACTTTTACAACCAAGCACACCAAGTGTCCCTAAATTATGGGCCTAAGTGAGATTGTTCTTTTTGCACACGTTTCAAATCATGCATTAGCCTACTACTAATATTTATCTCAGAACAACCTATTAGACCCTTAGAAACCAGATGATAACAGGAGTAAGGGAGATGCAGGGGAGTTGGATGAGGTTTGTTAAATTTTAAACTGATTAAGGAAGTTTTGTTTTGTACAGTGGGTCCTGATTTTAAGAGGCCACTTCATTTGCGCTTTCCGTGACTCACGCAGCATGTGTATTTGTATTTCAACTTTTCGTCACAAGGTGGCAGCTTAAGTCCGCTGTAGCATTGCCGGTAAACAGGGCCGCACTGGGGGACGTGAGCGTAGAGCGTGGATATCTCAATCGCAAAATGAAACAATATTTCTGTCGGGCGCCTACCATGGACCTCACAGTTGCAAAATGCAAGGAGAGATGAATCAGCCTATATTTGCATAGACATCCATAGCCCAGGACATAAGGCTATTACATTTGCATAGGCTGCAGATAGCCTACCGGTAGTTTCAATTGTAGATAGCAGTCTCCTCACATTCCTTCTCATTTCGGATTTAAAACGCACAACTGTGCATTAGATTGGGCTATAATTTAAATGGACATTTAAACGCTATTTTCCTCTTTCCATCTCGCAAACTTTTGCCTACTATAGGCTACAGTATGATGCATTAACGTTCATCTTTCGGCTAATTCGCAAAAGCCTCTTGTTCTGATATTTATTAATTTCATATTCTTACAACATAAACAAATGTTGTGAAATCTCGCACTTTTTTCCCTTTCCACTTTGCGCAGTAATTGCATTCATTCAAATCGGAGGAAAGAAAGACACATACAGTTTTCTTGTTTAATTAATTTAATTTAATTAATAAATACTATATTTACCTCTGTTACAAGTCGTGAATTATGCCCATTCATCTTTTAACTTAGGCTATAGGCCTACAACAGTCTAATTTCGTATGTCAATTCAAAGACCTGTTATTTCCATTTTTGCATTAGACTAGTCAGTCCCTATGCTGTTTTCATGGACAGCAAGTATCCACTTTGTTCGTTTTTTTAAATAACGTTGTTTGTTGCTTCTACACAAGACTACCCCCTAATTGCATGTCTCTTTATTTGATAACACTAAATCAGTGACGTAGCCAGAAATGTTCAAATGCGTGGGCACAGACAAAAACGGGTGGGCAAAGGCAATTTGATTGAACATAAGAGAGGCATAACATAAGAGATTAGATACACTATACAAACATTAATTATAGGCATGTTTTATTCATGACATAAAAGTGGAATTTATTGAACGCATTTGATCACAGCTGACAAATTACGTAGAAAAATTTTCAACCGGAGCAAATGCATGAAGCTTCGGTGCGTCACATGAAACACAATTGAGACAATAGACTGACCATTGGACAACTGCAAAGCCTTATCATAGGCATGAAAAGCGAAACTTATTGAACAAATTTCATCATAGCTAACGAATTACCCAGTCGGCTAAACACTTTAAACTTGCGCAAAACTGCATGAACCCACCTCACATAAAACAGAAAAATTAACTAGAAAAGCATTTCCTGAAGGAAATACAGTGCATGAAAATGCAAAAAATATGATGTAAAATATCATACAGAGTAAAAACAAACTATATTGGTTGCTAGGTAGACGAGGTTTAATATAGTTGGAATGACTGAACAGTTAAATAGGTGGATAGTTTATATAGTTAAATTATTTGCTTGGTAGATAAGGTTTAATATAGTTGGAATGATTGAACGGTTAAATAGATGGATCATTTAAATGGTTAAATTATTTATGTAGATAATTGACGATAACTGACAGTTGGAATGGCTCTTATGTTTGCTAGCAGTTATGCTAACTAAGATAATAATGTTAACCAAGTTACTTAACTTAGTTAACTTAGCTAATGTTTTCATATTTAGTAGTTATGCTAACTAGCATGCTAACTATGCTAACCATGTTACTTAGCTAACTTAGCTAATCAATTTTAGCAGTTTTGTTAAAAATTCTAACTAGCATGCTAACATGTTAACTATGCTAACCATGTTAATCATTTTTAGCAGTTTTGCTAAAAATGCTAATTAGCATGCTAACATGTTAACTATGTTAACCATGTTACTTAGCTAATCAATTTGAGCAGTTTTGCTAAAAATGCTAACTAGCATGCTAACACGCTAGCATGCTAACTATGCTAACCACGTTACTTAGCTAACTTAGCTAATCATTTTTAGCAGTTTTGCTAAAAATGCTAACTAGCATGCTAACACGCTAGCATGCTAACTATGCTAACCACATTACTTAGCTAACTTAGCTAATCATTTTTAGCAGTTTTGCTAAAAATGCTAACTAGCATGCTAGCATTCTAACTATGTTAACCATGTTTCTTAGCTAATCATTTGTAATAGTTTTGCTAAAAATGCTAACTAGCATGCTAACATGCTAACCATGTTACTTAGCTAACTTAGCTAATCATTTTTAATAGTTTTGATAAAAATGCTAACTAGCATGGTAACATGCTAACTATGCTAACCATGTTACTTAGCTAACTTAGCTAATCATTTTTAGCAGTTTTGCTAAAAATGTTAACTAGCATGCTAACATGCTAACCATGTTAACCATGTTACTTAGCTAACTTAGCTAATCATTTTTAGCAGTTTTGCTAAAAATGCTAACTAACATGTTAACATGCTAGCATGCTAAATATGTTAACCATGTTACTTAGGTAACTTAGCTAATCATTTTGAACAGTTTTGCTAAAAATGCTAACTAGCATGTTAACATGCTAGCATGCTAACTATGCTAACCATGTTACTTAGCTAACTAGCTACAGTGGGTAGGAGTCATAGTTGATGACAAGTAACAGTTACAATGGCTGAACAGTTAAAAAGGGTGTCCTAAGTAAGATCTACGTGACAAAGTTTGAATGAAGTTTCTACGTTAAACGGTTGAAGCTGCATTAAATGCGTTAGAAGAAAAAGAATAAGAAGCATAAGAATAAGAAGCCTAGGAAGAACAGTACAGTGCATTTTCATGCACGGTAATAAAATGCCTTGGAAGAACAGTACAGTGCATTTTCATGCACTGTAATCAACAGATTGACCATTGGACAATCCTACTGCAAAGCCTTTTCATAGGCTTGCTACGTTTATGATATAAAAAATGGAATGAACGCATTTCATCACAGTTGACAATCACACAGAAACATTTTAAACGGAGCTGCCGGCTGTTCGTAGCCTGGGAAAAACCCAGCTGAACTTCCGGCAAATTTGAGATTTGCTCTGCAAGTCCATCTGGCCAAGAGCCCATTCAAGCCCATTTCCAATTTTACTAAATCTAGGCACCCATCAGAACCATTGAGGCAGGCTTTACACGATGACGATAGAGCACCCTGTTGAAGCCGTAATATCAACGATGACTGCTGCCGCTTGTTTGAAGCTGTTATCACGGTTTTAGACAGGGAGTTAGAAGAAAGTTTCTCGTAACTGCTTCCTTATGTTGAAATGTGCAACAATGTACAAAAATGTAAGGGATACCTATGAAATCTGCAACAGTGGTAGGCTACTGAAAACTGTTTGATATTTTGTTCATTTATAGGGCTACAGTAGCTGGACACGTAGCCGACAGAAAACATATATTTTTTAATAGATGTGCTATGCTGACTTAAATGTAAACCAACAATGGTTTATTAAAACATCACACTAATTTATTTAGTCAGTCATCATGTTCATTTTCACCATATCTGGTCATCTTCTTTATCTTTAAGGCTACACCGTTTCAAGCAGAAACTCAGAATGCTCAAAAAATGAAATGGGCCTAGGCTAGCCTAAACACATTGCAACATCGAGAGTTTTTATGGTAAGGTCAGAGAATGTCTAATAAGGGGAGAACTGCCACTCTCGGAAAACTTCCGGTTTCTGAACTGGTTGCAGTTCCTCCTGTGGTTCCACATGAGGGCGCTCGTCCACGAGTGCAGAATGCATGGAGATCTATGGAGCTTTACCCCTCAAAATCCACTTTTCTCGGGATATAATTTTTTTTCAAGTAATTTGAGTATTGTATTCGAAAGGGGAGGCAAAGAAAATACACTTGGTTGAGTATTGTATTTTTTAAAGTCACTTAATTGTTCTAAAAAGCCTTTCAAATGTGTCAATGACATCATTCATTAGCACAATGCTAGCGTGTTATGTGTAACAACGACCCAACCTGTAAGAAATCAAAAGGACATAAGTACTCGTTCATTCAACTTTTGACCTATAATAACCCATGTTGAAGTTATACAAACTACAATCAAATCTGAGATTTGTCAACGACAATCAGGTGAAAGAGACAAATTTAGCCGTCTAGCTCCATTGACTCCCATTCATTCTGCACTCATGGCGATCGCCCCCAGTGGAACTCTGGTGGAACTGCATCCCAAATTCGGTACAATGGGACTTAATACGGAGTGGCAAGGCTCTCCGTAGGCTCTGGTATGGTAATGATTTACAGACTAGCTGCATTAAGCTACACTTCAGTGTTTGCCTTGAAACAATTCCGGCATAATTGCTTTAAACGTTTCAGTCTTTCAGTCAGTCCCCTATGCCTGCTTTATATGTCCTGGCCGGCCAGAAAGGACGAATGAAACAAAATGCTCGTTTGAACATGAACGGTTTTGTTCAGAGAACATGTACAGCTGAAAATGCAATTGTGTTTCATAGAGGGCAGTTGTAGGTTGCTAGTGACAAAAAATTAGCTTTCAGTGTGGTAGCCTACGATGTCTTTGTCCCTACAACCAGTGTTCCCGTGTCTCTTTCGTTGCTCTGTTTGGTTTTTGGCCTCTCCTATTGCGTCCGGAACGCCCTTTGGAAATGTGTGTGAATTGGGCTGTGAATTACTCTTCCAAAGACCCACTCTCAGTTACAACGGAGAAGGGTCTGGGGTCAACCGGGCTAGGCTGATCACAATTTGTCTGATTCTTGAGCTGTCAGCGGAGTGCTGATTTGCACGTCTTTTTTAGATGGTGAACGTAAATGAAGGAAAGCCCTCTAATTGGACGGGCAAGATCGACAAGTAGACAGGACTAAGCCCGTCCGGGCCCACCCGTGGCTACGTGTATGCACTAAATTAAGAAATATTTTCTAATCAGGAAAATGCTTAGTTTATTTTTCTTTCTGACAGCCCATCAGTCTCCATAGGTTAACATGGCAAAACTCGGTCTACTACCTAACATGATCTGCAGGCTTGCTAGTCCGCGGATAATTTGCGGCACAATTGAATGGTAGCCTACTATGGAACCGTGGACCGAAAGAAAAATAAACTAAACATTTTCCTGATTAGAAAATATTTGTTAATTTAGTGTTATCAAATAAAGACACATGCAATTACGGGGGTAGTGGTGTCAGTGTTCATTCAATATGTGCGCGTCTGCGCAAGTAAAACTGAACCACTGGAGATGACGTGTGTAGAAGCAACAAACAACTAAAACAACAAACAAAGCGGATCCTTGCTGTCCATGAAAACAGCATAGAGACTGGCTAGTCTAATCCAAAAATGGATATAACAGGTCTTTGAATTGACACAAAAAATCAGACTGTTGTAGGTCTATAGCCTAAGTTAAAAGTTGAATGGGCATAAGTCACGACTTGCTTTAACAGAGGTACAGTAAATATCGTAGCAAATAGCCTATGGTGATGACACAGCTATGGTTTTGCTAATCCATTCGCACAATAAATAATTACAACTTTATATAGTCAGCTGGAATGGATTTCCAACAGCCTTGATGGATTTCCCATACATTGTGAGCATTTGTTAGCTGCTTGTCTTTCACTGATTTTAATTGAAAAGAATGAAGTTTGCTTTAATAATATCAATTATCGGCAAAGTTGTCATAGAGAAGTAAACAGCAAAGATTATGAAATGTGGCGCATGGATATAATATATTTCTAGAGATCTTTGTCTTTTGTCATACTTCGGATGTTGTAGGTATTGTTGTACAATGTAGGAAAAAAGGAATCAAATAAAAAACTACGAATAAGTGTGTATGTGTCCAAACGTTTGACTGGTAGTGTAGGTTAGGCTTTGATTTAAACTTTAAAGGTGCTCTAAGCGATGCCACACATTTTTTAGGCTAAAACATTTTATGTCACTTACTGCAAACATCACCTAACCAACTGCTGTCTGTGTCCTGAATACACGGTAAAAAACGCGATCTCTGTGGACAGCCCAGGCTCCAAAAACGGCAACAAAAACAACCTGGGCAAACCTAGCCCATAAAAACATAACAAACTGTTCCAGCAAATCACAGAAGTGATGCGCGTTTAGGAGAGTTTCAATTGCACGGGAGCAGCACGGGAGGGAGGGGGAGGAAGTAGCGAGCTAGCTCTCTGTTTTGTTTGAAAGTCAACAGAAGTGACGTTACCCAGTGGGGTATACTACGAAGCACGTTAGACATATCTAGGCTATATAGACACATCGAGGCTTCACAAAGCCTTGACTCAGGGGTATACGTTAAGTGATACTACGATAGCAGTTATGTGATATATTTGTCAAACTAGGCTTTTAGCTCAGATCTGTGCGCGTTCTCGGTGTTGGGATGACGTTGGCCAACCATGAAACATGGAGACGCACAAGACCGCCTATATTAAAAAACAATTACTTCCACATTTATGAGTGATAGTGTAATCTACACTGCGGTCATTTTAAGTGTCTAGCCTAGAACATCAAATAAATCGATTGTCATCAGATGTTGTATGGTATGCAAGTCCATAGTGGCATATTTGCACGCACAACACTATTAAAGCGCATTCGAGATCAAAAATGTTTGGTGAGGCGGGGCTCCACCTGTAAGATATATGACAGAATCCTACACGTGAGACAATTGATTGGTCAGTGGGCGGTAAATTACACGATTTGAGCTATAACTTAGCACATAACCTCCTTCCCGACCAGGTTTAGTTGCGAGCATAAGATACCATGGTGATATAGCGGCGCTAAAACAGATCCACTTTCGTGTCACAGCATACCCTGGCTTTGAGCGCAACATACCTCGCTAACCCACTAATCGAGATTCGTAGTATACCCCACAGCATCGCTTAGAGCACCTTTAAGGCACTTGTACAAAAAAGAAAAAAACGTAGGCTATTGTGTACCCTGCAATAAATAAATGTGTAAAAGCAATGTCAATGCCATCAAGGAACGCTATTAACTATCCATCTATAACGCTTTAACCGGTTCCAATTAGAGGAAAGGACTTTGAACACTGGAACAGGAAAGTAAACTGTTTTTGCCCAGAATGAACCCAAATGAAAATCATTTTGTTTTCAGTCCCTGGGCCTTGACGTAGGCTGACCAGGAATGAATCATAATACATCAACTCATACCAAGCAATGAATCATAATACATCATCTCATATCAAGCAAAAAAACGAACAGAAAACTTTCCAAGTGAAGGAACGACTTGTCCCATCAGCCATTGCGATTGATCAATTTTCCAACGCTTTCCAACCTAGCAATAGTTAAACACGCTTCCTTCTGTAAATAAGACAACACGATGACAAACTTCCTACCATTAACATAAAGCAAATTTCAACTTTCAAGGTGAGAAAACACCAACATGGTTTGTGGCAGTGTTTCTAGTTCTAGTCTAACCCACCTAGGCTATGAAAGTAAGTTAATTAAGGCCTACTTGGTTTACTGACATTTGAGTAGGCTACAGTATGCAACCCATTGGCAAACGTTTACACCTGGAGATGTCCTTTTAGCTCGTGTCATGTTTGCTAGCTTGTGGGCTCAGTTTGTGTAGTGCTACCAAAATCATAGAAATTAATAACATTTCAAGACATTTACCTCTTCTGTGATCCAAGAATGATTTCATTCGAGTTATTTTTTAACATTTATTTTAACTAATGACATAGAAAACATCCCGAATTACATCCACATATCGTAATGCACTATGCAAAAAGTGATTTCCACTCGTAGCCGAACACGGTGAGATGCAAGCATTCCAATCCACTTAGAAATGTAATAACGCTACTCTCACGTCCTTAAAGTGGCAGGCAGTCAATTAGACTTACACACCACCAATGTGATAACATTAAAGAAAAGTGTAGTCTAACAGTTTAAATCAATATGAAATTACTAGCACCTATTTTTGCAATTTTCACTCCCTCCCGCAATTTCTTCACAACAAACAGCTAAAAACACCGCAACTTCCATCGCAATTTTTTAGAAAAGTTGTCGCGAAATCAGGCATTTTAGATCGCAACAATCTCAAACTGGACTGATTATCCAACATTTAGCCAAACATTCAACAAATCTGCGCAAAAACAACAGTTAGGGCCTACATAACTTCAACTACATGGCCATAACTAGGCTGCAAGTTTAGATCCCAATAAAATGGCACTTTGTAACTCAAAATGTTCCACTTAAAAGTAGCCTACTTTTTGTTGATTCATGTTTCATTTTAAATGTGTGTTGCTTTCTAGAGCATTTAGCCTACCATCTTTAGCACACATCTCCATTGAAGTATGGTTACATGATAAGGCGCTTGGTGTTACGCTCTCTTGTCAGTGAGAATTTCTTGCAGCACTTTTTGAATGGTCAAGACCCACAGCAGGTGGGCCTGCGCATCTGCTTGAGGCTGCTGACATTCGCGTCTGGGAATGAGACTGCTTGCAACGTTTCAAGAAACTGCACACATTGCAACAATCTTCCACAAACTCACGTCTTGCATCTACTGATTTTTCATTGGTCAATTATGTGTTGACAAAACTTGCAAACTAGTTGTTTTCAGACTAGAAGCCTAGTCATTGGGGTATTGCTCAGCCCCGTTATCTAGCAGTCAAGCAGTTTAGTGTTTTACACCGTTGTCGGGACCCACTGATCGCTAATTTTCTTTGTCATGCACCAATCAAGGAACTCAACGCATGTGAATATTCGAGATATGATTACTAAGCTACACAACACATTTACAATGTCTTTTGGCCACGGTTTAGGCAGAGACCTTCTTATATGCTTTTTGTTTTAAAGTAAATTGAAATAAAAGAGAAACAAGTAAAAAATGCCCGTTTATTTAATGTGTCAACAGCCCAAGCAGCAAAACACGTTATTTGAACCAAAACAAATGTTTATCTAGCCTAACCATTTTCTGAAATAGCACCAACATTTATCGTTAATGTTAATTTTAAGAATAGGCCTAGCCTACATAAGGAGAATTGTTAGTTTTCTGGTCAAATTTGCTCATAGGTGTGCAATCCGCCAAGCAAATTCATCTGCAAATTCTGTGCAATTCCGTGTTTATAAGAGAATTCGGTTTTCATGTATAGATTCTATGTAGTGCTTTTCTGTGAGATCATGAATAAAACACTTTTTTCTTAAAACAAGGTTAATATCATATGAACTTGTGGCAACTACATAAGTAAGTATATAAAATCGCTTCGTCACATAGCTTGTTTTAAGTCTAACTTGGACCGTTGATATAATGGCTTATAATCAAATTCTCAACGGAGAAAAAAAAAGGGATTTTTACTTCTAGAAATGGAGTGGCCAATCATGAGTAGGGCTTTGACTTTTGCCCAAAAATCATATTCGAAGTTTGTTTGTTTATTAATATAAAAATGTTAATATATTTGAATATGTATTAATAATATTTTAACCATTAAATGTCTTCAGTAAGACAGATATTGGTATCAAACTTAAGTTCTATATGTTCTGTCCACCAGAGGGCAGAAAGGCTGAGTATTAAAATTGTTAAAATTGCTATTATTGAGCATAGGGCTGGGCGATAAAACGATAGCGATATGTATCGCAATAGACATGTAATCGATATCAATAAAAAATATGTTCGATAGAACATTCATAATTAAAAGCAACACACACATCCTGCCTTACGTTGTCCATAAATAAATAGGCTATATATCTTGCATTGTAGTATGTCAAACTCTACCAGAGTAGGCGATAGAAGTAGGCCTACCTCAACACAGACTCTCCTTGCCCCGTGCACTCTCTCTCTCTCCCTCTCAACAGGCGCATCCCTCCTCAGCATGCACATGTAATCCAAACATTAATCGTGCAAGACGACTGGCTAAATTGCTATTAAATCCGGTTAGCATCATTAGCACGCTGCACGAATTTGTTCAAAACTGTTGCATTCAAATTGACTGCTAAGTTCTAATCATCGGGCCTGTCCCAAGGAGAAAAAAATATCCATTTGAAACTTAAACACATGTAGGGAAACTTAACAGTCTAACCAGACTATGATAAACTAGCAAATTAAGCTAACGTTTGTTTACAATATTTCCAGGCTTCAACCAGTGCTGCTTTTCATTCCGACTTATCTGCACATTTATTTATTTGAGTGTTTTTCATGATTGTGTTGTCATTTCTTTTCCCTGTTTGCTTTGATTGATAACTGAGGTGATTAAAATCAGAGGAAGGTTAAGTTTAAAATAAAAGTGTCAATAGGGAGGGAAAGTAATCTCATCGCCATCTAGTGGTTGCGTTCCTAGAATTTAGCGGAGGGGATGGGATTTTTTTTTAGAAAAAATATATCTCGGTGCACATTGGGATCTTAATTTAATGCCTTGCATATGTTAGGCACTGGGGTCACCTCTATTGCTTCAAGTGGTCATACCTTATTTTTAGGATCAGTTGAATTGTTTTGAGTTTTTGTCGTAACATGGTGATAACAAACTACAGTTGCATGTGACGTCACAGGTTTGGGCGCTTAATCTCTAACTGATCAATACGGCAATTTGCTTAACTGGCTTACATATTTTTGTAATAACGGAAGGTGATGTAAACCGTGTGGTGATAACCTTTATGTCTGGATAACTGGTGTTGTGCTTCTACTCACATGCAGAGCTGGCAGTAAGTGTTAAGTGGCAATGCTAACCAGGCTAATAAACAAACCATGCTACCGTGAGTAACGTCGAAGGGTAAAGTCACGTGGCTTTTTTGTAGTTCGTTTATGAAACAAAAGGAGCAATTTCGATTTTTTTAAATAAGGCAAAATGGGGTCTGACATTTTCACAGTTAGAAGATTATTACTGTATAGACACTGAAAAATATTTTTGGTGGATAAGATCGCTGATTTGGCTTCACAGTATTTTTTTTTAAAATAGGTCTATGGGACTTAACATTGGAGCTGCTCTTCGATAGGAACGCAACCACTTGGGGCGCTGGTTTTCACTTTCCCTCCCTATTATGTCTATGTGTGAGCTCACTAAGCGCGAACCAGCCAGGATGCTAACGTCACCTACAGGAGCCTAGATGACCAATAATAGCCTTGCTAATGAGCTCACGATTTTACTTCACCAGGCGTGAAAAAAACCTCGGAATCTGAATTGAAAACAACGTTTACAACCAAATACATTTATAGAAATTATCTCCATAGGCTACAGGTTAGAATATTAAGAGATCCCTAAAATTCGTTCGAATATCTTTAATATTTAAAATAATCGAGTTATATTTGAATAACGAAGTTCGGAGTCAAAGCCCTACTGTTGAGCTCAATTTGCAGGCACTGTAAGAACCCATTGGATAACAATACAGTGCATTGCTTTGCATGCACTACAATAAGAAGACAACAAAAAACAGTAAAGTTCAGTTGCTTTATATGCACTGTAATAACGGCCAATCATATTATGGCAGACCAGTTCACTAGCTGTACGCAAAAATTAGCAGCATAAGTCATTTGCTAGCTCTTGTCCATCAACTAAGAATCAGCTAGATAATCTTGAATCATGACAGCAATCACAAGAAAACACCATGACATCATTTTACACCAGAGACATGAAGACTGAGTGAGGAATTTGAAAGGTAATTACTCACATTACTCCCTGCAGAACTTTCTGAGGATCTGGATCAAAGAGCCGGTCCACATAATGTCGACTGGTTGCTGTTACTTCCTGTATGACAAATTAAAACTATTTATGATCTGAGAATACAAATAACAATGGATACACACCCACCATGATGCAAAACGTACCCTACTAGCATAAGCCTGCCCTGTAATTATATAAAAGAGGGTGTGGTAGTATCAGTGGTTGTACATTTGGGTGGTATGGCCAAACTTTTTTAAAGATTTTGATAGTTTCACAGTACAGTATATCAAAGTATTTGTTAATTTATTACGTTTTGCATGACTAGCCCTCTATAAAAGTTTGTGTCTTATTCTACAGTCAGAAGTAAATAGAATAAACATTTTAGCCTATATATTGAAGGCTTTCAGCACACAAACACTTTTTTAACAGAGAAAGACAGAAGAAGAAGACAGAAAAAGAAAAGATACTGTCTTTCTGAATACAGTATTTATTCAAGATAGCACACATTACGCTGTTACCATTACATTAGGCCTACTACAGACTGTGTAGTATGATGTGTGCCTGCCCCGATCGCCATGTGCCCTAATTCTAGATCCCCGCGTTTGCTGTCCATCTCAGCTGCTGCCACTGCACTAACTGTTCTTGTAACAACGCATTATGTAATAACACCGCATTATTGATAAGAACAGCATAACAATGTGTATTTTAATCAAAATTCATTGTAAAAAAGCACAGTGAACGGTTTTTTTAAACCTCAACTTTTCCCGAATTCAGCATTTTCTCATTTTTCCGACAAGAACAGCATATCAATGTGTATTTCACTCAAAATTCATTGTAATCATAAAGGCTAGGAGTTGTGAAAGTGTTAAAATGTAGGCTATAGCCTATTTCTTTACGCAAAGGCTGACTGACTGTCATTAGCTCTGAATGAAGAAAAACAACAATACAATAGTGCTATTGAATAAGAAACGTTATTATGGCCTACACTTCTACAGAAAGCACAGTGAACATTATTTAAATCTTCTGTACATAAAACATTTATTTCACTGTCGCTGGAGAACGGGCTGTTGCGCAAACAAATGAATTAGGGTGATTATCTGCATCTCCGTTCACCAAAAGCTATGGTTTTGCTAACATATTCACACAATAAATCATTTCTCAAAGGTTCTCTCCATTGTTAGTGTGCAACATTTCTTCATGTCTATGTGGGGTAGTGTCAAGCAGTGAAGTGATAGCCTATTGCAGGTACGCAATGTTCAGACAGAAGACGGACACTGCTTTCTCTGTTGGTATTTCTGTCCCTCCGAAAACTGTGTTAAAATTGTGTTTTTAGCTGTCAAAATTTAATTTTCATGAGCTTAACCAATAATGAAAGTAAAACAAACATAAACAATAACAAGTCCTATGGTGAGACTGCGTGTCGTTTGGAGCAGAGTATCGGTAGGCTATATTAAAAACAGAAGATTTTCCATTTGCTTCGGGATTTAGGCCTACCGGTAGTTGCCGGAGGGTTGCCGGTTCGAACCCCAACCAGTAGGCACGGCTGAAGGCACCTAACCCCTCACTGCTCCCCGAGCGCCGCTGTTGTTGCAGGCAGCTCACTGCGCCGGGATTAGTGTGTGCTTCACTGTGTGTTCACTGTGTGCTGAGTGTGTTTCACTAATTCACGGATTGGGATAAATGCAGAGACCAAATTTCCCTCATGTGATCAAAAGAGTATATATACTTACTTATACTTATACAAGTAGGCCTACTAACGTCACTTACAGAAGGCATGTTAACGTTGGATCCTCCGGGTTGGTCTGAAGACGCAGCTGTGCGCCATGTCATTGCCATTAGACTGAGTTGGACTAAGTTAACACAGCCTTTTCTTTATTTTAATTTCTTATTTATTTATTTTATTACTTGTTCATTTTTGTTTGTTGTCTGTCTTGTATGTCTACCGTTAGGTGTCTCGGGTACGCTGGCGATTACGCCGCTCCATCAGGCATCTTTTGTCTTGTGCGTCAATTGTTATTTTGTAAATTTGTTTGTTTGTCTTGATGTCGCGGGAACGCTGGCGACTACGCCGCTCCGTCCGGCATCTTTTGTCTTTTTGGGGGCCAAGCAGCAAAGCTGCGAAGGCACCCATTGTGTTTCTACGTTTTCTTATTATTGGGGGCCAAGCAGCAAAGCTGCGAAGGCACCCATTGTGTTTCTATGTTTTCTTCCCTATTATTAATACGCTTCTGTCATTGAAGTCAATGGCAGCCCATAGAACCGTCTGGTAAAAAGTTGTGAAATTTGGCACACTAATTAGGCACAGTGCCATGATTAATTGCACCAAGTTTCATGTAGGCACCTTGAGCGCTCTAGCGCCACCAACAGGCCAAAGTTGGATGTGCGTTCACGCACATAACTTCTGACCTGTTGACCCGATTGTCAGTTCGTCATTGACATCCATGACGTCATTTTCCGCCATGATGGATTTTCCGCCATTTTGGATTTTAGTGAAAGTGAAAATTTCTTCACAGGTCACACATTTTGTCCGATCGTCACCAAACTTGACACACATGATCTTCAGACCAAGCCTCACAAAAGTTGTGGTATTTTGTCTTCGGAACTTAAACCGTTCACCCGTAATATTCAATCGAATTTCACCAAGTTTCATGCCGGCACCTCAAGCGCTCTAGCGCCACCAACAGGCCATGAATGGCAAAATGAGGTATCATTGGAATCCTTGCGCCAAGCCGAGTTCAACACCTATGACAGGGGTATTCAATTAATCTTCAGCGAGGTCCAGTTACAGAAAATTTCCTCAAGCAAAGGTCCGGAGCATCATAATGTTTAACGTGTGTTTAGGCTATGTATATGTAGGCTATGTATAATATTAGGATGGATGGATGGAGCCTAGTTGTAGATAGATAGATAGATAGATACTTTATTGATCCCCAAGGGGAAATTCAAGAAATAGAAGATTGTAGGCCTAGGCCTAATGTTTAATGTGAAATAAAATAAGTAGCCTATAAGGCAACATTCGAAATGAGGAGAAATAAGGCAAGATAAGAGTAATTGGGGAGAAAAACTGAGTAGCCTTGGCTATTTTTAAGATCTTAACGTGCACTTAAAATAAAATTTGAGCTGAGACAAGGATGTATATTCCACAGCTGGTTCCTTGAACCCATTAATCAGCAAGTTTAATTGTTTTAGTTTTTTTATGTTGACCCGTAATCCTGGGAACCCAGGAATATCACGTTGTTGGGCAGTGAATGCACGTAGGCTTAACTAGATTGTGGTGGATCAATCATATTGCCTTCTTAAATCGTAAAATATTCTGTGGTCTCAGTTCACTGTTGAATGAACTGATGCTTCATGCTCACCCTATGCTTGCTCAAAATATATGCTTTGTAGTAGAGGTGCTTCAAATTGGCGCTTAAAATCGCCTGTCTCAGAATATATAGAAGAGGTCCAGGGCAATTCCGCGCAAAACTTCACATCCATATTTAGTTGGCGTTACGGACGTGACAGTTTTGCATGGTATTGCCCCCGTATCGTTATATAAAGCTCTGTTCTCGCTGTTCTCGCTGTCTAGCTTTCTCCTCTTTGAGCAATCGATGATTTGAAAATAACTTACTTATCGTTAACTTAGATATCCATCTAATTGTTTCTCGTCCCGTCTCCTCTCCTCGCTCGTTTCATCTCTTCTCCATAGTAGGCTACTTTACTCACTGACTCGACTTTATCAGAATTCACAGATTTCACTGGCTGAGTAGCAGCAAGCGAAATGATGGTTCCTGAAGCTCCTGAAGTAGGCCTAAATGCTGTTATCCTAACCAACGAAACATTTAGCGCAGCTTTGAAATCTTACGTGAAAATCTAAATTAGGCTATTATGGTCTGGGTCCGGATAGGATCACGTCACAGTCCGGACTCGGACCGCGGTCCGCCATTTGGTGATCATATCTCAGTCAATCTTTTATTTTTGATGTGAAACTGATGACAGCAAGTTCCATCCAGTTCATTCTAATGCGTGCGTGCAAGGGTGGGGCGGGATGGGACGGGCAGGGGCGATTGCGGCGGTGGGCTGGCTGGGGAAGGGGGCGGTGACACTCAGCCCTTGTTCAGCCACACAAAATCAGTTGTTTTGATGTGAAACCTGACCTTGTAACTCAGCCAATCTTGGGTTGTTTGGCATGGAACTTGCTGTGACTGCTTAATGCTGTCTGATGCAACGGCATTGATTTACATGGCAAATCTGGCCTGCTGAGCTGTCTGCTTGGCCCCCTCATTGCTGCTTGCAGCTATATTTCTTCTTTCTTCCCGAATGGGAGTCTATGGCAGCCCATAGAACCGTCTGGTAAAAAGTTGTGAAATTTGGCACACTGATTGAGGACAGTCCCATGATTAATTTCACCAAGTTTCATGTCGGCACCTAGAGCGCTCTAGCGCCACCAACAAGCCAAAGTTGGACGTGCGTTCACGCACGTAACTTCTGACCTGTTGAACCGACTGTCAAAAATGAGGTATCTTTGGAATCCTTGGACCAAGCCGAGTTCAACCCAGTTCTATGACGTCATTTTCCGCCATGATGGATTTTCCGTCATATTGGATTTTAGTGAAAGTGAAACTAAAACTTCACAGTGTTTTGTCTTCAGAACTAAAACCGGAGTTCCGGTGATGTCACGAACCTGATGGCTGCTTGAGAGAGTCGCTCCCCGTCCTACTATTAAATCCACACACTTTATTAAGTTATTGTCCCCTAAAATTATCAAAGTTGATTCAGAACAGCGCCATGTCTCAAAGTGCACGCCGAGGAAAAGTGAAACCATCCGAGGAAGAACATTCCAAGTACTTCGAAGAGAAAAGTACTGCTGCATCGAAGGAGCTAGCTGTTGCTAACAAACCACCAGTTGAACAGACGCCTGACAGCGATATTAATGTTACTATCATCACTGAACTTCGAAAATTCAGGCAGGAGGTCAATGAATCGCTCAAAAAACTCTCGGAAAAAGTGACGAATATAGACCAGACTGTCAGTGGCCTAGTGAGGCGAATTTCTGAGGCAGAGGATAGGATTAGCACATTGGAAGATGGCCACAACCGACACACACAACTGCTTTCGTTTCTTCTACATCGGGACAGACAGCTGGAGGCTAGATGTGAGGCGTTGGAGAATGTTCAATGACGGGATAACCTGCGAATATACGGGATTAAAGAAGGGTCTGAAGAAGGAGATACAGTGAAATGGATCGAAGAGTTTCTCCGTATGACTCTACAGCTGTCGACAGAGTTTGATTTTAGAATAGAACGGGCTCACAGATCCCTATTGCAGAGGCCCACTAACCCAAGTGGGTTGCAGCGGAAGGCTTGAAACACCTGGGCATCACGGCTGAGCTGTCAGAAGAGGTACGGCTAGAGAAGGATCTTCATCGTTTGGGATGGACAGCGAGTGGCATCAAGAATCCCCGTGCACAGGTGAACCGCAAAATGTTTCGCGTCATGGAAGGATTCCTCGGCGGGCTTGGTGAGACCATTTCAACAGACTAGTCATAACCGTACCCGCCTTTGAGTTAATTAAGTTACTTGGCTGTTGATAGGCTACGGACTTTGGGGACTTATGTATAACCCAGCATTTTTTTTTTGTATACAGTTTTGGATGCGAGAAGGTCTAAAAACGTTTTTGTCAACCTTTTTGAATTTAGACGAGTGCAGTTAATAGACAGGCTATTATTAGCCTACTCCTTGTTGATATTCAGTAGGCTTACAGGCTATTATTGGCCTACTCCTGCCTGTGTTAAAGGAATTATCCGGAGTAAAATGCACTTTAGATCGATTTCCGGATGATTGGGGGTACATACGTTGAGTTGACATCAAAATTATGTCATTCGGATGTGTTTTGAGAAAGTTCGATTGTACCGTTTTCAGTCACAACTCGTAGCCTGGAAGTGAGCGGGGCATTTAAATTGCGCCGCTACAAAACGCTATTTGTATACCTCTTCTACAGTTCCAAACAACATAACACTTACGTGGTAGTGAGTAGAGGGTCCCTAAAGCCAAACCGAAGTATCCCGAGGTCTTTATGTGGTCGAATAGAGAGTCCAGAATGAATTTCATCAAGCCAGTACCTTTCCGGGAATGTTGCCATCTTTGCCGCCACCTTGAGGGGAAAGTCCGTAGGAGTCTTATTGCTGTGTAACACGCTCTGGAAATTCACAATTTCGTCGCCGTTTTAAAAAAAAAAAACATAGTCCAGTCCATACAACTTAATTTCAATTTCGAAAGAAATACTGGACTATGTTTTTTTTTTTTTTTTAAACGGCGACGAAATTGTGAATTTCCAGAGCTTGTTACAACACACTCGGCAATAAGACTCCTACGGACTTTCCGTAGGAGTGGCGGCAAAGATGGCAACATTTCTGTAAAGGTACTGGCTTGATGAAATTCATTCTGGACTCTCTATTCGACCACATAAAGACCTCGGGATACTTCAGTTTGGCTTTAGGGACCCTCTACTCACTACCACGTAAGTGTTATGTTGTTTGGAACTGTAGAAGAGGTACAAAAATAGCGTTTTGTAGCGGCGCAATTGAAATGCCCCGCTCACTTCCAGGCTACGAGTTGTAACTGAAAACGGTACAATCGAACTTTCTCAAAACACATCCGAATTACATAATTTTGATGTCAACTCAACGTATGTACCCCCAATCATCCGGAAATCGATCTAAAGTGCATTTTACTCCGGATAATTCCTTTAAGAGATGGCTTACTCTTTTCCTATTTTTCTTCTTATTTCAATGTGGTTAGTTTTTGCTTTCAACCTGATTATATAGGCAACCAATTATCTGAACTGTGCTGGGATCTATTATAACTTAAACATTATAGTATTTATAACTAAAATATTCTGGATGTTATTATGGTGTGTGGTCAAAGGACGGGGCATTTGCCCCTCTTGATAGTGGTAAACGCGGGACACTACCCGTTCAGCGGACAACATCTAAGCTGAAGGCCCCGGTAGTGCTTAGGCTACCGGGAAACTCCTTTCCTTTTGCTACTATTAAGAAATGGTACTCATTGTTGTTGTTATTACTGTTTCTACCTCATCGTTCTATGAGGTATTCGTGTGTTCTGTCATTGGATTTGAACAGATACAGTATGTGCATACAGTCAACAATACAAAGTTTTATTTTTGGTTTGTTTGTTTTTGTTTGTTCTTCTCCCTTCCCCATCCAATCTGCCCCGTTTCAGTCGCTCTCCAACCATTTCCCCGAAGACTCATTGTTGACATTCAGTATCTCACAGGTTTTTGCCCATTTTGATGGAAGTTAAGTTAATTAGTTATAACGTAAATGGCCTTCATAGCCCTGTGAAAAAAAAGAAAATCCTTAACCAATTAAAACAGCTTGGCTGTGGGATAGCATTTTTGCAGGAAACCCATCTATCAGATAAAGAACATGACAAACTGAGTAGAACATGGGCTGATAAAGTCTATTTCTCCTCTCACATGTCAGGGAGAAAGAGAGGAGTAGCAATATTAATTAAGAGAGGTTTAAATTTCACACATATTTCCCATTATACAGACCCAGAGGGCAGATACATATTGTTAAATGGAACAATTGATGGTATTCGCATATCTTTATGTAATATTCATGCTCCCAATGAAGACGACCCGATATTCATTAAAAACGTATTTGGTCAAATCCTAGATAAGAGTGATGGGATTCTCATTGCAGGTGGGGATATGAATTGTGTAATGTCTCAACTAAAGGATAAAGCCCCAGTGACAGCATCTACATCGGGCATCAGAATGAGTAAAGCACTGAATCACCACTGTCAAGAAATAGGGTTAGTGGATATTTGGCGATATAAACACCCAAACAGCCGAGACTTCACATTCTACTCTAATAGGTATTCATCATACTCACGCATTGACCTTTTGTTTACTCCTAGAGAAGAGGCGCATAGGATAACAGACTGTAAAGTACTTCCAATCACACTTTCAGATCACTCTCCAGTAGTAGTTCAATGGTGCGTGGGTCAAAGAAAAGGCTCTAAAAACTGGAGGCTTAATACATCCCTCCTCAATGACCCCACATTTGTTCAATTTGTAGAAACAGAGCTGAAAAAAATATCTGGAACTTAATATTCATCCAGAAACATCTCCACTGATATTGTGGGATTGTGCGAAGGCATATTTAAGGGGTCGTATTATAGCTTTTTCCAGTGCGAAAAAGAAAGAAAGAGAGTCTGAACGCATAAGATTAGAAAGTAAAATAGAAGTACTTGAACAACAACATAAAACCACACACTCTCAAGACATATTGAAGTCTCTGATGGATACATTTAGGCTACTAGACATTTTGTGCACCTGTGCAGCTTCTCATGGTTCAGATGCCATGGTTTTGTCCTTAGACGCAAAAAAAGCGTTTGACCGTGTGTCGTGGAAATATTTATTTCAAACCTTGGTACGATTTGGATCTGGTAACAAGTTTATTTCATGGATTCGCATCCTGTACTCGGGACCTAGGGCTGCAATTAGAGTCAATGGGCACCTATCACAGCCTTTTAATCTTGAAAGAGGTACACGCCAAGGCTGCCCTCTGTCGCCAGCTCTTTTCGCCCTTTGTATTGAGCCATTTGCGCAAATGATTAGAGACAATACAAACATATCCGGAATTAATGCAGGAGAAGAACACAAGATCTCATTATATGCGGACGATGTGCTCCTGTACTTATCAAATCCAGCAAGTTCTATACCTGCTTTAATGGACAATGTCAAAACATTTGGAAACTACTCAGGCTATAAAATAAATGTCAATAAAACTGAGGCAATGGATATCAACAGGCGAATTTCAAAAACAATTCAAGACAATAGTGATTTTCATTGGCCAAGCGAAGGTATTAACCCATTCGCGCTGGATGCTGCATGACGCAACATTGACCCTCCCGCTGGATGCTGCGTAGCGCAACATTGACCCTCCCGCTGGATGCTGCGTAGCGCAGCATGCTTTTTATTTCATGTTTCTAGGTGCTACAGAAGCTTAGATATTACATTTTGGTAGACGTTGACAATTTTTAGTCTGTTTTCAGAAAACCCTCAGGAAATAAGGTTATTTAGGCTAGAATGCCATAGGATTCTATAGGCGTTTTTAGCAGGCATTTTAGGAGTAAATGGGTTAAATACCTTGGCATTGTAATAACACCTACGCTGGATAAACTATACAGTGCTAATTATGACAAAATAATTAATAAAATTACACAGGATTTAGCCCGCTGGTCTTCTCTTCCCTTGTCCCTGCTGGGACGAATATAATCTATCCATATGAATGTTCTTCCAAGGTTACTGTACCCATTTCAGATGCTTCCCATTCCCATACCTAGACCAGTATTCTGTATGTTGGACCGTTTGATATCCCGCTTTATATGGCAGGGTAAGAGGCCCAGGATACAACTTAAAACCCTGCAGCTTCCTAAACCTGATGGGGGACTTGCTTTACCATGCCTAAAATTATATTTTTGGGCTGCGCAACTAAAGCCCATGGTTGCTTGGATTATTAATGACACCTCAACCAGGTGGTTAGACATAGAAATGTCACAATGTGAGTATACACTTCAACAGATATCTTTCTCCAACATATCATTGGAATCCGGTAGAATAAATTTGTGGACAAAAAACACTGCCTTAATCTGGAGAGAAATACAGAAAAAAACATAGCCTACCAAGCTCCATATCCTCTTTATCTACAATAAAAGCCACTCCCAATTTTACCCCACTACAGTTAGATGCAGGGTTCAAACACTGGGCTAGATATGGACTTATTTACATCCACCAATTAGTTCAGTCCAATAACATAAAGTCATTTTCCCAGATTGCAGAGGAGTTTGGGCTTCCAAACACTGATTTCTTCAGGTTCCTTCAAATCAGACAGTTCCTTAATAAACACGAAGAGGTTGAGAATATTCGCTCACCATCTGCAATAGAACAGTATTTCATCAAGGTTCAACTAGGTGAATATAGTAGGAAAATTATTTCCTGTCTTTATAATTTTCTCCAGAGTATGGAACCACACAATACCTTGTATATCAAATCAAAATGGGAGGCGGAGCTTGGGCAAGATATCTCCCTGGAATCTTGGGTTAACATCTGTTCTGAAGCGCACAGAGTAACTTCCTCCAATAGCTGGAGAGAATTCAAGTGGAAAATGGTAGCAAGATACTTTAGAACTCCACACATAACAGGGAAATACAGTTCCTCAGCGACAAGTTGCTGCTGGAGGAATTGTGGAGAAACTGACTCAAACTTTGTCCACACCTTCTGGTCCTGTGGGAAGCTTAAGAAATACTGGGATGATATCTACACAACATTGGTTGATATCTTTAATATAGAGATCCCCAAGGATCCGTTGGTTGCTTTGTTGGGAGTCACCCCTGATGGTTTTGAACGAAGAGATGATATATACCTTCTGCAGATCCTTCTTGCTGCAGCCATTAAGGGTATCACTGTAAATTGGCTGAAGCCCATTGTTCCTACACTTCAGTGGTGGAAAGAGTGAGTGTGGGAGCTCTATAGAATGGAGGACATAACCCATAAACTGAGGCTCCAGGGGGACAAACTTCTTAAGAGATGGACCCCTGTCTTATTAACAATATTTTGAAAAAAGAGAGCGATTACCCCCCCCCCTCTTTTTCATTATAATTATTTAAAAAAAAAAAAATAATATATGTGCATGTATATGTGTATATATGTGTATGTAGGTGCGTGTATGTATGCATGTGTGTAATGTGTATGTGTATATATGTCAGGGATGCAAACAGAGGTATGGTCAAAAAGGAGTGAGATTATCGAAGCCCACGCCCCCGCAGGAAATATCATATAATTACATTTTGCCACCACCTCTGCCATCTAGGGCTCACCCTATTCACACAAAAATTTTCTTTATATGAAAATACACTGTCCCAGTTCCTTGGAAATTCTTAAAAGTAAAGAATACTGAGACAACGCTGGAAAATTTGGCATGTCCCTTTTTTTCAAATTTTTTTTAAAAGTCTGACATTTTGAATTTGTGTTTGGCTGTCTTGACCTCAATCCCTGTTTCAACCTGTAACCCATGGGCGGATTATGAACTTTCGGGCCCGTGGGCCCAGATGTATTAAGGGCCCCCCACTTATTGCCATATATGTGGGAGGGGGGGTTTGGGGGTCCTCCCCCAGAACATTTTTTTATTTTTCTGATGTGATTTCCTGTATTCTGGTGCATTTTGGGGATGGCCAATACTAAATTCAATCAGATTCATAGCCTACATCCTGATTTGTTGATATTGAGTCAATGATTCCATGCAAAGGCTTGGGCTTCAGGGCCCCCTGGCCCCGGTAGGCCCGTGCAGTAATCCATCCCTGCTGTAACCAAGACCAGTTCCACTTTGTTTTACAACCCTCATCCACTTTCTTAACTGTTAGTGCCTCACTCTCATCAAATTCTCTCATTCTGCAAATGAAAAGTTGCATATATTAGCCATAGTGTTACCCTAGACCTGACAGTATCATAACAGAGTGCAAAATAGTTCACTTCACTCTGCCGCCTTTCTCAATGCGCCCTAAAATAACGTTCTTCTGCACAAAAATGTACAGTTAAAATGTATCAACAGTAGTGCGGTCTGTCTGTTAGGATAAGCCCACACATCAGTTTCTCACCCTTATGTGGTAGGCAGGGCTCTACACTAACATTTTTTTCCAGGAGCACTTGTGTGCCCAAGTTAAAAAATGTAGGAGCACAGACAAAAATTTGGGCGCAGTCAGTTCTGTACTTAACTTACACATAATCTAACATTACACTCCAGCTAACAGTTAATCATGCCAGTGCACCAATTGCAAATATTAAGAATGACTGACAACATTTAGGCTACAGGAAACAGGATTTTAAAGATCAGTGCCTACTTTATTTTCAGTCTGTTCTATTTTCCTATATTTTGTTAATGTAAAATAATATAATACATTGGCATATTTGCATTTAGCCTGTATATCAAGTATCCTGCCAAATGTAGGCTAATTTATTTATTTGTGAATCCATCTGTAGCTAATCCAAATATGCCCATGGTGACCTATCTGACTGCATACTACTACTACTACTAAAACAGTCCGTTTTCTCTTCCACAAAACCCAACATAGGCTATCAAGGATGTATATTTTTTTATCCTTTTATCTTTTATTTGAAATATCTGCATTGATGGGGGCAGTAGGCAAACGTTAGGCCTACTTTCGTTTTGCACTTCAGCTTGTATTCGGTGTAAACAAACAAGCATGCGTGGAAGCCTGGAGTTGTCAGTAGCGTTCTACCTTTGAATAAAATGGGAGGGAGTATTACGGGAGGCTACTTTTGTGCCTGTTCGCTACAGCTATATTTTGCATATTGCAGCCAATACGTCAACTGGGCTAAAAGGCATGTTTGGTTACCTTTCCTTCTCTCACTGCATTCTCAGAATCTTATCCTGTTCCTCCTATATCCGATGAATTCGGTGGATAGAAGCACTAATTTCTTCAATCTTTGCATCTTGGCTGGCTAGTCTAACTTTCCGCTTTTTCTGCGCGCTCTTGGATTTGATAGAAGCGACTACTAGCGAGCCACAACGCGAAACTGCTAACGTTGATGGGAGGTGTAGTTTTTATGCTGCATTCGCGACATGATTCTATGGTTTGCACCAGTAATGTTTCTCGATGTTGCGGTGTATGTAACATTAAATCCTTGCAGTGAAGTGCAGCCCATTAGCAGTCAGATAATGGTGCGCAGCCAATGGGATTTTTACGTGCGCAGCTTTTTGATTTAGTGTTGTCTTACACTTCCTATGTTTCATGGACTGTAACGGTAGGCTGTGTGTTTATTTAGTCATTTTAATACAGAATTAACTTTGATGAAATTATAATCAGACACTTCAACCCCCCCCCCCCCCAAAAAAAAAGAAAAACTCATCGGATCTGCACGATTCACACAAGTCCCCCAGAAAGCCGTGAAAAAGGCGGCATCCGCCAAAAGGCGCGCCGTTTGCATCCCTGATATGTATGATATGTTTATTTCTGTATTCTTCCTTTTATTTATTTTATTTAATTACTGTATTGGATTTATGCTGACTATCTTGATAAATAAAAAATAAGTAAAAAAAAAAAAAAAGAACTAAATACGTTCACCCGTAATATCCAATCGAAATTTGTGGCGAAGCCGCCAAACAGGAAGTGAGAATATATATCAGCAACCCTTGCATGTATCAAAGCCAAACTTTATAGATGGAGTGAGGACCCCATCAGGAGGATTGGTGACCTTTGACCTCTAGGGGGCGCTGCAATTAAGAAACATGCCTTTTGGCCTTCAGCTACAGTTGTGCTTAGAATTAAAACGCACTAGTGGTGTCTGGTAATACTGTTGGAGTTCCTTAAGCCGACCCAGGTCAACTTGTGATGTCATCATAATTAATTCCGCCGCCATATTGGATTTAATCAAAAACACAAAAAAAGTTTTCGCAGGTCACAAATTTCAGCTGATCCTCACCAAAATTGGCAGAGACCATCTTCAGATCATGCCTGATCAGTGCATTGCTTTTTAGAACAATTGACAGAAGCATTCGCCTGTAACAGCCAATCGAAATTTGCGGCAAAGCCGCCAAACAGTAAGTGAGCTCATATCTCAGCAACGCTTTCATGTATCAAAACCAAACTTAGTACATGTACCTCGGACCCCATCGGGAGGACGCTCAAGAAATTTGGTGACCTTTGACCTCTAGGAGGCTCTGTAATTGACAAAAATGCATTTTGGCCAATAGTTGCTGATGTGCATTATTCTTCAATGGAAGTCAATGGTAGCCCATAGAACCGTCTGGTAAAAAGTTATACAATTTGGCACACTGATTGGGGAAAGTCCAATAATTAATTTCACCAAGTTTCATGCCGGCTCCTCAAACGTTCTAGCGCCACCAACAGGCCAAAGTTGGACGTGTGTTCACGGACGTAAGTTTTGACTCGTTGACCCGAATGTCAAAATGAGGTATCATTGGAATCCTTGGGCCAAGCCGAGGTCAACACACCCTATGACGTAAATTTTTGACCTCTATGTTTAAATCACAGCAAGTGTGATCATATCTCAGTAGATCTTTTATTTTTTATGTGAAACTGATGACAGCAAGTTCCATCCAGTTAATTCTAATGCCTGTGTGCAAGGTGTGGCGGGGTGGGGCGATTGCGGCGGTGGGCTGGCTGGGGGAGGGGGCGGCGACACTCAGCCCTGGTTCAGCCCCACAAAATCAGTTATGTTTTGATGTGAAACTTGACCTCGTAACTCACCCAATTTTGGATTGTTTGCCATGGAACTTGCTGTGACTGCTTGATGCTATATGTCTGAAGCAACCGCATAGCTACATGGCAAATCTGGCCTGCTGAACTGACTGCTTGGCCCCCTCATTGCTGCTTGCAGCTATATTTGTTATGTGTCTTGTTTGTGGAGCGCTTTGTGTTGCACTCTGTGCATTTTAAATGCGCTATAAAAAATAAAATTGACTTGAATGAAACCTTTGAATTAATCGTCATTGTAGATATCTAGCGGGCTCGTTCTGTCTCGCAGCACGTTCATTGTACAGTCTATAAATTAGACGCGCCATCGTTTACTTCAATTTCTAGTCGTTTCAGCTGCACGCAACGATTTTGTGAAAATTACTATGAAAACCAACACAGAAAACGGTCTCTGGCTTAACATAAGTCACCTCTCGACAGGGTGTAAAATGTAAGGCTAGACTTAGAGAGAGAGCAGCCTAAAGGCTGTGGTACGGTCGTGCGTCACATTTGTGCGTGTCCAAGACGTGTGTCATTATTGCCGTGGACGTGGATCACTATCATCCTTCAATGTTGAATAGTTTAGACGCCGAGTTTAAAATGCGCAAAACTAGTGCTGGGCGGTATGACCAAAAATGTATATCACGGTATTTTTCAAAATTCTTACGGTTTCACGGTATATGACGGTATTTTTTTTGCATAATCAGATGTTCACAGCATTTTCTACAGGTTGAGAGGAATTGCTGCAGTACATTGACTAAGGATGGTCTATTTTACTGTCATGATGTAGAATACAGAATGTCCACACTAGTGGTAGGCCTAATACAGTTTTGCATGGCCCCAGAAAATGATGCTGTTTACAAAGAGCCACTCATGATTCTAATGAAGAATCTAATCAGAATGCAAAGACAATTGCAGTCAAAATACTTTACTGTGCAAATTTCACAAACATCTTGTATAAAACCAATACAAAAATATTTATACTTTTTTGAAAATTATACAATTTAAAATAGAAACTCTCTGCTAATATGCTTACTCTGTCAAATAGGCCTATCAGAAACATGCCTTATTGTTATTGTGTGGTTTACATGACGTTAGTGGTAGGCTAACGTTAACTTCATATGGATGTGGATGTCTTGTTAGCCTGACATGAGCTTCGTTTCGGTTCGCTAAGCAAAACATTAACAAAAAAGTTCGTTTTGGTGCACTGATGACAGTCAGGATCATTTATAACTAGCCAGCTAGTATTGCTCAGTGCATGTCTATAACATGCTTTACTTGCTACCTGGATAATTTCAGCGAATATTCTTAAGGTGAGATGAATGATAAGATCATTAAACTTCACTGTGTTCGGTGGGTTGCTAACTAACGACATCACCTACTAGCCAGCTAGTTACAGCTGTTGAACAATCTCAATAAAATTTTCGTGACGGTAAATCCCTTTCAATGCAGTATCCCTTAACGTTTTTCCTTAACTAAAGAAACAATTTAAGGTTTTCTGTGCAAAACCCTTAAATAAACCTCTTACCTAAGGAGAAATTAAGCATTAAGGGTCATACTTCAGGAGAAAAACTGAAGGTTTTTTGTGTTTACCCTCACTATGCCTTGCAGTGGCACCATGCGTGCGTGTGACAAAAGTCCCGTCTGAAACACTGTCGTGCGGCGCAGCGTTCCAAACGTTGTGTAATCAAATACACCGGTATGGCGGTATATTAAAAATTCATATCATAACGAAAATATACACCGGTATACGGTGTGAACCGGTATACCGCCCAGCACTACGCAAAACCATACAAACGCAAGGAGCTACATGACGTTAAATGTTAGACCAAGTTCGTAAACTTCAACATTAGCCAGCAAAACATTCAGCCTAACATTTTGACTGCAACATGCAATGACGTATGACACTGCAGAGAAACTTAACGTTAACCATTCAACCAACGTCAACCAACATTCCTTTGACAATAGACTAGCCTACGACCAACAAACATGAAGGCATATTTATTTACAGACTGCCCTTTTTCATCGCACAATAAAAATTCCACTGGAGCAGATTTGTACGCAGCCTCAAAAATAGACAGCACTGTTTACAGCTCTTTCAGTCACGGTAAGTCGCAGTAAAATGTAATTTTTAGTAGGCCTACGTAGTTAGATACACTTATGAGATCCCAGACCCCACTTTGTAGTTATACGCGCCTGTCTAGCTTAGTTGCTCTATAGGCTAATATAGAAAGGGACAGTATCAGGGAAAGAAAGAGACAGTATCAGGGAAAGGAGTCCAAAGCGAGTGTGTGTATCTGTGTCAAAGAGTGCATCAGGGCAAATATAGGTAAGTTGGAAGCTACACCAGGCCCAACTGAATCGTTCCGTTCGCGACGCGTAAAATCCATTTGACAAGAATGGTCTATTTTTTTCGAACGTACGCGCCGCTATCACATACGGAGTTTACTACTTCCATTGATTACAGTGGAAGCTAATTGTTGCAGCAGACACAACGCGAACGGAGCGCTTCAGTTACGTGCCTGGTGTATCTTATAACTGAGATTAGGAAATGTTTCAACCACAAGCATCACACACAAAGGCACCAAGGGGCAGAGGGGATACCAAAATGTAGCCAATAAATAGCCCCGAATCAGAACAGAAACCCAAATGATTGCCTGCATCTTAGTCGGAAGATGTGCCCAATCGTAGCCTTCTCTGACATGCTGGACTTTTGTATCATCGCTATGGTAACCACCAAACAAGTCTTCTTCTGCATTGGTTTGCTGCGTTTTAGGTGTTCAGATTCTATGTGTTCCTCCTACTGTAGGGGCATGTTTACAGCAGTTCCGTTTCACACATGCACAGTCTACGCATCAACATGACGCGCGGTCTTAACCTCAAAAACGTGACACATGCCGTAAAAATGACGCAATTCTCGTTAAACGCTCACCGTAAGTGCGCGTGTGCGGGACGCAGACCATAGGCATAAGTCAGCATGGTGCAACAGGCACAATATCATTTTAGACATAGAACGTTGAGTTACGCCAGTCTTAGCTTAAGTCCTGTTGGTACAACCCTCTCCAGGGGCCCAGTGGCTCATAATTCATCCATGCCGCAGGGTATAAGACTGTTCTTGTTAATAACTTAATTGTACATTTTGAAGAAACTTTTCCATTCTATTAGGTTTTTTTTTTTACATAAATCAGGGATTAGACATATCAATAGAGTCAGGGGACAGACATTTTTAAAATTAGGGTTAGGAATTTTTTTTGCTTTGTGCGCCAGGGTTGGAATTTCACAGCAGCCACAGCGGCCATTGCCATGGCCATGGTCGTTGCCCTAGAAAATCGGAGGTTCACAGGCCACTGTGGCCTTTGTGCCCCCTTCTTTCAATATTCTGCTTTGCTTCCGACTACTAATTTATTTTTATGTAGCCTATGGCCTGTCAAAATAATCTTAGCATTCACAGCGCAAATTAATTTAGTCTTTTACGCAGTGGAGAAAGTGACAGCACATGGTAAAAAAGAAAGTGGGTCCAAATTTACCCATTCTTCTCTTCTCTCGGGATGTAGCCTACTCATCACACAGACATCAGATATCACATCACATGAAAGAGCTTTTTCTCACCTTTTAAACAATGTTAGCTGCTAGTTGCTGTGGTAAACGGTTTGCGAGAAAAGTAACTTTAAATGTAATCATATTATTCTACAGTTCTGCACCCATCTCCCTACCCATTCATCTAGGTGGAATACTTTACAAACTCTTCACTCAACACATGACCAACACATGACCACAAACCATATATCATAATAAACAGCAGACCTTACTGATCACAAAGGTGTAAAGCATTCCCCTGTACAGTTAGCTGTTCCGGTTTTGAATTTGTAGCAAATTTCGACATGCATGTCTCCAACTTTGGGCTATAAGTTTCACAAAGTCAGATATCTGTAAATATTAAAATCAGGAGACAGCGTTTCCTCTAAAAAAATGTAGCAGTGGGGGCAGGACATCCGTACAAAAAAATTGTATTGGAGTTCATGTGGTTAAACCACGTTACTGCTTGAACATAGATGTTGACAATGGAGAAAATGCTTTGCCTACTTGGTTTCTGACAGAAATTAAGTTTTGTGCCAACGTGTTGTAGAAACACAACCCACAACACAGCCATTATTTGGTACAAATCTCCTTTACCTTCTTTGGTTATAGTCCTGCGATTCACTTAATGATCACAAAATGCTAAGCATGCACGTGGGCCAGGGGTCTCCAACCTTTTTTCCTCCTAGAGCTACTTTGACAAAATGGACATGGCCGAGAGCTTTTATGTTAGTAGTAGCATGCCATGTATAGCCTTCACCCAAAACTGCTGAATAAGATTTGTATGCTTTTTAAAGGTTCCTTTCAATTTCCTTCTCTCTTTGTAGACTGTGAATTTGATTTCCCAAGTGACTGGGTTATCAGATTTATGAACATCTTCCTCAAAGCTTTTGGAGAGCTACTTAGAAACAGGTGGGGAGGTACTGGCTCGCAAGCTACCTGTTGGAGACCCCTGATGTAGGCTGTTTGAGTTTCTTAAAGCTGAGCTGTGCTTAAATTGTTCAATACATGATTTCATAGCAGGCCAAATAGAAAATAAATGTTAAAAATAACCTAGATATCTGTAAATATTAAAATCAGATGATTTACAGTGCTATGTAATATGTCATGTTTCATGTTTTTGTAACATTTCATACAGTGATGAAGGTCTACTGTGTTAGAGTAAATACAACTTTGATCATTTTTATGGGCCTAATATGTCCAACTGAAGGCCAAGTGGCCTTGCCCCTAAAATTATGAAATTCCAAGCCTGGAGCACGTGCACTATGACAAAATCTCACTCCAGCCAAACACCCAAAGTTGGCAACCCTGCAGTATGTGCATGCACTATAGTCCGCATAATAAAGAAATGCATTTTTTATGGTAAGGTTTCTTTAATCCTTCTTCGACATTAAGAGAGCCAAACTGGGATGTTGTGATGAGGTTTTCTAAACGGTTTTTTATTATTATGACCGCCGCGCAGCGAAGCGGCGGTCATATAGGTTTAGTCAGATTTTTTTCTTTTTTTTTTTTTTTTCTTTTTCGCATGTCCAAATTTCTGTCAATGATTCCCGGGACACTGAAAGACCGGGGTAGACGAAACTTGGTGGGCATGTAACCCCATATGGATAGCATGGAACCATCGTTTTTCGTTTTGATCTGTAGCCCCCCCGCTGGACTGCACCCCCCGAAAGGAGGGTAGGGCAGACACAGTTTTCTGTGAATATCTCGAGAACCGTAAGGTTTAGGAGGACCATTTTTTTTTTGTATGTTGATCTCAAGGGGCCATGTCAACCCATTCCATAACCACTCATTTCATGTATAGCGCCACCTAGTTAAACACAAAAAAGTAAAAATGAGGTGTTGTAATCGCAGGTATCTGTGACCTAACATAGTCAAAACTGCACGAAATTGGAAGTGTAGGATCATTATGACACCCTCTGAATGCACGCCAAGTTTCGTGGAATTCCGTTCATGGGGGGCCACACAATAAATTAATTTATGTTACTATACACCAACTGGCCTGTAGGTGGCCGGAGACAGTTTTCTGTGAATATCTCGAGAACCGTAGGGCCTAGGAGGTCCACCTTTTTTTTGTATGTTGATCTCAAGGGGCCATGTCAACCCATCCCATTACCACTTATTTCATGTATAGCGCCACCTAGTTAAAAATTAAAAAGCAAAAAATTAGGTGTTTTCATCACAATATCTCTGGCTGACATGGTCAAAACTGCACGAAATTGAAATTGTAGGATCATTATGACACCCTCCGAATGCATGCCAAGTTTTGTGTACTTTCGTTCATGGGGGGCCTTACAATAAAACAATTTATGTGTACATTTAGTGACGTACACCAACAAGGATTCCCGGGACACTGAAAGACCGGGGTACACAAAACTTGGTGGGCATGTACCCCCACATGGATAGCATGGAACTGTCATTTTTCGTTTTGATCTGTAGCCCCCCCGCTGGACTGGACCCCCCGAAAGGAGGGTAGGCCAGACACAGTTCTCTGTGAATATCTTGAGAACTGTAGGGCCTAGGATGACCATTTTTTCCGTATATTTGCCTCCAGGGGTCATGTTAACCCAGTTCATGTGCACACATGTGCACAAACAGATACACACACACACACACATTCACAGTAATCATACGTATGACCAGGGCCGGCCCGAGGCATAAGCGAACTAAGCGGCTGCTTGGGGCCTCCTGGCCACCAGGGGGCCCCCAATCGAGTTTTTTTTTTTTTTTTTTACATAATAAATAACGTAAACAAGTGACATCAATGAATGAATAAATGAAACAATTATCATTCAAATCAAGAAAATTATGATTTCATGATCAATATGCCTGCCTACTGCTACTGAGTCTGCCAGCCTTTGAGTCACGTGCATAAAGTAGACACCTCGGGTGCATATACAATTCGTGCAGACACTGCATCAAGTTCAACAATCGGAAGAGACGGTAATGTTAAGACAAGTCACAAAAAAGGACGTATCTCTCTGGTGCCGAAAACAGAACGAAGAAAATGACAGAGGAGGAGAAAAACGAGCAAGATACAGGTATGTTTTGCATGATTATTTACAGTATGTTTTGTGCTTGAGGTAGCTAGCTAGCTGTCATGATCTAATATAAGCCATCACCAGAGCTAAATCTCCGCCATCAACAGAGAAATGTCTCCCATTAATATATATTTATCTAGATGTATTTCAGATGTCAAGGATATTGGGATTGTTTTGGATGTTCAATCAAGCATGTACCCTTGCTCTAGGTGGGCTTATTATGTCGTAAATTAAAGTTAGCTAGCTGACTGAAGTGGACATTAGCACTACAGTAGCTACATGAAAACGTAGCTGAAGGCAAATTTACCACAGAGGGATTGTTTCTGATTTCGTACCTGAAAGTGTTGATAGTTTATTACTGCTCTATAATATGTGACATAGTGGTAAGTCTGATAGCAACAACAGACTAAGCCCAGGCTCCCAGTCCCAACCCAACCCACTGACTAGCGCGACTCTGGGCATCGGTAACGTTCCAGCTTCATAGGCAAAGATGGAACAGCAGTGCGCTCTGCTCTAAGATCTTTGGAGAGAGATGGTAGTGTTTGAGAAAATATACCATGTTGGGTGGGGAGACTTCTGTGATGAAAATAAACTTACATTTGATTAAGATAGTGGCAAGTGATGTAGCGGTGCTACCCTAACATTTAGGCTGCAGTAGATCACCATGTTAAGCGTTCACCATACTGCAATTAAGTATACTCTTTTGATTATGCCTCATTTGCCAATAGAATATGAATTGTTACATGTGGAATTGCTTGTTATTTGAGTGTAAGTAATGATAGCAAAATAAACTAATTCTGCTCGATCAACTATGCACTTATGCAATATTTTTTTTTTTTTCAGAGACACTGTTGAAGTCCTTTGGAGCACATCTCTACCTCTACCTGTATTTATTTAATCATTGCAGGTTCGTCCACTGCAGAGTTGCAGATGCCTAAAAACCAGGAACGAAGTAGGAATAATTATCTATTTTTTGGGACATTTTATTTTTGATTATTAATGTTTGTCTATTTTGTTTTTATTTTGTAGTTGAAAATTGCTCATTTAATGCACATTTGCGGATTTGTTCAGCAAATCTGTTGAAAAACAAGTCATTAAACTGATGTACTTGTTTACAACAAATACAAATGCTGTTGTATTTTGTTATTTGTCAATTCAACTTCAGTAAACCACCCTTAGTGCTTCACTTTGAATATGAATGTTTCAAATAAATCTGTGATTTTAGTACCCTCTAAGATTAAAAGGTGACAGGGTTGGTGTAAATAACAACTATATTAATACATTGGTTTACCAAGCACATGGGGCCAGAAGTCTAGATTGGAGCCCCAAAACATTTTTGGCATGTGAGCAAGGATGGATTACTGAATGAGCCTACCGAGCCCAAGAGGTCAAGGGACCCTGAACCCCAAGTAGTTGTGTGAATTCACTACCAATAAGTCAAAAAGCAAAAGGCTATGAATCTGAACAAATTTAGGTACTGCCCTTCTCCAGCTGACCATCCCAAAAATGCACCAGAATACAGGAAATCACATCTAACCCCCCCCCCCCCACACACACACACACACACACACACACACCCGTTTGTACCCACATTTGCACAAACAGGGTAGGGGGAGAGGGTCCTTATGCATCTGTGTCCAGGGGGACAGTAGTTCATAATCAGTCGCTGTATTAATACATAACCTCACTGAATTAATTTATAATATGACATTATAGTGTGAAGTTGTCAATTATCGCCAAGCACAGGTGACTGCGTTGTGGGAGGGGGCCCCCAAATCAAATTCTGCTTAGGGCCCCCAAAAGGCTTGGGCCGGCACTGCGTATGACACATACTCACACAGTAGACATATGTACGCTTCCATGCACAGGCACATACGCAGGCACGCACACGCACACACACACACACACACACACACACACACACACACACACACACACACACACACACACACACACACACCCACACACATAACATAAACATAACAAAAACAATCAAGAATTTCTCATAATTATGAACAGGCAAGATGGAGGTGGGGTTGTATAAAATGAATTTTACATGTGAAATCTATGAACTAATCATGTTTTGGTACTTGTTGTCTAGCAGATACCAGTGAGAATTGAGTGTGGATAATGCAATTTAGTGAGACAGTTAGAATCATATAGGCCTTTCAGCGTGATTTCTTTTTGTGGAAAAAATGTGCTGGACTGGGCGGCGGTCATATTTTGTACCGCTCTGCGGTACATCTAGTTAATATTGAGATGGTAAGGAAAACGTCATAGTCTCAAGGTTCACAATCCATGTTGGGAGAACGCTCTGCAAATCAAAACACGTAAAACCAGAGCAGTAGTAAACAAGGATACCGTTATATTTCCGTAAGAAAAAAACTTTCCTGGCAAACCACAGGACAACTAAAACCAACATTCGAACGTTCTGTGAGCTAGAAATTGTTAGCTGGGTTCATCTGTTACCCTCAATTTATAACCACCCCAGCGTGGGTTATGCAATTGAGGTTAGACTGCCAAGACTTATTCGAGTCTGGGAGATCCGTTGTCACATTTAACTGGAATTACCATCGCAAAATGATTTTTTACTAATTGAATATTAAAAATAATAATAAAAACATGTTTAATCGTATTGCATCATTTAATAAACACACCGACCATTCGCAAAAGTGTTTTTGGACTTATTGAAAATATCGGTTAAGTTTTGCGCAATGCTGTAATGGAAACCCGGGGCTCTTCAAAACGTGCGTGAGGCTGAGTTGTCAACTGCTTCTGCGTTGCTTGCGTAGACTATGAATCAGCCCAAGCACAACCATCCGCAAACCCCCCTTTCACTCACTGTATACAACGTAACCTGGAATAGTTCACTTGGGGAAATGTCAGCCACATTCAATGAGACTTCCACCAGAGGCTTTGGGTTAAACATTTGCCATTTTCATTTCTATCATCATTATCATAACTGTTGAAATTGTGTTTAAAGTATATATATATATATGGTACTTCACTGAACTCACAGACAACACGCTGATGCGTAGGGGGGCCTCCAACAAGCACGCCATTTCTCCTTGTCCGACAAACTACCCAACAAGAACAGCACTTTCTATAAGTTAAGCGGCAAACTTACAACCTAATAATGTTGGCAGTAAAGATGTCGGTGGGCTAAATATGATATATACGTCCAAAAAACGAATGTTTGACAGCAGAACAATACAAAATTGATATGAAATTGATTTCAGTTAAGACGAATGTGAAATGGGTGAAATAACCATCAGATTTTATCAACGCTTCAGGATTACGTAGAGCTTCAATGCGACTGATTCGACATTACCTTTGCATGTAAAAACAATTCTTAATGAGATATATACACGTGTATTCATTGTAGTAGATGAATAGAATAGGAAGACACGTGAACAGGTGATACCCAAACATAAAAAAAATTGAGACACGTTTATTTGAGTAATAATACCTTGTGGAAAGTCGTGTTCAACGTAACGCAACTGACTTTACTGAAATGTGGACTGACTGGCTGACCACCAGACAGATTCAAGGATGAACTGTGTGTACTGATGACTGAACCACCTCAGCCTTAAGTAAGTTGTCCAATCATTATCTGATCTAAATTATTTCATGCTTGCCATATTATACGACACAAATATGATAAAGCGTTAGTTTTAATTTGCCTATAGGCAGCTATTGCCTAAAGGTTGCGGAAAGATAGCTAAGATTGGACTAAGTTATTTTCCCTACCCATCATAACGGCGTGTTAGTGTTTGAAATGAGCTGTTTTGATATTTATTCTAGATCATTCTCCTTTTGTCTTTAGTCTGGTACGCGATGTTGAATGATGTGACATTGTATTGTGTTAACGTTAAATCAGGTTATCGGGCAGCTTGTAGTAGTCTAAAGCAGGGCTGGGCGATTATTTTTCCCAGCCCACACAAAATCAAAGTATATTTGGTGCAAAAGTGGCGAGCACATTTAACTGCAGATTTTGCATGCGCACACTAAAGTCATAAATGTGTAACAGTAAAGTTGAAGTTGTACATGTTTTTTTTATACATCTTGTTAACATAGGGGCTACGGGTTCACAAATCTTTGTTACAGGTAGCTTCTAGGGGTGTAAATCGGAGTCTTCATGACGATTCGATACAATATCGATTTCTTAAGCCAATGATTCGATTATTTTCGATACTTCAGAATTCCCCACGATACGATTCGATACGATTCAATACTCAATATTTTTACATGATATCTATGAAGTTTCAAATAAATCAACAAAAGTTCGGAATGTAGGAGCAGGTATCTAAAGCCTTCGTTATACAGCCTCATGTCTTTGCATATAAAAAAAAAAACCACCCGCAGCTTAGGAGTAGGTAGTGCGCTTACATCGGAGCCATAGACAGAAAAAGAAAGGTCGGAGCTGATGCTGAAAATAGATAGGCAAACAAACAGGCGGCAAAATAAACACATTAATCGATACTCTTGCGGACGAATCGATCAAACATAAATGATCACATTATCTAATCTTTCCTAACGATCCGCTATCAGTGTTGTAGTACTCGAGTCCGAGACTCGAACTCGAGTCCGAGTCATTAGCTAAATTTAGAGACTCGTGACTTGACTTGGACTTGAGCACTGAATGACTCGAACTTGGACTCGGACTTGTGCATTCGCACTCGCGATGACTCGTCGAGGACTCGACGAGGACTCGACTTTTTTTTTAAAATATATCATAAGGCTATAATTGTAGTATGTCATTAGGCTATAATTTGCTATATGATTTTAATATCTAAATTATTCGTAATACTATTTTTAGTTCAAGGGAATGTTAGGCTACTGCTTCGTGTCATAGCCTAGCCTAGCCTATGGCGATGGCAGCTTAAAAAAACATTTATTTCACTCATCTAGCTGAAATGAACGTAGAATGTGGCCTGTTGCGCAAAGAAATTAATTAGGCAGATGATCTACATCTCCGTTAACCGAAAGCTAGTTTTCATCTCTATTGTTGACGTGAAATATGTCTCCATAGTGTCAGTGAAGTGATAACATAATTATACAGTTGCCGGTAGCCAGTGTTCACGTCACGGGAGTCAGAAAGAAGCTACCAAGACGGGCCCTGCTCTGTTTCTGTCCCTCCCAAACTGGGCTAAAATTGTGTAGGCTATTTAACAGCCAGAATTGAAAAAAATGCCCGGGGGAGGCCCTTTTATGATCCACACTACCTCTTACAAAATAGGCCTACTCCAACGTCCATCTAGCTCTTGTGAAGTATGAACTTCTACAACACTGCCTATACAATTGTCAGCAGTCAGTAACAGCATAATGTTTGGCCTGTCTGATTGGGATGTGGATTGCTCATTTATTATGAGTAGGCCTATAGGCTATGGTATGGTATTCTCTCAGATATAATAAATACAACACATTGGGTTGGGCAAGAAATTTGGCAATACTACTTTCACGCAAGTGATGGCACCCCTGCTTGGAGACAGAAGATTGTCCGTTTTGCTTTTAAGGATTTCATCTGCAATGGAAAAAAATGGAACGACATGTAGGCTATGCTTACTTTAGTGCTGGACTTGGACTCGACTTGATCAGTAGGGACTCGACTCGGACTCGACGTGGATCAATAGTGACTCGACTCGGACTTGACTCGGATGAGTAGTGGACTCGACTCGGACTTGACTTGGAATTTTTTTTTAATGACTTGGACTTGACTCGGACTTGAACACTGGGGACTCGAACCTGGACTCGGACTCGAGGCATAGTGACTTGACTACAACACTGTCCGCTATAGCTGTCTGCCCCATAAGCAGGCCGTCAAAAAAACGTGTCTCTGTCAGCCTAGGCTCCGATATCTGTACACAAAAACAATTGCTATCAACAAGGGTTGGCAACCCACTCAAAGGCAAAATAAAGTGTTTCAACCAATAACCGACGAGATGCGTGTTTAGGAGAGTTTTAATTGCAGGGAGGGAGAGGGAGGGAGTAGCGAGCTAGCTCTCTACAGAAGTGACTTAAGTAAGCTACTCTGCATATGCATCAGTTCTCAATTTCATTTCCAGGGAAACATTTTTATGTTTTAGCCTATGTTAAAGTAGTCTATAGAATAAGTGCGTGTCTGGCTTGTGGGGGCGTGGCATCACAATGGTTGCTTTCCATCGTGATATTGGCCGTCCATCGGCCCATCCCTAATGCTATTTGTTGTATACATATTCTCAGCAGCCCCCCCCCCCCCCCCCCCCCCCAAAAAAAAAACAAAAAAAACAAGACCCTAGGTGGTTGTTAGACCGGAGTTTCTGGAGTAATGTTACTTAAGCTGATGTCTCTGTCGCTGGTGCCTCATCAGACATGAAGATTGCTGTGGAGGGTTGTTGTCATGGTGAGCTGGACAAAATCTACGAGACCATTCGTTATCTAGAAGATAGAGAGGACCTCAAGGTGGACCTGCTACTTTGCTGTGGGGATTTCCAGGCCGTACGCAATGAGGGCGACATGAAGTGCATGGCTGTGCCGACCAAGTATCGGCACATGCAAACCTTCTACAAGTCAGTTTTCCGTTTCTATGATATTTATTTAAAGGGGTTCTTAAAAATGTGTAATTAATGGTGTGTTTCTTGCCTTATCTAGATATTATTCAGGTGAAAAGAAAGCCCCTATCCTAACCATCTTTATTGGTGGAAACCATGAAGCTTCCAATCATCTTCAAGAGCTTCCTTACGGAGGCTGGGTAGCGCCTAATATCTACTATATGGGTAAAGATTTAGAATGAACAAATTGACAACACAGTATTGTGGATTTTACATGCACTCCAACAATATCGTCTAACACAAAAAAAAATAGGCAAATGCTAATGATTTGATGGATCATACTTAACAAAATGGCTTCTTTGCTTTCTAGGCTATGCTGGTGTGGTACGTTACAAAGGGATCCGTATTGGTGGACTATCAGGAATCTTCAAATCCCATGATTATAGCAAAGGTCAGGGAGCCATGCAAATGCTGTTTGAAGTACTTGCTTTCTTGTTGTCATGTCCATGGTAAATATGTAGCCTTCATGCATTGTAGGGCACTATGAGTTTCCGCCTTACAGTCCAGAGACACTTCGTAGCGTTTACCATGTCAGAAGCATTGATGTCTTCAAACTCAAGCAGGTGTGGTGTGCCTTTCGTATCCCCCATTTTTTGTCACATTGTGATTAACCTATACTCTGGGAAACGTAACATTTCAATAGAGATGCACCGATTGATCGGCTGGTGACCGGAATTGGCCGATTTTCACGACCGGCGACCACCGGCCGGTCAGTCTGAAACATGCCGATTTTATGCCGGTCAAATGCACTCGTGGGTCGCACATGAAACATCACCCATCTGAGTTTGCAAAGTTTGAAGGAGCTAGCAAAGGCCAGCCCTCAGGGCTGGATGTACAAAGAAAGAGCTAATACCTAGTGTTTATGCGCAGAAAGTGAACGCTGTGCTTTACGTGGAATTAACAAAGCTGTCAGTTCATTAGGCTACGTAAACAGCGATCATCACCGCCCTTCCCTGCCGCTAATTGTGTGCCCACAGCTGAACCACAATCGCAGCTGAACGGAGTTAACCGATTGCGACATTAAAAAGAATCAAAGTTAGCGATCATAGGCTAATAATAAGATGTCAACAAGCAGCGACATACAGAGTAGGCCTAGTAGTTCTACTCCACTTAAAAATACTTGAACTATTTACTGCACATAGACTAGGGCTATGCCTTAATACTAGTCTAGCAGATTCGGAAGTGGATGTTGTGAATGTGAACATACGATAGCCTATTAGAAAGGCAAACAAAAGTTAAAGTTGCTTTTGACATAGTAGCCTACAGTAAAGAAAACTGGTGCTCGGAATAGCCTACTAAGTCAGCTGTCTCAAAGTTTCTATGCATTAACCAGAATTTGGATTAATGTTTTTCACCGCAAAACAGACGCACACTGTTTTCATACATATGGCGGAGCACCTAATCAATCGCTATTAGCACTTTTCCTCCCCTGTGTTTGCGTGATACTCCCACTTTTCCCTCACCCTCCCATATGAGAAACTGCCATCTGTTCCATTTTTTTTAACAGCCATTCCATTATTGATAATTTCATTAAATGTCTATCGGAATCGGCTAAAATCAGTATCGGCAGATCAAACTCTACGAGAAATCGGTATTGGCCCAGAAAATTGCAATCGGTGCATCTCTACATTTCAATATTAGTAAACTAATAATTGTAATATGGACATAATGACTGAAGAGTAGGTCTTGATTTCAGATCCAGATGCCAATGGATGTGTTTATGACTCATGACTGGCCCCAAGGAATCTATCATTATGGCTGCATGCAAGAACTGATCAGGAAGAAGAAATTCCTTCAACAAGAGGTTGAATCCAGTACCCTGGGTAGTCCTGCTGCAGCTGAGCTTCTGGCTCACTTAAAACCATCCTACTGGTTCTCAGCACACCTACATGTCAAGTTTGCTGCTCATGTGGAGCATGAGGTGAATGGGATGTAGGGAAGGGGAGATGTTGACTTATAAGCAGCATATAAGAGCATAGAGTGGCACTTTCCAAGAAAAGATTACAAGGACTTGTAGTCAAGTCAACGCTATTTATATAGCGCATTTCATACACAAAGGTCATTCAATGTGCTTTACATAAACAAAAGCAAACAGGAATAGCTAATAAAAGCATAGAAGGGCAATAGTCAAAGAATATTTAAAAAAGTAAAGAATAAAGAAGAAGAAAACATAAAACACATAAGGTAATAGTACATAAAAGCATAAAGGGCAATAGTTTAAAAGTGTTTGAAAAGTAATAATTAAGCGGTAGCTGACTTGGACAACGGGGGGGGGGGGGGGTGGTATTAAGATCGTCTTGGTAGTGTATAGGTTAGAGACAGCTCTAATTGAGTGCCTGTCACTTAAAGACGTTCGTGAGGGAACCCTTGCAATTGTAACACAGTTGAAAGGCTGCTGATGTGTGGATGCAATTCATAACGTTTTCTACATAGTTAAAATAAAGGTTTGTACTTCTCCTTGGGACAAGCACTTTTGAATTTTGGAAAACACTTTTCCATTTACATCGGGATTTTGCAAACATTCAGTGTCAGAGTCAATAAAATGAGCCCTTCAACGAAATTGACAAGCAGCTGTAAGTAGGCTAAGCATGCTAAATTCGACATCCAAACAGTATTCTAACGTTAGCTTTGAGATACTGCTTGATTGCACAACTTAACTTAGTTTAGTCTCTTCAATGTAGCTTACTATGTTGTGATAAGATCTTAGCAGAGTTCACTTCAATGCAGCAGTTTTGAACAAATTTGCGCAGCATGGTCACAATGCTAAGCGGATTTCAATCCTTCAACAATCATGAATATTTTGTTAAATGCACATTCAGAGAAGGGGCAGCGGGCTACAAGAGAGATTGCCTACATTCTGTAAAGCGCCATGATACATGTGTTATGTTTTGGCGCTCTATAAGCACAATAAATTGAAATTGAAGAGAGTGGGGCGGGGCAAGGAAAGGCTGCGTGCGTAAAAAGCGCAGGTCAATGGCAATGCAAGGATTTCATCTTATATTTAATTTAGATTAAATTAAATTAAACATAGGATATTAATCTGTGGCGGCCGATTTTTATTTCGTGGCACCCCGCCACAGATTAGTCAATGTATGAGAAACACTGTACTTCACAGAATCCCCCTTTGCCCAACTAAGGACAGCAATAGTACTACAAGGAACAATAGTACTCACCCGAAGAATGCTCTGTGAACTGGGCAATGAACATTTGATCAGTTAGCAGAAAGCTTCTGAGAAAAGTTTGGTCTTAAATCTAGATTTGCAGAGCTTAGAGCTGCAGCAGACGAATTGGTTATTGACTGGATTATTACGCCTGAATGAGAGTATAGTTCCATGTCACATCAGCCTAGAAAATCGCCACGTTTCATTATCCATTGGACTTATTACACTTTCTAACTTGAGAGGAGACAAGTTTTAAAAGTTTTTGAAGGTAGGAACTGGTAGAGCATTCCACCAACGGGGAACAACAGATGTGAAAAGTTTGGATTGCGTTGAGCATATAGGTGGTCAAGCCAGGCATTCACATAAGTGAGTGCAGAACTGGAGACTACCTTGAAGGCAAGCCTTAGCATTTTAATTTAATGTGGGCAGCTACAGGTAAAACATTATGTATTTTGATATTGTAATTGTTTGTACCCACTATAGTTCATGGCATTGCAGATTTGTTACACATTTCGTCTAAAATATGAAAAGAAAACCCAGCACTTTTCTTCACTCTATCTTATCAAAGTGTCATTTTCTTTAGGCTCAGGGTCACAATACTCCTCGTACTACAAAATTCCTGTCGCTGGATAAGTGCCTTCCTCACAGGGACTTTCTACAGGTGAGCATTTTATCTACATAACACATGACCAAATTAGCATCTTTTTCTGTGTCCATATCTCGTTTCTCAAAGTAATATTAAGTACACTACCGTTCACAACATTGGGGACACTTAGAAACAACCTTGTGTTGTAGGGGAAAAGTATTTAAAAGTGTATTAAAGTGTGTTGAAACATGATACCGGGTGTGAACGTATGTCTCATAGACCATCTCGGCAGAACATTAAGTGCAACAAACCTTGCAATCTCTCTTAACTGCATAAAACAGGTTAAGATATGATTAGTCTACAAGACCTTCCATCTTCCCCTCTCCCTCTCACACAGGCGCGTGACAGAGGGTGCGCTGAAACCTGCATTCCCGCAACATTCTTTCATTAGACAGATGCAGTTTTGTTAAGTTCATGGATGCATGATGCATCCTACTGGTTCTCAGTTATTATTATTAATGATAATTTTCAACTTTCTTTCATTAGACAGATTTCTGGTTCAGTTCATAAAAATTTAAAGTAGGCAACAGACAGATATCAAGGGTTTAAACCGATTGAACACGTCTGTGTCAATGTGTGTGCGTTTCTTTCCGCGGGCGCGCGCGGAGAGAGAGTTCAGGTTAGGCTACATGATGTAGCTTATTACTTGTGTTTTACCTTTAAATACATCAATAAAGAATAAAGGATCTTTCAGTTTGTTTATGTATTTAGTAGGCCTAGCCTATGAACCCAGATAGCAAAATCAGATTGGCAGATAGTGGACCGCTGGTGGTATGCCACTTGTGCTCCGCCGTTGGACCACCATCTCTTTAAATTTAACTTGTCATGAATAGTAATAAAATGATATATGGCGTATTAACTGAACAAATGAAAAAGATTTTAGACCAATAATGGCGGTCTGCCAGCCTCTTGCTATCTGGGAAACTAGATTCAGATTAAATTAATCCAACATGCTAGCGAGCCAAGCCTAGAGCAACAACTCTTTGTTGAAGCATATAGCCTAGGCCTACAGTGCAAAATTGTTTCAGTGTTTAGTTAATAAGAAAGCATTGTCTACCTCAATATGAACTACAAAGGATAGCCTAGACTATAGGCACATTGTTTTTTTTTTTTTGTCGGGTCGGATTCGGGTTATTAATCAGCGCATATTTTTGAGGGTCGGGTGGGTGCGGATCAACTCTCCTGACGGTTCGGGTGGGTGCGGATGTTAAAAAAACTTAACCCGCGCAACACTATAGTCTACTGTTATTTCAATCGTGCATTCTTCTCGATATGAGCTAGTTAGAGATAAAGATAGCCTTGCCATAATCTTCTATCACACAGGTCTGACTAAATTCGAGGTTTCACTCCAGAAACACTTTGTTGTAGCCTATGGACCTTACCCAAAACTTGCGACAACAGGCTTTTACCCTTAAAAACTGTCATAGTGTAATATGCAGTTTCTGGCATCCATAAGAAAAACAATTGTAGATGAATGGTCAACATAACTTAACTGTAGCTACATCTGACTCATCGTCAGGGAATAGCAACGTTACTCTCCTTCAATAACATGACGCACAACTTTATTTTCATACATTCATTTGATTAACAGGCTAGACTTTGAATTAATTTGAAAACAGGCTTTCTGTTCATTGTATCACATTTTGTTTTCAGTTGTCAAAAGTTATGGGGGTAAAATTAGTGATAATCCCCAGTTCAGAAAACCATGCTTACGTTTACGTACACCATCTAAAAAAGACGCGCAAGTCAGCACTCAGCTGAGAGCTCAAGAATCAGTTAAATCGCTAACAGCCGGCAGCTCCGTTTAAAATGTCTCTGCGTAATTGTCAGATGTGATAAAATGCATTCATATTCCACTTTTTATGTCATAAATCTATTGCTTCAATTTGTGTTTTATGTGATGTACCGATGCTGGGTTCATGCCGTTTTGCGCAAGTTTAAAATGTTTAGCGACTGCGTAATTTGAAAAAGTTCCACTATTCATGCCATGAATGTAACATACATATGATACAGCTTTGCAGTTGTCCAATATAGTCAATCTATTGTCTCAATTGTGTTTATTGTGACACGCAGAAGCTACATTCATGCATTGTTTTGCTCTGGTTGAAAATGTTTCTGCGTAATTTGTCAGCTGTGATCAAATGTGTTCAAAAATTCCACTTTTATGTCATAAATATAACTTGCCTATGATTAATATATAGTGTATCTAATCTAGGCCTCTCTTATGTTCAATCAAATTGGCTTTGCCCAGCCGTTTTTTTTTTTCTGTGCCTTCTCATTTGAACATTTCTATATGCCACTGTTTTAGATTCCAACGTAAATTGACCAAGAAGAGCCAAACGTCTTTGTCTACTGCATTCAAGATCATTGAGTCTTTCATCTAAACTGCTCCCTCTCTTCAATTTCCCTTCCAAATTACTTTTTATTGTCCAAAGACGTTGATCACAAGAATCCGACATTCTAAGCATCGACACATAGTACTGCACTATAAGCGCTTTCAGACATACGTGTAAGACCGGAGGTTCTGCCGATGTTAAACGGTGGGGCCGTATATCTGAACGACATAACCGGTCATATGGAAGTCCGAATTCACCCGGTGTTTATACTACCCCCGACCTAGTATTTCCTCCGGACATTATGTAAATGTGCTGTGTCTGAACGAGGCGTAGAACATGCGGTTAAAATTCACACCTAGTGAGAGGGCGTGTTGGTGACGTTTCTTTCGTGCGTCCATGTGGTTAAATCTGACTTAAATGCCAGTGTTATGATGGAGTGGCATAGTGCTGTCCAGAAAATCTCCGACATGGAAAGATGCAGACATCACGGACATCATCTACTGTCCATGAGGGCATACAACATTTTGATAAAACACATGAAGGGAATGGCACGTTGTAGCCTACAACTGCATGGCAAGGCCAAACGAATTCAAAAGACTGAATCATCATAAGCAGAAGGCGCTGAAAAGGCAGTAGCCTACAGCGACGTCATTGACGACAATAACAGGAGTATTTAATAAATTGTTAGCCAACACGGTTTTCTGTTCATTGATAGCCTTAGGCAGAATTAGGCTACAGAAAAGAATACAGGATTTTTTTCTCTCCCGGCAGTAAAGACAGTAGATTCGTGTTTAAAATTAAATGAAAACTAAAGGTAGGCTATAGGCTAATTATGCATATGACCATCCAGAGGAGGCTGGTGATCTGTCAAGAATGATGAAGATCGTAAGATACAGATGGTTTTATTGTTGCTGTCATTATTACCACAAACACGAATTGACAACGAAACCATGGCGATCGTGGGTTATATCTTGCCTGTTTATTAGGCCATGCACAGCCCTGTCAGAACTCCGTGTAGCATGCATAGTGGCAGTTTTCATAAACCATAACCAACTAGTTCGCACTTTGGATATATCGTTGGATTGTGAAAAGCCCAATTTCGAATAACTACAGTACAACAGATGAGGTAGGATGCATCTTTTGCAATTAGAATTTCGTGTTGGTGAGACCTGTTGCCTATCAGTAGACATGTCATCTCGAGTTCCACGACAGCTTAGCTAGTGCCACCGAAATATGACACTGAAATCCTCTCACTATTGGAGTCGCTCAGATAGAAACAGCTGTAACGTGGTTAGGACACTTGCTGTGGAGTGGAGACGCCATAAGTTAGGTGTGGTTTTGACAATCAGAAAAGCAATATACTGAAATAGTTTAATGATGTAAAGTCAAGTGCTGGTCTGGTGTGTGTGCACGCAGTTTTTATTGATGAGTCGGAGTGGCAAGGGCATTATAAAACGTCTCGCTCTTAGGCCTACTCATACACCGCGTTGAAATGGCGTAGCTGTCTAAATTCAAATCATATCATGCTAGGGGAGAAATCGTGGGACATCCATTATTTTGTTATTCAGCACCCATGGTCAAAAATTCCCGCGCGCCTGCATTACGTTGAAAACAGATAAATGTGTTTACTCGAAGCACACATACAAATACTGTATGTGCGCACTTACGTGACCATCCTACTTCAAGTATTAGCCTACGCACAATAGATTTCTCTTCTTTAGCCTATAATACATAGGCTACACTTTGTAAACAAAAACCAGCTGTGACAGGCGGCGGCCGCATATATTCTGCGTCATATATCTCGCATCTTGTGAACTCTAAGCCCCCACCCCTCACTCGACAACCACACGGAGATTCTGTAATGTGCGTGTATGTCGTTCACACATACGTCCGTATAAGGTCAGTATTAGGTCCGCAGGTTAGCATCATATCTGAATCATCCGAAGGGTAGGACCTCCGTTTGACAAACCTCCGCATGTACTCCGGAGGTTATATCTGAAAGCGCTTTATGATGCAAAGCAACTTCATTTGCATTTGTAGGGTACTAAAAATCTGTGCAACAGCTAACCAAGGTGCAGTCGGTTCTCACACACCTGCTGCATCTGAAGGCCCACGCATAAGGCCTACGACTATCACTCTACATGCCTCCTGTTGCATGTCACGTTTTAATTTGCTAGCTGGTCCTGCCTCCTGGCTCCCTAAAATGCCAGATCATGTGAACAGATCAGCAGGCCGGCAAATTTTTAGACACATGATGCGGCAAAAAGACGGCTCCTCTTCTCGAGAATTTTGCGTCATCTTTGTGTAAAAAGGGCTATAATGACACAAATGAATGAAAAATGTGGTTTTCAAATTAAAGGCATTAATGCCAATCACTATAAGTAGTCTCTGATGCCCCTGTATCAGTGGTGGACGAAGTACACAAATCCTGTACTTGAGTGAAAGTAGAGATACACATGGTCAAATGTTACTCCAGTAAAAGTAAAAGTCCTCCTTTTACATTTCCACTTGAGTGGAAGTATAAAAGTACTTGCCTTCAAATGTACTTAAGTATCAAAAGTAAAAGTCCTGAAATGTATTATGCCTAATACAGTTGCATTGTTGAAATGATTCGGCACAGACATAGGCCTTCATTGAGCCTTTCTCCTCCATTCAAGGACAAAATAAGCTAATACTTGTTGTATGTAGAAATAACTAAAAACAAACTAATGTGATATCTTATCTTAGATACTTCAAAGTAACCACATTTTTCTTTGTTAAATGCTTTACACTTTCGGACCAAATCAAGATGTTCCCTTTTGTGTTTGATAGTGTCAGATTGTCTATCATTGTCTATCATTTGCTTGATGGCGTCAAGAGGCTAGTTATGGTAACATCAATATTGTGAAAAGGGGTCAACAAGGTACAGTAAATAGTGCATATGACAATAACATAGGTTAGGCAACACCATTATTTAAAGCCTAGCTCGCTTAATAGAAAATATACATGTACACATGTATTTGTACAGTCTTTTTTCCAAAAGGAACTTAAGCTGTACTTCAGCTGTCACAAAATGTAGTGGAGTAAAAAGTAAGATATTTGGCCTCGAAATGTACTGGAGTAAAAGTAAAAAGTTTAACAAAATTGAAATACTCAAGTAAAGTACAGATACATGAAAAAGCGACTTAAATACAGTAATTGAGTAAATGTACTCAAGTAATGTCCACCACTGCCCTGTATACATACTGTTTAGGTAGGCTACTGTATAGTTAACTTTGGCCTTGATGCTTGATGGCATGTGACATTTGTACCCCCCGGCCAAATACGCCTAACCGATTGCCAAGTGGCCTTGTCCCTAAAATGGTGAAATTCCAGGCCTGGCAAGGATAGTCGAATAATCGGTTAACCGTCCGAGATATATGCGTAGCATAAGGTAACATAAGCATAACATGCGTGACTTCTATGCTATGCTATGCTATGATGGATATAGAATTTGTCCCCACCAATGAAGAACATTTGTATCCTACCTACGGTCTACTAACTGAAGGAAATGCATTATAAAACTGACAGTGTCAATGAAACAGTAGAGTTTTAAGAGTTCAACAGTGCACTTTGTGACTTTTTGTCTGGAAAAAAGTGCTATATAAATAAATGGTACCCAAACATTGGAGGTGCAAGCTAACGGTATACACACATACAAAACATTTGAGTCTAATTTAATTCCATAGAAATAGTGCTTCTAATGTTTGATGATTTTGGCACACACGTCACATGGAAGTGCATGTGCTGTCAGAAGTTGTGGAAATTAAAAGCTGTCTCATTCTTGGGTGAATGTGGGTGTGGTGTTGTGTTGTGGTGGTGGTGGTGATGGTGACCTGGCTGTTCCCTTTTTCAGGTTCTTGAATTGGCAGAGCGACCAGGATCTTCTGAGCAACTGGAATATGATCCAGAATGGCTGGCTATCCTTAAAGCTACTGACAGCTTGCAAAAAGTTTCCCCCAGTATCTGGTTGCCTCCTGAGGACAACGGACTACATGCAAAGTTGGTGGCATAAAGTCTTCAAATTATCTGTTTTTTTATGATTGTCTAACTTTTTTAGGCTCTGTGCTCTAGCGTAGTGATGAACTTCCGTTTTTGGCAAGCTTGTTTCCTGTTCGCTGTCAACAAGCACCTGAAGATGAGCGCTTTAGTTGTACCAAAATGTTTGCTTAGGCACGGAAAATCCTGCCCTCCTGTTTTTGTGTAGCCACTGTGCATGTAGGCTGGCGTTTTTAGGAAAATTGCTTTTACGATTAGAAGCTCTGTTAGAGCATGATGAAGGTTCTAGCACCCGATAGAAAAGCGTTTTAGATGAATGGCTGACATAACGTTACTGCATCTGACTGGTTTTCAGAGAATTAGCTACATTGTAACACTGCCACACTGATGTGACGCCCAGCATCCCCAGCTAAACTGACGCCTATGTTCAGAAGAAAGTTCTTTGTTTCTATCACTGTTGTGCTTTTTTTGGTTGTTAGGTTATGGGTACACAGGCAGGTCATACTCTGAATGACAAGGCTTCTTGTGAACTTCTATTACACAGGTCTCTTTGTTTGCATTAATTCATGCATGCATTCATTTTCTGAATGCCTCTTAGATTGGTAGGTTGAGTCTCTCATTGAATCCTATTAAAATGAGTGGTTTTCTATCCCTTTTACATATGGGGAGCAGTTTTACTATCAAATCTAGCAGTAGGGCCAAACTCTGTATGAACTACCCAGTTAAAGTTTGATGTTTAAATGTTAATGCGGTGTCTAAACTTCAGTGTGATTTGCACTCAGGTGGGACTTTACTGTTGCCGAAGCTGATATGATGGAAGTTGTGAGTGACCTGGGGGGTGACCTCTGCGTCCCTGTGAATTTCTCTCTTACTGTCCCTTCATACGACCCCATCCACCCTCAGCCCTATACACAACCATCTTATCGAATTAACCCACAGACTACAGAACTCTGTGCTACCCTTGGACTGACCGACATATATGCTCAAGCTGGGCAGACTAGCCAGTTGAGACAAAGTGCAAGGAGAGAGGATGAGGACAACTTGGGCAGTTGTGAGGAATTTCCTTCAAACCCTGCTGACACATCAGAGCTGTCAGGCTCCTATAACCCAGATGAAATTTCCATTGAAGATGACTGGGACGAGGACAAAGGAGAGGAAGATGGAATAGCAGGGGAAAAGGTAACTGATGATACCGGATTGGAGAGGGCAGTTGGTGTTGAGGAGATTGACCGTGAATACAGTTCTCAGCCCTCTGGGTCACAAATCCTCCCACACTCTCTTTCCACCAAGGCTGAAGTAGTCAACCAGTCCCCAGGCTCCCTCTCATTACAACTTCCTCTGCCCACCCAGTCCACTTCCCAGAACCTGCCTCACCCAGAATTGCAAGAAGAGTGGGTAACACAGCCACCCAAAGTGCACAAACGTTGCAGTGATGAAAAGGATGTAGGTAAGGATGGAACTATTAAGATTAAGAGAAGAAACCAGACAATCTATATAGCCAAGCAGGACGATGGATATGAAGAAAACTGAATGTCCATCCTTATTGTTCTATGGTTGGTTTAATTCCTGTGAAAACATTTTTGTCAAAATACTGAATTGTCTGTATACCAAGTTTAGGATCTTTTCTGTATTGTGTACATTCATCTTATGTTGTATTTTCACAATTTCCCTAAGACGCAATTTAATACTTAAGTAGACTGGCTTGTTTTGTAATCATAAAATCTAAAACAGAAGAAGTTACTTTATTGTACTGCTCTCTACTGGGTTCAGAATCTGATCTGAATCTTAAGTGATATCCTTGTGATAATTTATGTAATTGGCAGTAATAGCTAGAACTCATTTGAGGTTTCAGATTTAAAACACCTGATTGTATTTAGTATGGTTAATTAAAATTTGCATGGATATCTTCAGTATCATAGAAATAATAGAATTAAGATAATACTTAATGATCCCTAGGGAAATTATTTCTTTGCATTTTACCCGTCCATGGTTAGTGAATACACAAACCCGGAGTGGTGAGCAGCCACCTGGCCTAAAATGTCATGTCGTAAGGAGTAAACATGCAGGGGGACTGGTGAGTGGAGGGGTTATTTTGCTGTGTGAGCAGTGCGTGGTGTCACTAAAAAGAGAAGGTGAAGCGTGTGCGTCCTTACACTACAACTGGCGTCCCCAATTAACCTCTACCCTGAGTATAGAAGCACTGGGTAAACTTTTTTTTAAGTATATTTTTTGGGCTTTTTTATGCCTTTAATGTGATAGTTGAGAATGACAGGAAGCGAGTGGGAGAAAGTCTGGGTGGGATCCGGAAAGAACCACGGGGCGGGAATCGAACCTGGGTCACCGGCATACGGTGCAGGTGCGGTTGCGCCACAGCTGGGGCCCTGGGTAAACTTAAAGGTACACTATGCAAGACTTTCACCTTAATATAACCTTTAAAGCCAATTTAATGGTAAACAAATTTGTAATAGTTGAATCATTCACCTAGCATAGCTATACAGCATAGACGTAGCGAGTCGCTACCGGGAAAACCAGCCATGCAACTTCAAGAACAGCAGCCCAACAAATCTCGCAAGAATCGTGAAACATTACCTAAACCTGCATAGTGTACCTTTTTAAAGCTTTCCATTTCAATTCAAGAGATTAAACATTTAGAGAAGTATAACACTTGCATACACTATAATACAATTAGCACATCAGTTTACACTTTCAATTACCTACATGCTGCAGGTATAACGAAGCACAAGTGTGATCAGTTGATCTTAACATAAATAATTCCCATCAAAGGAACATATCTGGTGTGAAGAGAACCAGTGGAGAGTTGGTCAGGTGTCTTGGTAAGTAGCCTAACTTGGCCAATGATAACAAAAAAATTTTTTTACTCTTTTCAAAATCTCACTCTTATCAACTTTTAGATTAATAAAGCCAACATAAAGGTTCAGAAGCTTTAAAATAGCAAACATGAAGAACAATTTGGAGGCATTACTTGCATCTAGACAATGTCGTAAAATGCCTTCACAGATTACCTTAAAAGTAGCCTACAGTTAACTTCGCAGATGATAACAATGTCCTCCCTAGTTCTATTCAACTGGCCTTCCTTATGCCTTGTTTCCACCATGTCCATAAATCCGTCTGAAATACATGATATGACCTCTAGTGTTCATCGTAACCCTTTACACCAAGCTTTATGTGCGTTTGTGACAACGCTCCTCCGGTGTCATGTTAAGTTATGCTGCTTGTCGAGGTACTGTAGTGTTTAGCATTTTTGATACATTTGACGCTATTCTGCAAGCTAAAAGGTTGCAATTTGTTGCAGATGACTTGAAGATGAACTATGCGCTTCCTGCTGCTTTTCCTCCAGCTGAAGAAGACATCAACTCTCGCTTTTTACTTTCAAGTATTAAAAGAAATTCACACAAATCCCTAAACCAATCATATGGCTGGAAAGCTTATGATAGGACTTTTAGTTTTCAATAATAAAATTGGTTGGGTCATAGTGGAGTTATTAGACTGACAGATAACAGCTGTGGTAGTCTATAGCTCAGCAACTATCCATTTTTCTCAGCGACCAGAGGACACGTCAACCGACTCTTTTTGGGGAAAGGGGGAGTTTTGTGTTTAGTGAGTGCTGAAAATAACAAACTTATTCATCTTATATTCTGCCTTTAGGTATCGAAAAACATTCAAAACAATACATAGACTTGTCAAACGTGTCTTTCCCCTAACTATTTTGTGTTAATCATAACTACAAATTTAACCTGACATATATACACGTTAAAGAGCAACTTGCAGGTTGGAAACCACTAGAAAGAAAGAAAAAAGTTTAACTACGCCAGAAACAACATATTGATAATAAACAGTGAAAACCCCTGTGACGGGCCACAGCCCTATAATTATGAGCCACCTAGGCAAGATAGAGACCAGCGAGAGAACAGGGGAATGAATGATCTCAGTGATAACAGTGGCTAACGCTGTGTCTTCGTCATGTCATTATCGGTTTGATATATGCATTTTTAAAAAGACATTTTCAGACAAGATGAAGTATAAGCCAAAGGATGACAACAGACCCACTAGTCCGAAGAGGCAACAATCGGCAACCAACTTGGAGACCACATGATGACGGCACCACTGACTGCAATGGATGGACTCAGGATGGTGGATGAAGTTGTTTATGTGCCTGCAGAGAGTCATGAATACTATTACAAGTTTCTAACATTAGTACAATTACAATCACTGTATCATCACAAATTAAAAATATAGAATTATAAGGTGTGCATAAAATAATGAAAAGAAACGTGGCATGAAAACATGAATGTGCCTCTGAATGTAGGTATACGAGCAAAATACTTTTCAGAGAATCTGTATCTAGGTCGAGGGCTCTATTTTAACAATCTAAAATACATGGTCTAAAGCATATGCTTTAAATGCACTTGGGGTCATTGTGCCTCACATGGCACACTTCTGTACTTACAATACCTAATTTGAGTGTTTCATCTTGGCTACATATCTGAAGGGGAGGAAGCATTTTCAAACTAGTAATAATCACAGTTGAGGAAACTGGAGTAGCAGCAGTGGAAAACACACTTTACAGATTTTCAAGTTATAACATAAACTGTTCATGTTATGACACTACGAACATGTCACTATCAAATAGACAATACCAATAGTTATTAAATGTTAAACATTTCTGTGAAGTGCACAGAGTTGGTTTTAAATTTGAGACAACACTGTTAAAATTTACGCACAACACGAGTAAGCACACAGGGCACTGCATTAAAGTGTACTGACAGAAGTGAGCCATCTGAGACAAAGTGGGTGTGTCCAAGTCCTCTTTTGCTAGTTTGACAGCGGAATAATTGATCAGGAGCATGGTTCACAAGGGTTTGTTTAGGGTGTAGCATCTGTCTGACACACACACAAATCCTTTTTTATCGTATCATACTGATTAACTAGGTGCAACACCCAACCCGTGTCCATGTAAACACTAATTACATTAACAACAGTGGCAGGTTTAAACACACCTGGCTACATGGACGGATTATGAACTTTCGGGCCCCTGGGCCCAGATGTATTAAGGGCCACCCACTAATTATCGCATATATGTGTTTTTAATTTGTTTGATGTGATTTCCTGTATTCTGGTGCATTTTGGGGATGGCCAATACTTTTCAATTCAATCAGATTCATTGCATATGATGATGATAGCAATATTCACTCATACACACTAGCACAGTCTTTGCATTGTGCTGCCACTTGCATCATGTATGCAAAGACTGCTAGTGTGTATAAGGGATTATTTATTCACTCATTGACAGAGCGACCACACAATGAAAGTCTTTAATCTTCCTTACAGGAAGTAATTTATTATACAAGCATTAAAAGGATACTGAAAAAGTAAATATAATGCACAGAATAAAATAAAGTTTCCTATCTAATTACTATGTGTAGCCCTTCTAAAGCTGTTTCCACCTGCAGCGGTTATGAGTAAAAAGTTTCTCTAACCCTTAGAACCCGATTGACGCAAAGTGCGTCAAAAAAAACATCCTTTCTGCTTCGGAACTGTTCATCGCAGCGAGATGAAACCTTTATTGCGTGACAGAGCAGAAGTGGGGCTTTCCAACGAGACTACGCACTTGTCACCTGTGCACCCATTACTCTTGTTTGAATTACTCGCGCTCGCATAGATATGGCAAGCATATGAGATGAAAGAGGAGACACAGGGCTATCCATTGTTACCATGTATATCGATCCTTCTGCCTTTACTTTGTTCATGGCAATGCAGTAAAAAGTTGTTGTAGAGAATCATTATGAGTGCTTACACCATAGGCACACACAGGCTAACACACAAACTCGGCTCAAGTCAGGTCAGATCAGTTCGTGTCACAGATATGGAGCGCAGAAAGGTAATTTTTCATCACTAAATAAAAAAATGCCATTTATTTCTGTAAGGCGCACACCACATATGTCTGTAAATTGCTCAGCCACAGAGAATCCCTCCACCATGGCAATGATATTGCCAGATTCAGGACAGTCTGCTCTACACACACATGTAAGGCAAGTCGAGCTGCCAGCTTGCAGTGGTGAGATACATGTCAAAATATAAGAATTTTTATAATACGCTTTTTGTATTTTTACAAAATTAAATCAATGCAAGTATTAATACATGAAATTGTGGCAGATTTGGGTAGCCTGGACTCTGCTGAAAAAAACAATATATAGCATGTGTGTATGGCACTTACAATGACCAGGATAAACTAAAGGTAGTGAAAATGCCCTTAAAACAGTCTACGGTTCTAAGGGTTAAAGAGGTGCTGAATGCATGTTTCTGCTGTCCGGCAGTGTCTGAAGAAGTGTGAGTCTGTGTACATTTATTTTTCTCCCCTTTTTATATGTTTGCCCCAGACTTGTGCAAAATTCCAGAATTGAATTGAAACTGGCTCTTAAATTCCAATTCAATTCTTGAATTTCACTTGCATTTCAATTGAGGTAGCAAACAGGAAGCAGAATTGCAATTTGAATTGTGCACAACCCTTGTTTGCGCCCTATCTGTATATGGTGTGTTGCTATGTGCTTATTCCTGATAGGCAGGCCTATTGTTTTTTCTCTTACGGAGTTGTCAGTCAGTTTTTGTGGTATGGCCGTGTGAGACCATCCTGATCTCGCGAGCTTTCAAGGTTTCACTCGCCATCTGGCGGAGTCAGGTTATTATCTATGTGCCTGTTTTCTGCACAACATTCTTCTTTAAGTTTTCTATATTGTTCATAACTACTGTCAAGCGTTCTAGTAGTTATAATTGTTCACACAAGCATTTTCTTCACACATTCTTCATTCAAGCTTGGTCACACAAGCATTTTATTCATACATTTTTTACTCAAGCATGATTATATATTTGATATTACTAGTTGAAGTTGTTTCCAAGAGCTTTGCTTTCTTTTTATTATCTTTGGCTATTTCCTGTATTTCAAACAGTTTTTCAAGCAAAACATGGCATACATTTATACACATTTAGTTCTGTTTCCAAGTTGTCTGGGGTTTCTTGGCAGCACCGTCAGGAACATTTTCTGGTTGGTCATTCAACACTATGAAAATCCATGGTAACACTCCATAATAAGGTGCCATAATAAATAGCAAACTAGTAATTACCTAACCCTTTATTAATTGTTACTAACATATCTATTTGGTACAAGTTAATAGTTTTTTCATCATTAATTAAATATTAGTTGTTTGCATAAAAACTGTATGTTAATGCTTTAGCAAATCTATTAACTAATATTGCATTAATATGTGATTACTAATTAACAGTTATATCTTACATCATTTAAATGTTTAATGTTTATTTGCAAACTACTGTATATGTTAATAGAAAAGTTAATGACATATTATTATTTAACTAATTGTTATTAAACTGTGCTTCTGCCTATCCCAATATGAACCACTCTCCATAAGACCCTTACAATAGATAGATAGATACTTTATTGATCCCCAAGGGGAAATTCAAGAAAAAAACATGGAGCTACCTTGACATGTTGCCACTGTTGTCAGCGCCAGAACCGCTTGCAATAAAGTTGGCTAAGCTTAATTAATATATTAGTGGTATATAGCTATAAGCGTGGGGTCCCTTATAATAAAGTTGGTTAAGCTTAATTAATATATTAGTAATATATTACTATCAGTATGGGGGACCCTTATAATAAAGTTGGTTAAGCTTTATTAATATATTAGTAATATATAACTATAGTCAGACGGTGAAGGGACTGAGACCAAAACTGGCTTATCACATTTATTCTTTTAGGAAAAGTTAAAACAAAACAACAAGTAGTTGAATGGGCTATATTACATGCATCATTCCTATACCATCACTGTCAGCCCTACTAGCAAGGGAGATATGGAATGTTCAGGTGCACAGAACGACAGTTTATTAATATTCTGAGACTCACTAAACACTCACAGACGTAGACCATACGGAGGTAATGCATAAACATAATGCTAAACTAAATGTACATTCATTTCCTGCTAGACTGAATTGCACTTTCCATGCACACTAAGCTAAACTGCTTAACTACACTGAATGCATGGAAAGTTGCTAGCGGAGTTTACAGCTAGTCACGTTAGACTCAGTGTGTATGAACTCGTGGTCATAATGAAAACATTAATAAACGTTCTCTAAGTCGCTAGAATTGCACCCAAATCTTAAAAATACATGTAAAGTAACATAATACAGTTGGTATATCAAAGTTTTCAACTTAAACAACATTTCACAGTTACAAAAGTGGGGAGTGCTTTATACAGTCAACCTACTCAATGCAAAGCATACCGCTTCTGATCGGCTATGGCAACAATACAAGGACAAAACGCAGCAGAACTGCAGTATAGCGTTTCTCCAAAGGGGGCTCCAAAACACCAATATCAATAAAGCTGCTTAATTACGGCGAAAATCACATACAAACACTAAACTACATTTCTAACTCTGTTACACCCCTCCCCTGAATTTCACCAAATCCAAGCAGCAACCAAATAGTACTTCCAAAGGCAAAGAGTACACTACTTTCAAAGACTAGACAGAGAGTCACCAATTACAGGACAGCCAACCACAAAGGTATCCAATAAGGATGAAGTGGAAGAAGAGTTACAGAGCGCAGAGCGCAAACTCTCACACAACCAACCACTGGCAGTAGGGTGCCGTATGCACCCCACAAGACCATAAAGCCATAAACCATAAATTCCATAAATTCTCAACAAAGCTAATCATAAAAGCTAGATAAATAATGATATGTCATTAACTTTTATATTAGCATATAGTTTGTAAATAATAATAAATAAACATTTAACATTTAAATGATGTAAGAAATAACTGTTAATAAGTGCCAAAAATATATTTAGTTAACTATTAACATATATGAATACAATATTAGTTAATAGATTTGTTAAAACATTAACATACAGATTTTATGCAAACAACTAATATTTAATTAATGATGAAAAAACTATTAACTTGTGCCAAATAGATATTTTAGTAACAATTAACAAAGGTTTAGGTAATTACTAGTTTGCTATTTATTATGGCACCTTATTATAGAGTGTTACCGAAAAAAAGCCTTACACACTAAATAATAGGCTAAATAAAACTTAAAGAAAGTAAAGAAAGTCATCTGCTCGCTAAGGAACTCAAAAAGCAGAGATGCTTTCCATCAGAAGACAGTGTTCATTAAAAAAAATTCAGCTACTTTAATTTCCCCTATTACTCACTTAGTAAACCTCTCCATTGCACATAGTTCTGGAAACAACTGGAAACATGCAATTGTGACTCCCATCTTCAAATCTGGAGACCGTCATGTGTCAGTAACTAAGATTGCAGAGACAGTGGTCATAAAACAGCTAACTGACCACATTAACAGCTGCAACCCTGGCTTAAACCCTGCCCAGTTTGGTTTTAAAAAACACTACTCTACAGAAACAGCCATCCTACACCTATAATACGCATAATAGATTACACCTGGACAAAGGTGGAGTTGTTGGAGCTGTATTCTTAGACTTGCGTAAAGCCTTTGACACCGTTAATCACAACATTCTTATATCTAAACTCGCCAACTTCAATCTTTCGTCTAAAACACTTGCTTGGATATCGTCATACCTATCCAACAGGGTACAGTGTGTGAAAATCAAAGACGTGTGCTCTAGCAATTTGAGAAATGGGTGTACCACAAGGATCTTTACATCAATGACCTTCCACAGAACTGTCATGGAACAGAGGTACAACTATACGCCGACGTTCTATATACACATGTTCTATATACTGTTCTATACATGCTACAGTAAATCAGCTCAGCTAGCAGCTGAGAAACTAGCCAGTGCCCTGGATGGAGTGGTTGAGTGGCTAGACCAATCTTGCCTTACTTTAAATGTAAGCAAAACAAAAGGCATGTTCTTTTCCAAAACCAAGCTGCACACCCCAGAAGTAAACATCTGCATTAAGGGTGAAGAAATTGAGCCTGTCACCTCGGCACTGGTGCCGAGCGCACATGTGAACATATGCCGTTTTTTTCTAAAAATCTTTTAAAAAGTTTTAAACACATTGAACCTGTGAGTCTTCACTTAGATTGATGCTCAGCAGTGTCATTTTTTTCCATTTTCAGAAAAAAAAAAAATCTTCCCCACTCGCCCATGTGCTGACCGCACTCCTGGTGGCTGGAAGTGTGTCAAAAGGCCATCAGACCTGTCAGACATCATTAGGCTTGGTCCTCTGCAGTGAAAAAACAAATCTGTAGCACAGCGCGTCGGTCGCCGAGGCTGGGGAACAAAAATGTCCTCCCTTCAAAACCTGTTAGACATGTTAAAACTTGTTAAAACACATTAAAACAAACAAAAATACCATTCTGGCACAACGTTGAACCTCCAGGCAATGCCTCCAGCATGTTTTCCCCATACTTTGGGACTCTTTGTGGCCTTTTAGAGTATCAGACACATGGTCAGTACTCTCATTCAATGGATTTGAATGGATTCATTGAATTTCCTCTGCAGTACCTGCTCTGGCCACAAGATGGACACGTGAGCTGTGCTGGCAGCCTGTTGTTCAAAAAGGCCAGAACAAAGGAGAGTAAAGGGCTGGTCTGTGGGGGATGGGTTGCAGGTTGGGGAAGTCCAGGGGCCTGTGGGTCAGTGTGAGGCTGTGGCCCTACTCTGGATGTCCAGAGGTTTATTTGTTTTTTTAAATGTGATATACATGTGAAAAAACAAAGAAAAACGAAGAAAAAAGGCAGAAAAACACTGCACAGCATTTAAACGGGCAAGGACCAGTCATTTATTTCAATTGTTTCCTCCTTAAGACTCTTGGAACCCCCAGTGAAAGCCAGGGGGCAGTGTAGCCCTATTGACCTCAATTGGATCCCCATTTCGAAATGCCATGAATAGGCTACAGATATTGTATTATTACTCAGCAGTATGAACTGATAAACACACAACTCTTATATTGCTGGAAAGAGCATAGTCTAAGCTTTATTGTTGTCTATGACATGTTGGATTTAGAGCATTATAAGGCCAGTAGAAGAGGTAAGACCCACAGCATGATTTCAGGCCAAAATTAACAAGCTGAAGGTAGCCACCATTAAAATTGGCTGCATTCAGCTATCTTAAGGGCTATATTAACAAGAAGGGTCTCTAGAGGAGGTCTCAAGGTACACTTTATTATGGGTTATGGATAAAGTAAATACCTTTATCCAAGCCTGAGCTACATGGGCAAAGTGAAAATGTAAGCTCTCTGAACTAGGTTTTCGAAATGCCATGAATAGGCTACAGATCTTGTCTTGTTACTCAGCAGTATGGACAGATAAACACACAACTCTTATATTGCTGAAAAGAGCATAGTCTAAGCTTTATTGTGGTCTATGGCATGTTGGGTTTAGAGCATTATAAGGCCAGTAGAGGAGGTAAGACCCACAGCATGATTTCAGGCCAAAATTAACAAGCTGAAGGTAGCCACCATAAAATTGTGACCCTAGGAGCACACACACACTCCTCTGTCACCCCAGTGTGTGGGTGTGTGTGTGTGTGACCCTAGGAGCACACACACACCACTCTGCAGCAACACACACCAGTTTAAGGCCCAACACAGCTCACACACACACTGGGAGCACACACACACACACACACTAGGAGCACACACACTCCTCTGTTACCCCAGTGTGTGTTTGTGTGACTCTAGGAGCACACACACTCCTCTCCCACCCCAGTGTGTGTGTGTGTGACACTGGGAGCACACACACACACACTGGGAGCACACACACTCCTCTCTCACCCCAGTGTGTGTGTGTGTGTGACCCTAGGAGCACACACACACACACTGGGAGCACACACACACTCCTCTCCCACCCTAGTGTGTGTGTGTGTGACACTGGGAGCAGACACACACACACTCCTCTGTCACCCCAGTGTGTGTGTGACCCTGGGAGCACACACACACACACACACACTGGGAGCAGACACACACCTCTCTGCAGCCACTCACAGCACTTTAAGGCCCATAGGAGCACACACACTCCTCTCTGTCCCCTGCGCGCGTGTGTGACCCTGGGAGCACACACACACCACTGTGCAGCCAGAGAGGCCTGTTGAAGGCCCAACACAGCCCCCCCCCCACACACACACACTGGGAGCACACACACACCACTGTGCAGCCACACACAGTTCTATTAGGCGCAAGACAGCACACACACACACATTGGGAGCACACACACTCCTCTGTGAGTGTGTGTGTGCTGTGTGTGTGACCCTAGGAGCACACATACACCCTGGGAGCACACACACACCACTCTGCAGCCACACACAGCTCTATTAGGCCCAACACAGCACACACACACTCCTCTGCGCGCGTGTGTGTGACCCTGGGGAAGCACACACTCCTCTCTGCAGCCACACACACCTCTGTTAGGCCCAACACAGCACACACACACCCTGGGAGCACACACACACACACTGAGAGCACACACACTCCTCTCTCTCCCCAGTGTGTGTGTGTTTGTGTGTGACACTGGGAGCACACTCACACACACACTGGGAGCACACACACTCCTCTGTCACCCCAGTGTGTGTGTGTGTGACTCTAGGAGCACACACACACACACTCTGGGAGCACACACACTCCTCTGTCACCCCAGTGTGTGTGTGTGTGTGACCCTAGGAGCACACACACACACACTGGGAGCACACACAAAGCAGTTGAAGGCCCAGTGGAGCACACACACTCCTCTCCCTCCCCAGTGTGTGTGTGTGTGTGTGTGTGTGTGTGTGTGACCCTAGGAGCACACACACACACTGGGAGCACACACACTCCTCAGGTGTGTAACTGGAGTATTGTGTCACCTGAGACTCAAGTGACCTCTCAAATGAAAGCTCTGTATTGTTCTGCCTGTCTATATGACAAGACTAAATCTGATGAATATCTGGTAAATGTTTTGTTTGTAGGCCACTCTCTATCGGGAGCTGTGTGGGCAGGAGATTAAGACCATGGTGTCCACCACAGAACTGCAGAAGACTAAGGGCACGGTATGAACACCTACACCTCATGAACACAACACACTACAGAATCCTGTTCACATGACTTGCTCTACTTGACATCTGTTACAAATGTAATGCGACTGTTGAAATAAAATGTTAAAGCTACCTTGTATAAGAACTTCTCCCATCTAGCGGTGAAATTCTATATGACAACCAACTGAATATTACTTTCTAGCCCCTCCCATTCTGAGCGCATTTTAACTCCTACGGTGGCCGTTTCATGCCAAGGTTAAAGGGAAACTTGGCAGGATTTCCCCCTCTGCTGGAGAAATTGTGCATTATGCTATTTCAAACTGTGGAAAAAGGTAGATAAAAATGTAATGATAAAGCACATGGATTTGTTTACAAGCTAGCAAAACGGTTAGCATAAGTTCGGCAGACAATGTGGATGTTACAAGGTAAGAAACACGATTTAAAACTAGTTTCTTGTGTCTCACTTCTCTTTCCGGGACGGTAGTCTCAATGTTGCAAGGTTGGTTTTCCGCCTGGGGACGCTAGGGGCAGCGGGAAAAGTCACCATTTTCACCGGAACAGGTCATTTAACCATCCAAATGATTTCTAAACGGGTTTATTACGTTGAAATAGTTGCCAAGTTCCCCTTTAACATGGCTTCCAGTACTACGACTTCGTCTAGTGTTCCTTCCAGTGATGAGGTTACTTTAGAAAACAATTACACATTGTATTTAGTTATATAGCCAGTAAACATGTTGGTTATGACCTCTATGTAAAGTGAATAGCCTAATAGTTTTACGTTTTCGTTATTTTGGTAGGCTATTATTTCATTGCTAGCATCAGCTATCAGGTTCCCAAACGAATGCATGCTAATGTTAGTACAGTATCAGTGCTATCGTTATTCTGTATGTGCGAGATTAATAGTGTAAAGGCAATGTTTACAGCGTAGCCTACTATTTTTCTCGGTGAGCAGAGTCAGAGATCAGTCGATTCAACGGAGGTGCGAGGGAAAGGTAAGGGAAGAGGGAAAGGTAAAGAAAAGCCAAGAGCCGGTGGCAGAGGATCGGTGAGACCTCCTAGGCAAAGAAAAAGTAAGACTCTCCAAAGATGACGAGGAGAGAGTGGAAGAACTTCAAAGACAAAGGAGAGAAGCAACGGAGGTTTGTGTTTTTTATATATTTCTCTGAAAAGTATTGTTAAACGTGTGCTCTCAACTTGTATGTTTTGTTTTGTTTTGTTTATTGATGTTTATTTGACGTTATCCTGAGTTGATTGAATTGATTGAACACTGACACCTGTGACTGTTAATGTGGGTGTGTACCTGTAATGTGATTGGTTTTGTGGAATAAATCACCTTGAGTGAGCGCAGCTGTGGCTGTGTGTTGGAAGTCAGTCATGCCATTGCGTCTACTCTGTCAACAGGTTATGGGCCCAGAGTAAGCCTAAGCAAGGTACACCGCGTTATTTGTTTTTTTTTAACGTGCTGAAGTAGTAGCACCATGAGTAACGCCAGAAAATCCTCTGAACATAGCGGTCGCTGGTCACGGCTTCTGTTTGACGGAGATGAGAAGAATTACGAAATCTGGGAGATTACGTTTTTGGGGCACCTCCGGCTGCAAGGACTGAAAGGGATTATCACAACAGAGCCCGACGGTGTGGAGACAGAAGAGGAAGCGGCCTCAAATGCTGAGGCCTATGCATAATTGATACAATTCTTGGACGATAAAAGTTTAGCACTCGTGATGCGAGAGCCGATGATGGGCGCGCAGCTCTAAAGATTTTGAGAGACTATTATGCAGGTAAAGGAAAGCCACGAGTAATAAGCCTGTATACTGAGCTGACCTCGCTTCAAAAATCAAGCAGCGAGAGTGTGACTGAATATGTTATTCGTGCAGAAACTTATCACGGCATTACAAAATGCTGGAGACACTTTGAGTGATGGGCTGCTGGTGGCTATGGTTCTGAAGGGACTTCCTGAGACTTTTAAACCGTTTGCCATCCATGTAACGCAAGCAGATGAGACAATAACGTTTGCCGAGTTCAAAACGAAGCTTCGAAGCTACGAGGACATCGAAAAGATGTCTCCAGCCCTAGCCGCTGAGGACAATGTTATGGCGGTGCGGGCGCGACAAAGGACTGCGAGACCTGCCAGTGCAGGCCCAACTGAACGTGGAGCTGAACGGGCTGCAGCGGACGTGGTGTGCTATCGGTGCGGCCTGAAGGGTCATATTGCCCGCGCTTGCCACCGCAAACTGTGGTGCAGCCACTGCAAAAGCAACACACACCGCGACACAACCTGCAGAAGGAGACGGCGCCAGGACTCAACATGGAGGGCCGCCGAGGAAGTGACAGACGAGTACGTATTCCTGGTGACCGATGGGGCGGCAGGATTCCAGCCAAGCAACCAGGGTATCTACATGAGGGGCCTGATGGTCGACTGCGGAGCAACCTCGCATATCGTCACAGACATCGCCAAGTTCAAGAGGTTTGATGACGAGTTCCAGGCCGGGACTCATTGCATGGAGCTGGCTGACGGCACAAGGTGCAAGGGAGTGGCAGAGCGCCGAGGTGATGCAGAGGTCTGCTTGGTGGACAGCCGGGGACGCCACCTCAAAACAGTGCTAAGACGGGCGCTGTACATTCCCTCTTACCCGCAGGACATATTCTCGGTGCAAGCAGCGGCTGACAGCGGAGCGATTGTGACTTTCAAGAAAGGCGAGGACATTCTGGTGCACAAAGACGGTACAAAATTTCCCATTAATGTACATGATAGACTATATTACTTGCATACAGTACCTGATGGATGTGATGACCGAGTTAAGGGATGTTATGATTTAAAGACGTGGCATGAAATACTGGGACACTGCCATTTTGATGATGTACAGATGTTAGAAGGTGTTGTTGAAGGCATGAAAATTGAAGGTCCAATAAACAAACCTCCATCTTGTGAAGTGTGCACCCAAGGCAAGTTTACGCAAACCAGAAATAGAAAGCCTGATGTGAGAGCTAAAAGACCTCTAGAACTAGTGCACACAGATTTGGCAGGTCCAATTCACCCAGAGTCCAGAGAGGGGTACAAATATGTCTTGTCATTCACTGATGATTTTTCCAGTGCAGTGTTTGTATATGCCCTTAAGAATAAAAGTGACACACTACAAGCAACAGAGAGGTTTCTTGCAGATACGGCCCCATATGGTAAAATTCAACGTCTTAGATCTGATAATGGCACTGAGATTACTGCAAAGCATTACAAAACTTTGTTGGTTAAGAATGGTATTAGACACGAGACCTCTGCACCATATTCTCCCCATCAAAATGGTACAGCGGAGCGAAATTGGCGTACACTTTTTGACATGGCACGGTGCATGCTGATAGAGAGTGGGTTACCTAAAGGTTTGTGGCCTTACGCAGTGCAGACAGCAGCCATTACCAGGAACAGGTGTTTTAACAGACGCACCAAACAGACACCAGTTCAGATGTTAACAGGGAAACGGCCCAATCTATCCAGAATGCAAAGGTTTGGTTCAGAGTGTTTTGCTTATAAACAAGATAAAAGAAAGCTGGATCCAAGATGTGAAAAAGGTGTTTTTATTGGTTATGACAAAAGTAGTCCAGCATACATTATCTATTTCCCTGACAGCAGGAAAGTGCAAAAGCACAGGTTAGTCAAGTTTCTTTCTAAGACCTGTGTTGAGCAACAGACTCAGACCAGCATTGTAGATGATTATGATGATGATCTGGAGCAGATGGCCAATAGGACTAGGCAGAAAGTGACAGCAAGTCCAGTAAGTGACCAGATTCCAATCAAAGAGGAGGAACTAAGTAGCAGTCCTCAGACCCAGATAATTGAAGCTATGCCTGAGCCTAGGTACCCTTCTAGAGAGAGGAGGAGGCCAGCCTATCTCCATGACTATGTTTCTCAACAGGCATCTGATGAGGAAACTGATCAGGTACAGATTAACATAGATTACTGTTATAGAGTGACATGTAACATACCTGTAACTTTCACAGACGCTATAACCTCAGACAGATCAAAAGAGTGGGGTGCTGCAATGGATGAGGAGATACAGTCACTTAGAGAAAATAACACATTTACCTTGAGTAGCTTGCCTGAGGGTAAGAAAGCAGTGGGGGGTAGATGGGTTTATGCAATCAAGAACAACATAGATGGATCTGAAAAGTGTAAAGCACGTTTTGTGGCAAAAGGATACAATCAGAAGAGGGGTGTAGATTATGAGGAGACATTTTCCCCTACAGCTAACTAGACGAGTATCCGAGTGATAATACAAAAAGCAGCGCAAGAAAACATGATTTTGCACCAAATGGATGTTAAAACTGCTTACCTGAATGCACCCATAGACCAAGAAATTTACATAGAACAGCCAGAGGGTTATGAGGTGAAATCTGACACAAATGAAAAATTGGTTTGTAAATTAGAAAGATCATTATATGGGCTAAAGCAATCTGGCAGAAATTGGAACAAGGTGCTACATGAGTACTTAACCAAAAACCATTTTGAGCAGAATCAAGCTGACCACTGTGTGTACATACGGGAAACCGAGAGTGAAAAAGTGATAATTGTAATATGGGTTGATGATTTGATGATTGCTGCAAGTGATGAAAATGTTCTCAGAGATGTGAAGGACATGTTTACAGAAAGATTCAAAATGAAGGACTTGGGAAAACTAAGGCATTTTTTGGGTATTGATTTTAACCAGAGTGACAACTGTGTGAGAATGTCACAAACAAAATATTTGGGGAAAATATTGGAAAGGTTTAACATGCAGGATTGCAAACCTAGATCGACACCCTGTGAACAGAAATTAGACTTTACTAATGATGCTGAAAAGATGACTGATGTGAAAAAATATAGAGAGGCAAGCCTCATCTATCTGACCATCTGTACTAGACCTGATATACGTTTTGTGGTAAGCAAACTGGCACAGTATTTCACAGAGCCTACTGTTGAGCAATGGGCCACAGTTAAACATTTACTTAGGTATCTTAAAGGTACGATTGACAAAGAGCTGTGTTACAGAAAATGTAATGAGACACTAGGAATAAAAGCATACAGTGATGCAGATTGGGCGGCTAGTAATGACCGACGTAGTACAACAGGCTATTGTGTAAGTCTAACCGAATGTGGTGCTTTGATTTCATGGAAGACAAAGAAACAGCCCACTGTCGCACTGTCCACTTGTGAGGCAGAGTATATAGCCCTAGCCACAACCATTCAAGAGTGTCTCTATCTTAAACAGCTGTTAGAAAATCTTGATAAATGTCAGTACTCACCACCTAAGGTATACGAAGATAACCAAGGTACAATAGCCTTAGCAAAAAATCCCGTAAGCAGGCAAAGATGCAAGCATGTAGACATCAAGTATCACTTTATCTACTGTAAATAATGGTACAATTGTGTTAGAATATTGTCCAACTGATGAGATGGTAGCAGATGTATTGACAAAGCCTGCCACCAAGTATAAGTTGATAAAGTTTGCTGCATTTATTTTTGGAAAATGATGTATATTAATAATGTGAGAGCAAGTGGGGGTGTTAAACGTGTGCTCTCAACTTGTATGTTTTGTTTTGTTTCGTTTATTGATGTTTATTTGACGTTATCCTGAGTTGATTGAATTGATTGAACACTGACACCTGTGACTGTTAATGTGGGTGTGTACCTGTAATGTGATTGGTTTTGTGGAATAAATCACCTTGAGTGAGCGCAGCTGTGGCTGTGTGTTGGAAGTCAGTCATGCCGTTGCGTCTACTCTGTCAACAAGTATCAATGTCAATGACACCGAAATTAGCTCGGAAGTTGCACCAGGCACGTTCGTTTGCGTTGCGTCTGCTGCCACTACACCAGAAAAAAAATAGACCATTCTTCTAAAATTGATTTTACGCGTTGTGAACGGAACGCTTCAGTTACGCGCTTGGTGTAGCTTCCCTGCCTGTTTGTATCTCCATTGTTTATATGTAGCAATTTCTAGCTGTTGCCAGTCAACTGCATGATGCGAGTTGTTTGCCAGTGAAATCACGACACATAATTACGTTATGGTCTATAGAAAATGTTACACAACATTTTCACCTTTTCATTGTCCATACACATAGTATTCTTCATCATTTTGTGTGAACACTTGAAAAATTACACAGAGTACTATTACTACTACTCTGCTAACAATCTAACTTTGCTACCTAAACAAGCCTATCTGATCTTATTTCTTGTGTCTTATTTCTTCAGAGACTTGTGGATGGAATTAGCCTGGAAGAGCACAGGAACCTCACCACACAGTTGCTAGTGAGGCAGCCAGGTCTGGTGTTTGATGCATCAGTGCAGACATGTCGTCCCCCCACCTGTGCCAGGGATGCCTTGGTGTACTTGTACACACTGCAGAGACATGCCAACCGATCGGGAGAGAAAATGCTGTGGACAAAACCCTGCCATCTGTGTGAGCCTTCTGCCTCACTTCACACAGTACTGCCTAGATGAAGGTTTTCTCCAGATTCACAGGCAGTACATCACAGACATCACAGCATTAGGCCATGTAAGAGAGCCAGGTGATGACAATAGAGTTCAGATATGCTACCTACAGACATTTCATTTTCTGGCAGCATGGGTCTCTAGGACAGGTTAATAGAAGAGTGATCCCAAGCTGTGTGTGTAGGATAAGGGATAAATTCCCTGACCCTCAGGGACATCTCTGGAATTTATATCACCTTCCTATAATGTTGTAATGTGTTATTGTAAATTGTTTTTTATTAGTGTTCTTGTACTGCCTGTTCCTTTTAAAACTGTATTTAATTTATTTTACACCGGTACATCGTTATATTTTGCTTTCATGAAAATAAAAACTTTTAGAATTGATAAGAGACTGTTCATGCTGTACCTCTTATACATTACATCCACAAACTTATAATTAAAAAAGGAGTTGTGGTAATTTACCATTTTGAAACACCAAATGACAGTAACATGGTCAACAATGTTATTTGCAATATATTTATTTACAGAAATTAAGAAATGATGGTATTTACACATGAACCCTTCCTTTTTGTATGGTGCCTTTGAAGCATCATTCTAAATTTGCAGTCTCCTGGAAAGCTGATCCTGTGGAAGACATGCAGTGTCGTTAGACATACACACCATTTTATATAGTTCAACATATTGTTACTAATCTGTATAGTGCTATTTTGCCTAGACTGAGTTACAGGCAAGGTTACAATGAAGGCATGCACGTCCATCACATAACAAGACCATTGAATTTCGTCCACATCCTCATGTCATGTAGGCTTTGTAAAAATATATATATAAATGCTTATATCATGAAAATATACAATAGAGAATGTCATGTAGGGTTAGGGTATAGACATTATGAGCATAGATGGGTTACCTCTGTTCAAGGTTCTAAATTTCAGGGGCTTCTGCAATTGCGCCAAGATGCTCATCTGAAATGAATAAGCAGAGCGTTTCACAACATATGACGGTACATAAAATGGTAAACACCAAGTTATTAAAAATATACTTTCAGTTATTATCAAACAACAATCACATAGAATCAACAATTGTTTTTATGCAGTGACTGACCTGTCTGTCCCACTAGATATGCTGGACACTTCTGGAGTAATAATAATAATAATAATAATAATAATAATAAGCTTTATTTGTATAGCACCTTTCATACACAGAATGCAGCTCAAAGTGCTTTACATTTGAAGCATGTAACAAAATAATAGTCAGTCAGTCATTATCAATCACATTTCTTCATTGCTGGGGCCGTTTATGATCCACTCAGCAACATATCAAAAATATAGAAAATGACATGTCATAAGACTGGCAGCCTTAACCCTCTTAACCCCCACAAGCACGCCATATGGCAACTGTGGCAAGGAAAAACTCCCATATTCCAGGAAGAAACCTTGAGCAGAACCTGACTTAATAGGGGGAGCCCATCTGCTTCTGGCTGGCTGCGCCCTCCAATAGCAGCAGATGTAGAATAATCTGAAAAAGTAGTCTACAGGATAAGACGAGTTAACTAAAAGCTTTCCTGTACAGGTATGTTTTCAGATCTTTTTTAAAAATATTTACTGAACTCGCCTGCTTGATGTACAGAGGCAGGGTGTTCCATAGTTTGGGGGCATAATGGATAAAAGCAGCTTCTCCACTTTGTTTGTGGAGCACTTTGGGTACGATTAAAAGATTAGAATTGGATGATCTAAGTTTCCTTTGTGGTTGATAAGATATTAAAAGCTCAGAGATATATGAAGGTGCTGTGCCATTCAGAGCTTTGTAAGTAATTAACATAACCTTAAAATCAATTCTATAGGAAATAGGGAGCCAGTGCAGTTCAGCCAACACAGGGGTGATGTGTTCTCTCTTCTTAGTCTTAGTTAAAAGTCTAGCCGCAGAGTTCTGTATGAGTGCCAATTTCTTTAGATGTTTTTTGGGAAGACCAGTGAAAAGTGCATTGCAGTAGTCTAACCTGCTAGTGATAAAGGCGTGAATTAGTTTTTCTGCATCTTGTTGAGTTAAAAAGGGCCGCACTTTGGCAATGTTTCTCAAGTGGAAATAGGCTGTTTGAGTAACTTTACTGATATGGGGCTTAAAACTTAACTCTGCATCTAAGATTAATAGTTAATACTAGAGGACTTTCCCTATTGGTGTTGATGTGACTGCTCTCAGTTCTCTCTCATAGCTGGATAAAAAAGAGCAGTACATGTTAGAATGTCTCACTTAAACCACAAACAAAGTAGATTCATTTTATGACCGTGAAGAAAGATGTATTTTGGTAGATGCATTGACTAGTTCAATCAAAGCAGTTCTGTCCGTATTTTATTGTTCTGCGTGATAATGACTTAGACCCTCAATGATCAGTCTCAATGGGCTGGCTGGTCTACCTTGCTCCATTCACAAGTGTAATGGACTAGGCTAGTCTACCCTTCCCCCATTCTGAGGTGTAGGCTACACTCATATGGTGAAAAACTTTCAGACAATATGGGTAATTAGTAGGCTACGTCTACAATTAATAAGACTACAGGACAGGCCTCAGGATGTGAACGTCACCCTTGGAATTGGCTACCCTAGCATTATCAGATTAGGATACATTTAGGCTACAAAGCAAAAGCAATGAAAAATAACTACAATTTACAGTGCCCTTTGCTTGTGATCCGTCATACCGCTGTCTCGCTATCCGGCAAAAGATTCTTTGGGCGCCGCCATTGGCATACATATATACAGAGAGAGAGAGAGAGAGAGCAATACAGAACAGGTTGTCGGTCTGAACTGAAGTTAGTGCTGCATGTAAACACACACTTGTCACGCTACATTTATATGTGTATGTATGTAATGTGTGTGTGTGTGTATGTATATATATATATATACATACACACACACATATATATACAGAAAGAGAGAGGGCAATACAGAAAAGTTTTTGCTGTATGTAAACACACTTGTCACACTAAATGCACAATTGTATAGTAACATTCACATCATACAAATGCCAAGGCATTTCACTGGCGTTATGGATGTGACAAAAAGTCAATTTTCCGTGGAATTGCCCACTTACAATTACATATTACATTACATGTTGTGTCATTGGTGTCTTGGAACATGTCTGCCATTACCCTACATACTGTAGTACATGTATCAACTGTGTTATTTATTACTCTTTTGATACAGTGGAATAAACCCATTCAAATAAAGTGTACCAGTTAAGTACTTAGATGTACATATTATATACATCCTGTCAATGATGTCATGCATCCTGTAATTGATCTGTTGAAACGTGTCTGCTGTTACACCACACAGTACATGTGAATTAGTAGACCTATTCCAAGACATCGAAGACACAACATACATGTCATATAATAATAATAATAATAATAATAATAATAATAATAATAATAATAAGCTTTATTTGTATAGCACCTTTCATACACAGAATGCAGTTCAAAGTGCTTTACATTTGAAGCATGTAACACAATAATAGTCAGTCAGTCATTATCGATCACTTTTCTTCATTGCTGGGGCCGTTTATGATCCACTCAGCAACATATCAAAAATATAGAGAATAACATGTCATAATACTGGCAGCCTTAACCCTTTACCCCCCACAAGCACGCCATATGGCAACTGTGGCAAGGAAAAACTCCCATATTCCAGGAAGAAACCTTGAGCAGAACCCATCTGCTTCTGGCTGGCTGCGCCCTCCAATAGCAGCAGATGTAGAATAATCTGAAAAAGTAGTCTACAGGATAAGATGAGTTAACTAAAAGCTTTCCTGTACAGGTATGTTTTCAGATCTTTTTAAAAAATATTTACTGAACTCGCCTGCTTGATGTACAGAGGCAGGGTGTTCCATAGTTTGGGGGCATAATGGATAAAAGCAGCTTCTCCACTTTGTTTGTGGAGCACTTTGGGTACGATTAAAAGATTAGAATTGGATGATCTAAGTTTCCTTTGTGGTTGATAAGATATTAAAAGCTCAGAGATATATGAAGGTGCTATGCCATTCAGAGCTTTGTAAGTAAATAACATAACCTTAAAATCAATTCTATAGGAAATAGGGAGCCAGTGCAGTTCAGCCAACACAGGGGTGATGTGTTCTCTCTTCTTGGTCTTAGTTAAAAGTCTAGCCGCAGAGTTCTGTATGAGTGGCATGAGTATGTACATGTAAGTAATTAATTGGTACACTTAATAGGTTTATTCCACTGTATCAAAGAGTAACAAGGTTGTAGCAGCACAGCTGTTACATGTACACTGAAGACAATGAGGCCTTGACTGGAGCTAAGAATGATTTGTATATCAAATCTTTCATGACCAGATTTACCCCATCCAGCAGGTCTCAGGTCAGCTCTTTGCCTCTGATGAAAATTTAGGCAAATTGGCAAAGTTTTGTAAAAGCACTCAGTATTACAATGTAACATCTATAGCCTATGTAGGTACCCACAAATACATAATGCAAGTACAATGATAGTACAGTACCTGATAGTACATGTTGTTACACAGGTTGTACCACTGTACCTAATTAGGCAGGTACACTGTAACAGCGACACATTAAAATAAAGTGTTGCCGATGAATTTCCCCAGTAGTGGACAATAAAGACTTCTCTTCTAGCCTACATGTCACATGTAGCCTACTAGAAGTGATGTTTCAGCTAGAATTGATGGTTCATAAATTAACCCTCCAACTTTGCTGATGCACAGAACAGGTGTGCTGAGCTTTGTTTTTGGCTCTTCAAAGTATTGTAAGTAAGGTGGTGTAAGTAGCCTATAGGCAGGTGGTGAGACAGGTCAAGAAATATGGTGCAGTGAAACACTATACAGTTGATTTTTTTAGAAGGTGGTTTAGAGTAGTATAAATGAAATATAAATATGTGCACTGCACCTTATAAGAGCAGAATAAATATGGCTATGAATAACAATGTCAGTTGATATTATTTTAAATGTTGGTGACACTACAATAATAAGGAGAATACCAATAATAAACAATAATGTGAATGCAATAACAATGGGCAATAAATGCAAATCAACAAATACTATAACATACAAACAATGACTCAGAACAGCCTAAGTGCATGGTGAACAAATATGTCTTTACACCCCTGTTGACAGAAACACAGAAAGCAGACAAGGATTTTGTTTTTATAACACATGTAATAAGCAATGAACATTTGAAGATGTATTGTTTTGTTCTTCTAACATCAATAGTAGTTGTTCAGAGGTTGTAACATAATGATAAATACATGCTGCCTGTCACATTATGAATATATACCCTGTCTTGTCTTGCACATCAGAAGCAGCAGCACTATGCTATTACATCGTTCACCGTAGGGACTAGTATGAGGGAGACTGAGCTGCCAATCTCTCTTAACATATCCTGCATCATATCTACAAATATCTGTTCTGCTCTGCACAAACATAAGCAGGGTCTGATTTAGCGTGGCAGAGTGCTGATTGACAATAACATGGTTCCCTATAGTGTTTGGTGGATTCCCATTGATGTTTGTGCATTCTGTTTGACTGTACATTTTATGTGTGGCATCTCATTCCTCAGTTGTCTAACATGTTTTCTGACTGCCACTGATTGCATTAGCAGCTGAAAGACCAACTTGTAATAACAAGGTCCCAATTGTGGATACACCCATTAACAGTCCTTGCGACCAATGACCAGAGACACAGAAGTGCTGCTCTGGGGAGCCCCCTCAGAAGAACCAAAGGTCGGGTCTATCCCTCTAACATGGTCTTGGAGAAAGGCTCTGGGATGTCTGTCCCTCTGCTCCCACCAGTAGACGCCCAAGAACATGGTTCCTCTTTTACCCCTGGTCCACGACAGTCCCGGTATCCTGGAGTCCAGAAATGCTGCTTGCTGAGAAGGTATGCTGACATCGATTTTTTTCTTTCATTTCCATAGGTCTTTGCCTGTGCACAATAAAACATATTTGACATGCAAGTTTTAAAGTAACGAGACGGAGATGTTGAATAGAAGCTACTTCACAAGGACAGGATTGTTTGTAATGTTTTTATGAGGCCGTGGTGTCGTGGTTTGATTGCAAGAGCACATGTAATGAACTATGTGAGAAATCTCGGGAGTCTACTGTGGAAGTAATGTTGAGTTCACCATTACAGGAAGGGCCCATGCTTACAGGATGTGAGATCACATATTGAGATCAAACCCAGTGCATCATGGGAACAGCTGGCATGTCTTCAGAGACCAGTAAGATTCCTGCTCTTCAGACTTCTTCTGCTAGTCATAGAAAAGACAGTATACCTATGACCCAATATGAATTGGCCACTGCTTTATATTTCTATCATCTTCAATTTCATTTCAGTATGTTACGTTTTGTATGCTTATTTTGTAAACAGGAGGGTTACTGGGAATGCACAGAGGAAGTGGGATTGCTCCTGGGTGTATATCTGAACTTCTTTGCCAACGTTTTCCTGAAAGAAAAAGGCATCTCATCTCTGGGTGAGAAATGATCTCTGTCATATACACTCATCTACACCACACAGAAAAGTTCCAATCATATTTAGTTTAGGCTAAAATTTTGACTGATACTATAATAGCAACCTACCAATATGTTTTTTTTTCTACTCTTTAAATTATTGTGTGTGTGTGTGTGTTTGTGTGTGCGCGTGCGTGTGTGTGTGTGTTGTCTATCAGGCCCCAAGGCCCAGGCTGATATCCTGAGACTGGTGTCCACCCTGCTGGTCCTGCAGCTGGTGCGCGTCAGGAAGCTGGTCCAGGGAGAGCTGCTGCAGTCTCTGTTCCACCTCATAGACCCTCCTCAACACAGGTGTGTGTGTGTGTGTGTGTGTGTAAGAAAGAAAGAAGGAGAGAAAGAAAGAGCTATTATGGCAGAAATAGTGAGTGAGAGAGAGACAATTAAAAAGTTAGTGAGATACAGAGAACAGAGAATGAAACAGAGAGCAAGAATGAAACAAAAGAAAGGATGAAATAAATACTCTTACCCTATACGAATTATACTAAAGCTTAGATTGGGCCCAAAAAATCAAACCCGACCCCACCCGAGCGCGACATATTAACAGTAATTATGAGCCCGAGTCCGATTTAAACCCATCAATTTTGTAATAATGTGGACCTTTATAACTGACGTTGTCAACTACAATTCCGAGTTGTTTGAACTACAGAAATCTGTTTAGAATTATCTTAATGAATAATGCAACAAGGACGAAGCATGGAAACTGCGTTGTTTGTTTATTCAGAATGGAATGGATCGCAAATGAATTTGAATTGAAGAAACAGCAACAATGATGAACATAGAAAACGAATGGGTAACACTCCATAATAAGGTGCCATAATAAATAGCAAACTAGTAATTACCTAACCCTTTGTTAATATTTGTTAATTGTTACTAACATATCTATTTGGCACAAGTTAATAGTTTTTTCATCATCAATTAAATATTTGTTGTTTGCATAAAATCTGTATGTTAATGTTTTAGTAAATCTATTAACTAATATTGTATTAGTATGTGTTAATAGTTAACTAAATGTATTTTTGGCACTAATTAACAGTTATTTCTTACATCATTTAAATGTTTATTTACAAACTATATGTTAATAGAAAAGTTAATGACTTATTATTATTTAACTAATTGATATTAAACTGTGATTCTGCCTATCCCAATATGAACCACTCCCCATAGGACCCTTACAATAGATAGATAGATACTTTATTGATCCCGAAGGGGAAATTCAAGAAAAAAACATGGAGCTACCTTGACATGCCGCCACTTTTGTCGGCGCCAGAAACGCTTGCAATAAAGTTGGTTAAGCTTAATTAATATATTAGTAGTATATAGCTATAAGCGTGGGGCCCCTTATAATAAAGTTGGTTGAGCTTAATTAATATATTAGTAATATATAACTATCAGTATGGGGGACCCTTATAATAAAGTTGGTTAAGCTTAATTAATATATTAGTAATATATAACTATCAGTATGGGGGACCCTTATAATAAAGTTGGTTAAGCTTTATTAATATATTAGTAATATATAACTATTAGTCAGACAGTGAAGGGACTGAGACCAAAACTGGCTTATCACATTTATTCCTTTAGGAAAAGTTAAAACAAAACATGCCTTCAGGCACTGCCATATATAAAACAGCATCTGCACAAGCAAAATAAAAGTAGTTGAATGGGCTATATTACATGCATGATTCCTATACCATCACTGTCAGCCCTACTAGCAAGATAGACGTGCGACATGGAATGTTCAGGTGCACAGAACGAGTTTATTAATATTCTGAGACTCACTAAACACTCACAGACGTAGACCATACGGAGGTAATGCATAAACATAATGCTAAACTAAATGTACATTCATTTCCTGCTAGACTGAATTGCACTTTCCATGAGCACTAAGCTAAACTACACTGAATGCATGGAAAGTTGCTTGCGGAGTTTACAGCTAGTCACGTTAGACTCGTGTGTATGAACTCGTGGTCATAATGAAAACATTAATAAACGTTCTCTAAGTTGCTAGAATTGCTACCAAATCCTAACAATACATGTAAAGTTATATAATACAGGTGGTATATCGAAGTTTTCAACTTAAACAACATTTTACAGTTACAAAATTAAAACAAAGTGGATGGATTTCTATGGAACGTCACGAAAACATGCGTGCGCAACCAAGAGGCAGAAAGCACCATAGAACAGCATAGAGCAATGCAAAAGAGCAAAAGAATAAAATGAGTTTTTGTGCTGAAAACTGCACCAATTCGAGATCACGATGGTTAGAGAATGTTAAATATGTTCAATATTCCTAACGGAATGCATGTCTTCGCCAAAAATGACAAAATACGATGTTATATTAATAATACAAATGAACGTCAAACTTTGAAATATAGTCTGAAATGAGATGTTATTATCATTGAGACAACAGGGGTATACAAAAAAATCCGATTGTAGCTTACAGCAGCCGACTATTTAGGTTAAGTTTATAACGTTGTGGACGGCCACCAAGCGACTTCTGCCTCAAGGCTGCGCGCGCATCTAGCTTTGTTGGTAAACGGGAAACCCGTGTATACAGCATGGTATCAGAGAATGTCTAATAAGGGGAGAACTGCCACTCTCGGAAAACTTCCGGTTTCTGAACTGGTTGCAGTTCCTTCTGTGGTTCCACATGAGGGCGCTCGTCCACGAGTGCAGAATGCATGGAGGTCTATGGAGCTGTACCCCTCAAAATCCACTTTTCTCGGGATATAATTTTTTTTCAAGTAATTTGAATATTGTATTCGAAAGGGGAGGCAAAGAAAATACACTTGGTGGAGTATTATATTTTTTAAAGTCACTTAATTGTTCTAAAAAGCCTTTCAAACGTGTCAATGACGTCACTCATTAGCACAATGCTAGCGTGTTATGGGCAACAACGACCCAAAATGTAAGAAATCAAAAGGACATAAGTACTCGTTCATTCAACTTTTGACCTAACCCATGTTGAAGTTATACAAACTACAATCAAATCTGAGATTTGTCAACGACAATCAGGTGAAAGAGACAAATTTAGCCGTCTAGCTCCATTGACTCCCATTCATTCTGCACTCATGGCGATCGCCCCCAGTGGAAATATGGTGGAACTGCAACCAAAATTCGGTACAATGGGACTTAATACGGAGTGGCAAGGCTCTCCGTAGACGGGCTCTGATGGTATACAGTCAACCTACCCAATGCAAAGCATACCGCTTCTGATCAGCTATGGCAACAATGCAAGGACAAAACGCAGCAGTGCTGCAGTATACCGTTTCTCCAAAGGGGGCTCCAAAACACCAATCTCAAAAAAGCTGCTTAATTACGGCGAAAATCACATACAAACACTAAACTATATTTCTCTGTTACACCCCTCCCCTGAATTTCACCAAATTCAAGCAGCAACCAAATAGTACTTCCAAAGGCAAAGAGTACACTACTTTCAAACACTAGACAGGGTCACCAATTACAGGACAGCCAACCACAAAGGTTTTCCAATAAGGATGAAGTGGAAGAAGAGGTGTGCAAACTCTCACACAACCAACCACTGGCAGTAGGGTGCCTTATACACCCCACAAGACCATAAAGCCATAAACCATAAATTCCATAAATTCTCCACAAAGCTAATCAGAAAAGCTAGATAAATAATAATATGTCATTAACTTTTATATTAGTGTATAGTTTGTAAATAAACAGTTAACATTTAAATGATGTAAGAAATAACTTAATTAGTGCCAAAAAGACATTTAGTTAACTATTAACACATATTAATACAATATTAGTTAATAGATTTACTAAAACATTAACATACAGATTTTATGCAAACAACAAATATTTAATTGATGATGAAAAAACTATTAACTTGTGCCAAATAGATATGTTAGTAACAATTAACAAATATTAACAAAGGGTTAGGTAATTACTAGTTTGCTATTTATTATGGCACCTTATTATGGAGTGTTACCAATGAATGATCCATACATCTGACTTTCCTCCAAACTTACTCAAAGCTAATTCTCCTGTTTTTCTTTAGAATGCTACATGTTCAAGCTCCATGCTGCACTTAAGCTACACTATACACAGCAGGCCCGGTTTGATGCTTGCGAGTGGAGGAGATGCTGCGCATGACACGTGTTGCATTTTGTAACTTTGTAGCCAACTTTGTACACATTTGTTACTTAGGCCTACTTTGCTAATAATATATAATTTATCTATGATTATGGCATAGCTTTCTCCCCACCCAATTAGGCTAATAAAGTAATGATTAAAAAAAAACACAAATGGGTCATTCCACGTCAATTGAACCAGGGCCCACGCACTTAGGTCTCAAAAAATTCTGAAAAAATTACCAGGTGTACCTATGTTACCCAGGAGACACACTGTACTCTTATGTAAGATCAATACTTTCCAAGATACAGCCAGTTTTACAGGGGGAGGGGGGTGTCGATTTTGGTCGGCCTCTTTTTTTTGTCAAAGTTCACAAGCCCACAGCGCAAAAACTAAACCATGTAGGAGGCTCAAATTTTGCATTCTGGTACATAAATAGGAATAGTATGTAGCAGAATTGTCATGTTTGGTCTGGATAATCCTGCATGGTCATAGCTGTCCCTCAAAGTTCATACAAATTTTATTGGAGTTTTTGACTGGGCTCTGTTTAGGCCTTCAGAAGACATATTTGTACTCAACATAGGCTCTTGATTTATTTTCCTTAGTGAGATAAGTAGAAACACTCTCACAAAAAACAATGAATAGAAAATAAATTCCTTCAGGGTCTGAACAGCAGACCTTACAAGTCTGAAAAATAATTTTGGTTCTCATTTTCAGAGCACCCAAACACCTTGTGGGAATATGCAAAGATCAACTTTGAGGGAAAACTATGACGATGCAGGATCATCCAGACCAAACGTGACGATTTTGCTACATACTATTCCTATTTATGTACCAGAATGCAAAATTTGAGCCTCCTACATGGTTTAGGTCTTGCGCTGTGGGCTTGTGAACTTTGACAAAAAAAAGAGGCCGACCAAAATCGACACCCCCCTCTCCCTGTAAAACAGGCTGTATCTTGGAAAGTATTGATTTTACATAAGAGTAATTTTACAGTGTGTCTCCTGGATAACATAGGTAGACCTGGTAATTTTTTCAGATTTTTTTGAGACCTAAGTGCGTGGGCCCTGGTTCAATTGACGTGGAATGACCCAAATGCTTGATCGAGGGCCCGGCCCGAGGATATTGGCGGGAAATATTGGCCCGGCCCGGGCTCAGGCTCGGGCAGAGAATCTAAACTCTACTGTATACAGTCAAGTTTCCATTACAGGTATTTGTCCCACTACCAGAGTAAAGGGGACCGGTCGCCTCGCTATTCAGCCTATCCAGCCGTTGTGTTTCCACTGCTTACAGGACCTACAGGACTTACACATATCCAGCTACATGATTGATAGATTGACTAAAATGCAGCTGCAGCAAAAATTCTTCCCACACTGATACACTTTTGCTAAATCCTTTTTTTGCTAAATTTTAATTTGGCTTTGCACGTGCAGTTACAGTAACTTGATTATTCTTACCTAAATTAGCCACAGCACGTGTAAGCGCACACACACACACACACACACACACACACACACACAAACCTTTGCACAGTAGGTGTAATTACTTGAGAAATGAATACATCGAAACATTCTGATTCATTGGAGCCTATTTTTAGCGCCCATTGGTCCATTCAGTGTAGGCTACCTCAACTCAACAAGCTAATAGCCTAACCACTGATTAATTGAGCTATAACGTCTGCCTTGCTGGGTTTAAAACTATTTGCTCATACACGCATTGCTTCCAAGTACCTACCCGAGGTTGTTTCAACCCCATAGACGTTCTCAAACATCGTCTTTACAGGACTGTCCTGAAGTACCTATCCGAGGTTGTTTCAGCCCCATATAGGAGTTTTCGAACATCGTCTTTACAGGGCCGTCCCAGTCATGGGAATTTGCGCAAACGGCCGAGACCCTGTAGAAATAGAGTTCCTCTAACGGAAACCCCACTTATGTTTCTGTGTTTGTTATTTTTGTGTTTTGACCGCAGCTCTTCCGAGTGGGAGGCCCTGAAGCGGGCGGTGGACTGGGTGCGCTGGGCAGACAGGCAGTACCCGTGCGTGTGCAGCCGGCTGGAGTTCGGCCGCGACTGGGAGTCGTCCACACGACAGCTACTAGGATTCGACCGCCCGAACCCCCGCTCTCCCCTCAACCCTCTGCTGGAAAGGAGCAGAACCATACTAGCCTGCTAGAAACACACACACACACCACACTTCCATACTGGCCTGCTAGAAACACACACACACATACACACTAGGGATGTGCATTTCTGGCAAAAATACTATTCAATATTCGCTGATAAGTATCAAAAATAAGATTGTTCTACCGCACACTGTTGACTTTTTACTTGGTTTTATTCAGAGCAAACATTTTTAAATGCCAATATCCAATATTCCCATAAACAGTTAAATATAATTAACAGACAACTAGAAAAGCATTTCCTGAAAATGCAAAAATATGATGTAAAATATCATACAGAGTAAAAACAAACTATATTGGTTGCTAGGTAGATGAGGTTTAATATAGTTGGAATGACTGAACAGTTAAATAGGTGGATAGTTTAAATGGTTAAATTATTTAGGTAGATAGTTGACGATAACTAACAGTTGGAATGGCTCTAATGTTTGCTAGTAGTTATGCTAACTATGTTAACAAAGATAATAATGCTAACCAAGTTACTTAACTTAGTTAATTTAGCTAAAAAAAATGTTAATGTTAATAATGTTAATGCTGTTAACTATGTTAACTATGTTAACCATGTGACTTAGCTAAGTTAGCTAATCATTTTTAGTAGTTATGCTAACTATGCTAACTAGCATGTTAGCATGTTAACTATGTTAACCATGTGACTTAGCTAACTTAGCTAATCATTTTTAGCAGATATGCTAACTAGCATGTTAACTATGCTAACCATGTGACTTAGCTAACTTAGCTAATCATTTTTAGCAGTTATGCTAACTATGCTAATTAAAATGCTAACAATGCTAACATGCTAACTATGTTAACCATGTTATTTAGCTAACCTAGCTAATCATTTTTAGCAGTTATGCTAACTATGCTAATTAACATGCTAATATGCTAACATGCTAACTGTGTTAACCATATTACTTAGCTAACCTAGCTAATCATTTTTAGCAGTTATGCTAACTATGTTAACTAGCATGCTAACATGCTAATTATGTTAACCATGTTACTTAGCTAACTTAGCTAATAATTTTTAGCAGTTTTGCTAAAAATGCTAACAATGTTAGCAATGCTAACATGCTAACTATGCTAACCATGTTAACTAGCTACAGTGGGTAGGAGTCATAGTTGATGACAAGCAACAGTTACAATGGCTGAACAGTTAAAAAGTTCAGTAGTTTAAAGGGTTAAATTGTTTAACAGTGAAATATTGTAGTGAGGACTTTTATTTTGAAACAGTTTTTGGCAGAGGAAGCAGTTGAACAGGATGTGTAGTCTTAATAGGGCCAGTTTGTATGCTTAAAGCCTGAGACTGGCAGTTGATCCAGGTGGCCTGAACACCTGCCATAGGATTCTAATTGCTTAACGGCTCTATTGTGATGTCATCAGCCCATGTTAAGTCTATGGGGAATTTTTGAGTAGTTTTTAATTAACAGTTTAAAAAGTATAAAAGTTACAAAGATGAAAAATACATTGCCCGGGTGTCCTAAGTAAGATCTACGTGACAAAGTTTGAATGAAGTTTCTACGTTAAACGGTTGAAGCTGCATTAAATGCGTTAGAAGAAGAAGAAGAAGAAGCCTAGGAAGAACAGTACAGTGCATTTTCATGCACTGTAATAAGAAGAAGCCTAGGAAGAACAGTACAGTGCATTTTCATGCACTGTAATAAGAAGAATTCGGATAACAATAGAGTGCATTTTCATGCACTCTAATAAAACTTTACTTTTAGGCATTTAGGCTACCCGATCTGCAATACGTTGCCAACAGCCTTGCCTTGCTTTGTTCACTGCCGACATATTTGATTTTTGTCGTAGAGTGGGTTTTAATTCCTCATAACTTGGCATAATAATTGTGCATTCCTCATCCGTAAAATAAGGTGATCGCGTCATTATTGAAAGTGGTGACTTGCGCTGCAACCCGCCCCTTTTATGTGAACACGCACAAACTCCAATTAGGTTAACCCCGGCTCAACAAATCAACTTCATAATCAGCGTAGTAGTACCGATTAACACCACTTAAGATAACCAGGTTTTGTCAACCCCGGTTTAACAAAGTAACCCTGGGTTACATCTGGGTAGGTTAAGCTCCCTTCGTAGTATAGGCCCCTGCTCAGTAGCAGGTTAGTTTTCAAGCTAAATTAAGCTGTGTCGCAAAAAAACAATCAGTTGGAAAACGAGTCCAAAAAGATGGTTCCGTCAACCTGTGCTTTCGTCACCTGTAGCCTACAACTTCAAAAATAGAAGTAGGCCTAGAAATGTTTTTTCAGACAGTGTCACCAAGCATGGATTTACACATTCACTAGCTCCAAAGAATGTATGAAGATTATGCGATTAAAAATGTTTTAACTTCACATGCGTGTGGTTCTAGGAATCTTGCCACTCTGCGCCACTTACGTTTGGTGGTGGTGTAACGTGCAGCGAGACAGCATAGGAATGGAATTGCGTTCTTGCAGGTTCGCTCCCCATACGAAGTATTAAGGCAACATAGTTTATCACCTTGATAATAGCATTTTTAGTTATAATCTTTGATGAAAGACATATGTCTACTGCTGATAAAGGGCCATGCACATTTGGTAGGCTGTTCAGTGACAGCTGCCAGTGGGCTATATTATATCTGATGCAAGCCAAAGGATAATTCTGTAGCCTAGGCAGCTAATAATTAAAACTGCTTCATGTGTCGACGATTGTTCATGAATGTCAAATCAACTGTGTGCTACACAGATTAAATACTAGCCATAAATTGAATTGAAAGCATTTCAGATAATTTTATTTAAACACTTGGGACTTATTGACTTATTGAGACAATAGGCTATTATGTTGATACTATTTTATTTATTTCACCTACACCTAGACAATTATTTGGAGTGAACACTTTTAATATAAGAATATAAGCTATAGATAGTTTTGAATATCCATATGCATATCCATAAGTTGTTTTTGAGTTTATACTGTTTATTCATTCACTCGTTTTGTTCAAGCAGACTGTATAGTCTATCTATGTGTTCAAGAGTGAAGCCAATCAAACTCGCAATTGATTTCAAACCATTAGCATTGTTGTTTTAAATGTATGCTTTCATTATTCTCCAATTTCTGTAGGCAATCTATTTTTTCTTCATTAGCGAGGTTGATGGAATACCCCCCTGAGCTACTGTCTTCAGCTCCTCTGTCAAATTAGCTTCAGTTTGTCTGAGACTGGTCGTTCTAGTGTGGTCTTCTGTGGTAGTATGGCTGACCACTCACCTTTGACCTGACGGCATCACTATTATACTGTTCACCCGCCTGTGACGCCAGTTGTAGTCGCTGATCAGCATAAACAGAAGCGTTGTTAATATGAATACCTTTAGGCCTATGTGTTTTTCTTTGTGTTTTAACATGACAGGTTGCAAAGATACAGACCTGTGATTAGATGGCTGCTGTAGTTTTGTCAGAGAGTTTGTTTCCCCCTCAAAATAATTTCAGTAAGCAATATCTGGGGTAATGAATTTTGACTTGTTTGTAGCCCCACTAGGTTACAAGAGAAGCAACAGGAGTTTTGACATTAGGCCCTAGGGTACAGGCTGTGTTTGCATAAAGAATCACTCTCGCTTGGCACTGGTCTCTCTTTGACACAAAGACATTTTCTCATGTTTTATTCCATTTATCTTGTAAATGTAAACATATGCGTGCAGGAATCTTTTACATATGTCAGTGTGTGTGTTCACAGTTGTGTAGATAGGTTACTTTACTGATGTTTCACTTTACTGGTCACTTTAGATGCACTTCCTTATGTCACTGCTAAAGAGGAGTATTGTTTTGTTATGATTGTAGATGGGGAGTGTCTTATGCGCAACAGGACCAGGAAGCAAGCAGGCAGGCGCGGTGAAATTGCATTGGTTTCTCTCGGATTGGTTTCTTTTCACTTTACCTGGTCAGGATTATAGTGCTTTTTCAAAATAACTATTCTGTTGCGTCGACTGAAAGGTAGCACATTGGTCTGCGACAGGCCAATTTGTGTGTGAGAACAAGTTGTCCCTGCTCTCGTAGTGTAGTTGGTGGTAGATTTTGAAGTTTTTCTACAGTAAATATATTCAATAATGCTATGGTGGAAAATGGCGTTTTTAGCCCTTTGAATATATAGTATGTATTTGGAAAATTGCAGAATTTTAGCGAGACACATCTCAGGAAGGATTTTGCAAGGGATCTTTCACCACATTCTGAAACTACACTCTCTCCTCTTTCCAATGACACCCCACTTGTGAAATTCTATCGTGGAAAATGGCCGTTTTTGCCCTTTGAAAATATAGTATGTATTTGTGAAATTTGCAGAATTTCAGCACTAGAACAGCGACACACATCTCAGGAAGGATTTTGCAAGGGATCTTTCACCACATTCTGAAACTACACTCTCTCCTCTTTCCAATGACACCCCACTTGTGAAATTCTATCGTGGAAAATGGCCTTTTTTGCCCTTTGAATATTTTTGGCTCTATCGTGCATCCCAGCGCAATTGACTTTGTATACTCGCGCTTTTGTTTTTCCTATTTTGCAGTCAGCGCATATTGGAATTTTCCCTCCACAGGTACGTGCCTGTAAATTAGGGAATTCGATTGCGCCCACCGGGGCGGTTCAGCGAAAAGACGGGGCGTGTTCCGGCGCAAACGTTCACTGTTGATATTTTGCAGTTTCAGAAAACAATTCCGCCACAGACCAGGAACTCCTAGGGCTGTATTTTGGGCACCAGCGCATGGTGTAAAGTTCGCTTTTCACCCGCGCAAAATTGAATTCGGTATTTTGCACGTTTATTTTTTAAACATTGCGACCAGGGGCCTATTGCACAAAGGGATTAAGCCGGGATATCTTGGTTATCCTGGCTCAATTTATCCGTGATCCAGTTGCACAAAAGCGGGATAGGGGGCAGCAGGATATGTTATGGTATAAGTTACCATGGCGATTTATTCTGTGGAGCTAGCCTGCTCCAGACCAGGCTAAGTTCCAGGATCTATTTAATCTCATCCCTTATCTCAGTCAGCAGTCATCACAAACAGAAACCAATAGTTATTCCACTGCCCACTACACATTGTTATCACATATAACTAGACCCACTGTCATTATTTAAATGTTTGTGATCATTACTTAACTTTTACATATCGCCATTTCCGACCTGTCATGCAACAATGTGACGTCACGGGAGTGCCTAACCATTTCGCACGTGGTGGTCGCGGCACTAGTTGCAATGTTCTCCTAAACAGAGGTGTTGCTGTTTGCTGCTGTTGTGAAAAGGCTATCGCTTCCTACTTCTCACCGTGGAAGAAGCAATGAAGCCGCTTTAGTTATGTCTAGTTGCCATGGTGAATCAGTGAATCTGTGATCGGTGGCGGGGTCTATTTGAGGGAGCCGTGAGCGCGCACTTATCCAGGATAGGTTTCACTTGGCTTGATGAATCCGTGTCTGCTCATCCTGGCTTGCTCGTAGTGCAACCAATTAAGCCTGTACGCTCGTGTTTTGGATTCATTGAGCGCAGCTCAGTAACTTATCCCGGATGTCTTAATTCTGCTTTTGTGCAACAGACCCCAGGGGTGTGGCAATTAACAACCTAGGGAGGGGCCTAGCGCGTTGTCTAAAAATCGCTATCATACACCACCTAAACCTGGTCAGAAGTCAATGGCGAGTTGTTCATATGCTATTTGAAGAGCGCATGTCAACAGTCATATTGGCAGGTGCACGCACCATCCTTCTATCATTCATGAATGCACACCAGCGCACGTCCATGCAAAGCATTACAAATTGCACGATTACAATGGGAAACATAATTAGAATAAAGATATTACAAAATACTGTACATCTCATGATGATCAGTTATTCACCATCATTTGCAAATTGGTAATGACGGTTAAAAGTGATTAGGGGAGAGGCGAGAGACACGTATGGAGCACAGCTGAAGACGCACTGTCACGAGATATAAGCAACTCCTCTGCAGGATAAATGTTTTATTCAGTCATTTGCGCAAGATTAGGGTAAGTGTTGCTTTTACCAGCCTATGTTTTCGGTGGTAACCCATTGTCAGTCAATAGTGAAAGTAACTGCATATAACTGTCTTGTCGTTGACTGACTCCTTGGTGAAGTTAGTTTCACTTTGCCTATGAGTTCAAATAATAGACGAGTGGAAATGCGTGAAGGCTATGCTAGGTTTTTAGTAAAGCATGGTTTAAGAATGACTATTCCATACGGTCTCGCAAGCAGCCTCCTTCAAATGCGCCGTTGAATGCCAAAATACCGATGCATTTATTTGACATATCGCGCTTTGCGCCGTTAAAGGGAATGACAGATGTCATTCTCATTGGTTTGAAATGATGTTACGCCCCAAACACACCCATATGACTGATTAAAAAACCTAGGAACACCTTGTTGCGCCATGCGCTCCACTTTTGATAACAAAACCCCTCCCAATGTGAACTGGACATCCTACTAAATTTGAATAGACTTGAAGAGTGACGATGCACTTTAGAATGTCATGATAGGGCCCCTAAAGTCTGTGGCGCAAATGCAGATGCTATTTTAAGGGCGCATGCATGACCACAGACCTGCATGAATGAATGCGTTGCAAACCAATCTACAGACACCCCGTGCACAGACGGAAACATTCAAAGCCTTGATAATATTTGTCCATTTCTCGGTTTTGTTCGTGCATTGGTGACCTTAAAATTTAGTAGCCTATAGTACAACATCTACATGCAATATCTTTACAACAACAACGCCTAATTATAACCTATTAATTTGGACAACTTTATACAGCCCTATAAAGGCTAAAGTTACCTTTAATTTTGTTCCAATTTACCGTTGTGTATGGCTTTAAAGGAACCGTATGTAAGAAATGTAATTCAATTAATCATAAAATGGCCCTGATTTGTCACTAGACATTAGTAAATCATGCTAATTTCAAATACTTATATCACTGACAACAGTAGTCCGGCCAGGATATCGTCATTTAAAAAAGTGAAGTTGCAGCCCTCAACTGATGTTGATGTTTACATATTTGTGTTTTAGCCTGATCCGCCACCCTCCACCTATCTAGTAATCACAAAGTCAGTAGTGTTTCGGCATCTGGGTTGCCAGCTCTGCTCTAGTTACCACATCTGCGGTGTATACCGCTCTACAGTATTTTGAAAGTGATTGTAGTACCAGTTTTGGCCAAAATCCTACATACGGTTCCTTTAAACATCGTGTGCGCTTTAACATCAGCCTAAGCATTATTCCAGCTGCCTACCTTGTTGTAGCCCATCTGAAATAACTCCAAGCTTTGTTATGTTCCCTTCATCCTTTCGTTATTTTCAAAAAACGTTTTATATCCATGATGGCCTTAAAGTCTTGAGTTAGTGAATTAGCTTAAATCAGCTTTTATGTGCTGTTACCAGCAAATAGTACAAGAAAGCAGCAAGTATGGCTACAATTTCTGTAGTTGCTGCACCCATTCATTGTTTTTCTCTTTCCTGCTCAAACGAATGTTGTGCGTGCATTAAGTTGATGATAAAGTGTTTACAAACTCTACTTAACAGAAAATATTGTAAATAGCCTACTGTCATGCAGTTAATGGGATATACTGTGCAGAGTTGAAAGTTAGGTCAACTTGGAAACTTTCTCACAGGCCGCCTGTGCTGCGAAACGCACACTTCGCTCCACTCATCTATACAACGTAGTTCCCATTTCGGTAAACCATACATAATTTCAAAGAAAAATATTACCACTCGAGGGATCAGTGTGGTGTCCATTAAGATGTGAAAAAATAGGCATAAATCTAGCGTATACATTTTCACGAATCACGGATGTGTTGATGACATAAATTAGGAAATATTAGATGACTTAAGGAGACGTGATGTTGAATTGCATGCCGATGCCATTTAACCCAAATGCCCCAGCGGCATCACGGGAGAGAAGAGATTAACCGACAGAAGATATGCATTGTCTATAGAGAGGTAATGTTAGATTACATTGTACATAGCAAAAATATCACCATGCATTCATAATCTCGTGATTCAGTGAGAGTGATCCCAAAACATCGGAAAGTATGTCTTTGTGACAATTCTGTATTACATTTTGTCAAGAGGAAAAATCAATAGCTGACCATTCCTAACTGAACAAAAAACAAAATTATAGCGCTGTGAACAGCTCCTGGCTGCGCCTGGCAAATACGCCACCATAATAGCAATCAGCTATGGAACAAGCATGCCTGTTGTTAAAGGGAATGTGAGATTACGCCCTGATTGGTTTATTGCATGTTACGCCCAAACCACACCCATGATGAATGTAGCTACTTCAGACCACCCCATTTTAGATTTGCGTCTGGCGCAACCAGGGGGTCAAGAGCGTGCAGATTAGCTTCGGCATGTTAGCATACGCCATTTTCAAATATGGCGTTGCATGGAGCATTTGGAACCAGCTCCATGCACGAAAATCCGTGTTGGGCACGAGCTCTCACGCGCGTACATGTTGGTGGGCGGGTACCTATCCGGCGGCTACAGCCAAACGTTATTCAGTGCGTATTTCTTGAGGATCCTATGAGAAGACGTGCATATTATGGTTGTTTATCCATCATATGACAAATAAACAAATAAATTAAATTGTATTGATCTTGTTTCGTTGTTGTTTGTCCCGAACAAACATAGCCTAAACATGATTAAAGACAATAAATTACACAACAGCGGCATAAAGACCTTGTCTCGTTACACCATGGGTCTTCAACACGTTGCTCTCAACCAATAGTCGCCCCCTTTGGAGCTTGCCAGAGGCTGAAGCACTAGGCTACTACATTTAAACACAATTATTGCCGCGAGGCATTCCAGCCTACGAATTTAATAAAAAGTAAACCATGCATAATTAAAAAAAAACTCAATGTAGGCTACTTCGCTATGCAATAAGGTTTCCATTAGAGCACAGCGCACGTTCAATGAATGAAGGAAAGGCCTTGTCTCGCAATAAATAGCTAGAAATTCCAACTTTTTTTCAACTACACGAAACTTTACAGTGATCATCAAATAGGCCTACCCTCTAGATTTAAATGCCCATCAGTCTCAACATTTAACCAGAGGCGGACAGAGTACACAGCTTCATTACTTGAGTAAAAGTACAGATACCCCTGGCTAAATTTTACTCAAGTACAAGTAAAAGTACAACAGTCAGATGTCTACTTAAGTAAAAGTACTGAAGTACTTGTTTTTAAAAGTACTTGAGTATCAAGAGTACAAGAGTACATTTTCTAAATATTGCATTACTACTGCCACAGTGCTTACATTTATGTACAGAAACGTCCTACATGTTATGAAAAATTTTAATGTTAATACCTTGGAGAATGTAAAAGGAATTGAAAGTAAAATCAAGTAATTTCCATCTTTTTACCATGTTGCCAGGGATGGGCAGTATTTCTAATACATGTATTTAAAATATGTATTTCAAATTTTTCATTTTTCATTTTTTTTTTTTAGAAGAAGTAACGGGTACTCACGGTTATGGATAGAAATGTAATGGAGTAAAGAGTACAATATTTGCCTCTCAAATGTACTTGAGTAAAGTCATGAGTACTCCCCAAAAATGATACTCGAGTAAAGAACAGATCCCTCAAAATTGTACTCAAGTACTGTACTCAAGTAAATGTACTCCGTTACTGTCCGGCTCTGCATTTAACTATATAATAAAAGTCAAAAAGTAAATTAAATTCCATACCAAAACCGAAAATCGTCTGCGTTTGATAGCCTGGTATGCCGCTCCAAACAAAATGCATGTCTCACAATAACGTACAATGTAAGAAATAAAGGTCTGCCTCGAATAAGCCTACCTCAAATAAATACCTGTGCTTTGCAGCCTAAGTAAATAGCAGACCCTGGACATAATTTAGGATTTACGGAAAGTATGCAATCATACGATGTTGGACGCCTGGCGATGCTCTGGCCGTGTACTGTGACACCGCTGCCTCATTTGGATGGTAACTCCACAGGTGAGCGCGAAGATTGGATGTCGTGGATGCGTAAGTAAACTGTTTCCACAGACAACATTGTCTTTAACCGTTACTTTACCATCTGCGGTGTAGCCTACAACTCAAAGTAAAGACACCACATTTTAGATGAGTTGGGGACGTAATTGTCCGCTCAGGCTGACCGTTCTGTGCGTTATCTTCAATACTATCTTCAATAATATTGAATATCTTCAATAGGCCTATTATTTTCAAAACAGGGTGGCTATTGAGGGCTCTGGCTCCAGTCATTATTGTGGCTACTGGCTATTATTGGCTTGATTTGGTCATGGGCCAATGCTAGAATACGTTTAGAGCACCCGCTATGAGATGCCAAACAATAAAATAAAAAAACAAACTAATCATAGATTGTAAAAATGCGCTACACTTGGCACTAAAAACCGAATAGTTTATTTATAGTTCGACTACGGATATTTCACGTCATGTTCAAATGCATATTTGCAGCAGGACAGCAGGCAGACCGCTCTTAGTTAGAGCCGCTGTGTTATCCAATGAAATTAAGTTGCGCTTCAGGGCGACTCCACTCGGACTCCATGCGCGTTCCCGAGCAACTTTTTCTTCTTCTTGTTATGAGGCAAGGACTTTATGTGCATTATCGCCACCCTCTTATTGGAGGACGACTCTCTTTTTACAGAATATCCAATAAAAATCGGCGTTGGTCCATGCGTCATTTCCAGCTTTGTAACTTGGCGCATGGTCAGAGCCAACTGGCGCTGGATCCGAACCCCAGTGTTCAAGATGGCGTTGACTATGAATTGGCCGGATTAACTAGCCTAGCCTCCACCATTCATTTGTATGGAGGGCGGGACTTATGGTGCATTCAGAGCACCTCGGAATGACAAGGACCGCCCCCATGGCTACTTTGTTTTTCCAACAGCAAGTGTTCATGTGCTTTGCCATCGGAATGTGTGACAAACACGGATGCCACAACAAAGGTTAAAAACATACACTCACTAATCCTAAACAAACAACTGTATTTGCTTAAAATATAGTGTAAGATGAAAGAAAGATATGCAGCTTTCAAGTGATAAAAAGGGCAAATTCCCAAGTTCACATTAAAACTGTTGGACATGAAAGGCCACATGGACTACAAACGAACTACAACGTGACGACAAAAGTGATGACGAGCCCCTAACTGGGCAACTCTGTTAGCAAAATCTAGCCCCAGTTTCCGACCTCTGACTCACACATTAAGTGACGTGAATGACGCGGATTGATGATGTTTTCACTCGGAGAAAGGTTTTTCCGAAGACCATGAACGCTAGGTATGTCACTCTCTCCAGTTATATATAATAGGCTTGTTCGTCTTGACTGAGTCTGACTTTCGTCTGGCTTTCTACGTAAACGTGATCTTCAGAGGCTAGCCGGGAGGAGCTACAACAGAGGGCAGCTCATCCCGGACAGAAAGGCTACAGTCTGCCTGACGTAACTCGCGGGAGACATCGCGGAATGTTGTTTGCAATAAACACAGCAGAACTTTCATTCTTACTCATTAAAATGAGCATGATGACTGACGAAATAAATTCTAATGATGTAGTTTAAATAAACCACTGTTGTCATACAGTTAACAGGCCTGCATTGTAGCACATAAATTCAATATCAAGTGTTTCCCCTATATGTGTGTCTATCTATTTAGCCAACAGCAGAAAATAACAGAATATCCAAACGTTTTCAGTAGGCTAGCCTACCATTGTTGCAGAAATCACGTATAAGAAGGTATCCCTTCGATTTCTGTTTATTTTCGCATATTCCAACATAAGGAAGCAGCATGAGATCCAGTCATAATCGTCATGAGGACATTCCTCCCAAATGGCCCTATCACGTCTTTGAACTGACGTAATGACGTGTTTCAGCTCGTGCAGCTCGTGCAGCTCGTGGAAGGCAACTGCAAGATCTGTCTGCAGGCTAATGGTGCATTCAGAGCACCTCGGAAGGACCGCCCCCCATGGCTACTTTGTTTTTCCGACAGCAAGTGTTCAAGTGCTTTGCCATCGAATGTGTGACAAACACGAATGCCACAACAAAGGTTACCGTTAGGTTCGACTACCTAACGGTAAAACTACTGTTTTTCATTAGGTTTACTTGCCTCTATGCTTTACCTTAACATAGGCTACAATGCTATTGTAGGCTACATAGCTTTGTTCACGAGTTTCCGTGCTGGCTGGACTACGCTTCTTATCCAAACAATACGGTTATCTCCCTTCACTGCGTTAGCTTCCCTTCAACCGGACATGCTAAACATTCTTCTTACGGGAACCTAACGTTACGTACGAGGTAGTCGAGTCTTGTTTTGCCTTTTATTGTTTATGTAGATAACACAGAAGCTAAAATATCACATGATATATGTTATATGAAGTTATGGGAATTCAAAAAGGACCGCCCCCATGGCTACTTTGTTTTTCCGACAGCAAGTGTTCATGTGCTTTGCCATCGGAATGTGTGACAAACACGGATGCCACAACAAAGGTTAAAACATACACTCACTAATCCTAAACAAACAACTGTATTTGCTTAAAATATAGTGTAAGATGCTCGTGAAAGAAAGATATGCAGCTTTCAAGTGACAAAAACGGCAAATTCCCAAGTTCACGTTAACGTGACGACAAAAGTGATGACGAGCCCCTAACTGGGCAACTCTGTTAGCAAAATCTATCCCCAGTTTCCGACCTCTGACTCACACATTAAGTGACGTGAATGACGCGGAATGATGATGTTTTCACTCGGAGAAAGGTTTTTACGAAGCCAATGAACGCTAGGTGAATGCACCATGAATGCACCCTCAGTCAAGACGAACAAGCCTATTAAGTGACGTGAATGACGCGGAATGATGATGTTTTCACTCGGAGAAAGGTTTTTACGAAGCCCATAAACGCTAGGTAATGCTGCTTTCGAGATGTCATGTAAATCCGCCGCCCGAGTTGCTCTGACGCGTAAACATGACGTAATTGCCACTTATAGTGTTCCAAATGCGTTGCGTCTTTGGGCATTTGCTACAGGACGAGTTGGAAAGAACATGGACGCCACCAGTGCAGCAGCTGCCATGCTAATGCTGGACGTTTTCCTAGAACATGAGAACAAGCTCATAGCTCATCTAAACAAGCTCCTGGAGCTCCAGAAAGAGGCGACAGATGTAGAAAATAGAATACGAAAACGGTACGCTCACATTTCAGTATGTTTGGTCGTGTAGACTTGTTTGCATCGTTATAAAAATGCATTTTTAACTCGAAGGCTAGCAACTAGCTACCAGTGTGCTAAAAACAATAGCGACGTGACTGTTGTCTGTGAGTGTTGATCTGCTTCTAGTATTCTATGCAATGCATATCTTCTAACATCTTTAGAAGAAAATGCATTTTAGAAGCTGGATGTGAAGAACACCGTCTTGGATGTCCAAAAGAGGAAGATGAAAACGACTAAGAAGTGGTGTTCTAGCAAAGTTTTGGCAAAACCAAAGACAAAGTTAAATATAGCCGCAAGCGGCAATGGCGGGCCCGAGCACCTGCGGGCCGCATCCCGTGACATGTCGGAATCCAACAAAGCACCGACGTGGTGCGTTTGTGAAATGTACATATTTGATTTGTGTGCTATTTGTTTTTGTATTTTATTTTCTGCCACATTTACTCGCTTGGCCAGGTGGGGGCGTAATGCCAGGCAGGTCCATTGGGTGTCATCATAATCATAATATACATTAACATGAGAAATTTCAGACCATTCATTTTAAGCAAAGAACATTTCTGATACACTTTTTGGTTGGCCAGATGGTGGCGCTATGTTAGGCATGAAAATTACACATGTGAATATCATCACAATAATGATATCCAAAATGTTTGTAAACTTTCAGATCAATCACTTAAGGCATTGTCCATTTCTGGCACATTTCCTGCTTGACCAGGTGGTGGCGCTATGCCAGGCAGGCCCATTGGGTGTCTGGATATCATCATAATCATAATATCTATTAACCTGAGAAGTTTCAGACCATTTATTCAAAGCATAGAGCATTTCTGGCACATTTCCTGCTTGGCCAGAAGGTGGCGCTATGCTAGGCCGGTGAATTACGCATGTGAATATCATCACAATAATGAAATCCAATATTTTATAAAGTTTCAGATCAATCACTTAAGGCATTGTCCATTTCTGGCACATTTCCTGCTTGGCCAGGTGGTGGCGCTATGCCAGGCAGGCCCATTGGGTGTCTGGATATCATCATAATCATGATATCTATTAACCTGAGAAGTTTCAGACCATTCATTCAATGCACTGTGATTTATGACACATTTCCTGTTTATGTGGTGAGATATTAAAATCATATCAAATATATTACAACATTCAAAAATCCATTCACAATTTAACATCAGCGACATCTTGGCATAATGTTTGCCAAATTTCAAATGAATCTGACAAACCGTCTAGGAGGAGTATGTTCAAATTGATCATGTGAAATCAGCATAATTGCCATTCTTTCTGTTGCCAGTTGGTGGCGCTATGCCAAACATGCATTATGGGCATGTGAATATTATCATTAACATGGTCTTTAATGACCTGTGAAATTTAAAACATTTCAAGCCATGCATGGTGAATTATGACACATTTATTGTTTGTGTGGAACGGTATTAACCCTTACAAGCCCGACCGTTCTGATTTCGTTAAAATTTTAACGATGACCAATCATCTAATATCTCAGGTGTCCAATGACTGATTTTATTTCTGAAATCTTCCCCGTAATGCTGACAACATAAGCTTCAATTTGATATGATTGGTTAAGGGGTTTATGGCGCGAAATGTTTTGGATACTTGAAGATGAGTCTTGAAAAAATATTTTCACTTGAGTCAGTGCATTTGACGTGGACAGCCGGATGCCACCTGCACTTAAGTTGGAGTTTACCTCGACTGGAAACCACAAAGCTGGATAAACTGAGGTAATATTGTTTTTACATCGGTTCTAGTTATGATTTATCTTAATTTGAAGTCCTTAAATCATGTTATTTGACAGTAATATGCTTTCTCATCAGCGTCAACATTATGGCTTAGCGGGGGGCTAGTGCATCGTCACGTAACTTTAGCTAACTGTATAATTCTGAACTGCTTGCAATATTATCGTTTGCTTTTGATGTCAGTTATTTTCATTTGACAGTTTCATTTAAAAACCTGTTAGTATATAACCTGTAGGTAAGTTTGTTTTCTAGTACCAATTTGCTTGTTAGGTAAGCATTATATTGGCAAGACAGTATAGCAAACCAAAGCTGAATAAATCAATGGGCGCCGCGTTTCTAAGTTGCGTTCTCTTACATGAAATAAGTTGAGCGATATTTTTACTCCTCTCAATATGTAACGTTAGTTGTAGAAAATAAGATGTGAAATCACATATTCTGTCAGAAATGTAATTAACTTATTGCCTTTCCTCCGGTTGTTATCTGTAGTGCAGTCTGTAGTGAACTATTTTAGCTTGCTAACTTCTAAATAACAAACATCAGACGTGCTTGTCTCAACATTTTCTAAGATGGCATGACTTGAAATAGATGAAGCACAACTCCTCCCAATATTTAGTTATAGAAAACATGATGTGAAATCACATATTCTGTCAGAAATATCATTATTGCATTTCAGCAGTTTGTTACTAGGTGAAATGTAATCTGTCTTTATCTTGATGCCAGCCAGGCAATCAGATTTAGGGTAGCTAAACCCATGTGTAATACAATGACTTTTCATAGGCCTAGTTAGAAATATTTCGAGTATATTCTGAGGATGCTTCAATAGTTTAGGCTACCTCTTCTTTTGTGTGCATACATGCACAAATCTGTAGTTTTGTGATTTTATTTTTTACATTAATAAAGGTATTTGTATGATTTCGCTCTTGTTTCAGATGGAGGATGACAAGACCTACACAGACCTTCTCGCAAGCCTGAAGAGGTAGCTGACTGCTCATGAGCTTGCGCTCACAATGCTGAAGACCATGAGGGGATGGAGGAAGAAGGTATAGATTTATGTGCCATGCGTAGGATGGTGCAGACTAAAAAACTGTGTGAAATAGACTTGTTATCTTCTTTTTTACTCACATTGTTGTCCCAGGCATATGTGGTTTTACCAACCGGAAGGAATGGGAGCTTGTGCTTAGTAGGCCATCGTATGCAAACAGACCCCAGAAGAGTTTCACAGGTTTCTGGGATTGATCATTTACATGGGGTTCACTTCCCTCCCTAATATCCATTGCTACTGGGGAACCAAGTCTTGGCAGGGATCAGGGGACATTGACCAAATGATGAATACATATTGTGTACTCCAAAAAACGCAGAATACCAGAAAGCACTTTTTCTCCATTGACATTGCCGTTGTCAGTAGTTTCTTGTTATTTCAAGTTTGACAGTGCAATGCAGAATCTGGTGTTGAACCTAGGTTTGGTAGCTACAACCAGAAAGAATTTGGAGGAAATCTATCACAACAGCTGGTAGGCATTTCCGTTGAAATTTCAGCCTCACCTTCAGCTGCTCCAACTACTACTCTGTCGTCTTTCCATCAAGTACATATTCCTGTACAGCAGGAGCTTGTTATAAAACAATGTACATAATAAAACTAAAGTAGCTTGTATGGCCCTGGAGTGTAACGGTAGGCGAATTTGTTTTATTGATAAACAAATTGCTGTCAGATTTGGCATTCTGCAAAAGGGGATGCGTTTAGTAATGAGTTAGCTCTTCATAGCTCTTCTGTGTTCAACCTTCAGGTTCCCCACCCCACCTTTCTCTATCCTCCTCTGTAAGTGTGTGTGTATGAGTTTGTGTGTATATGTGTGTATGTGTTTATTCTCCACAGGCTTGTTCTAAGTATGTAATCCACGTTCAAATGTTTAGAACACATTGAGTTTTGAGTGATGTTGATTGTATTCCTAGCTTTATAATGAATAATAATACATTTTATATATGTATATCATTTTCATATTATACTGATTTATATAAGGAAGTTGTATTTGTTGAATCAAATGTATTTTATGTCTCTTTTCCGAAATGGTCTTCAATGAATACAGTATACTTACTTCCTGTATTACTGGTAAGGTACAGTATGTTTTTTTTTTAATGTCATTCTTATTGACTGTAGCATTTGCTTATATACAAATAAATGGTTTATTCTTATAGACCAAATACATCTAAACCATTGTTTCTGACTTGATTATTAGTTTTTATGCATACTTTTATGTTGTTGGTGAGAAAGTGAATGTGAATTCTGTCAACATTCTAAATCCCGTTTCCTGCATTTTTTTACACTGATCACTAAAAATATCATAACTTTTGAAAGGTTAATGATATTCCAATACAGTTTTTTTTTGTTAAATAGCCCACAACTTGCTGAACATTTCACACACTCTATATTTTTCTCTATCTTGTAGAGAAATATGATGAAAATTCATTTTTATGTGAATGAAATTAAATTTTGACAAATTCCGGATATACATTTGGAGAGGATTTTCAAATACTGTTCATTACTATATCAACATTACCATATGTATTTTACATCATTTCATAGAACTGATCCTTCTGACTACAATGGTATGTATATCCCATTGATGGTATGTATTATACTCAAGAAATAAGGTTTTTTGTGTGAGGAGGTCATCCAGCACCAAAAATGGAATGTTCGGCACGGGCACGAAAGGGTTAAAATTAACAATTTCGCCATTTTGTCAAATTACAACATATCAAAAAAAGGCTTCACAATTTAGAATCAGGAACATCTCGGCGTCATGTATACCAACTTTGACATGAATCGGATCAACCGTCTAGGAGGAGTACGTTAAAATTGATCATGTCCACAACGCACAAAATCTCAATTACCTCACTTCCTGTGGGCGTGGCTAATGGCATGTTAATACAAAAGTTGTTTGTTTTTGGGAGTTACATACACCCACCAAATTTGGTGTGTGTATCTAAAACTATATGCCAACCACAAGTCACAGTGACATAAGGGGGCGCTATGGAGTTGCTGGGCAACGCCCAGTGCCAAGCTTTTATCCCTGTCTATTCACTGTATCACTAGATGTGTGTGCCAAATTTCAAGACTTTTCGATTATGTTAACCACCTCAAAATATTTGCCAACCACGGGATCAGTCACCTAAGGGGGCGCTAGCGAGGCCCTGGGCCACGCCCGGGGTCAAGCTCTTGTACCTAACTGCGATGTGTTACACCTGACGTGTGTGCCAAATTTCAAGAGTTTTCGACCATGTTAACCACCTCAAAAACAGGAAAGCAAAAAAGTAGAATAACAATAATAATATAGAAAAATAATAATAATAATCCTTACAAAAACAATAGGGCCTTGCGCCCTTCGGTGCTCGGGCCCTAAATATAGCCGCAAGCGGCAATGGCGGGCCCGAGCACCTGCGGGCCGCAACCCATGACATTTCAGAATCCAACAAAGCACCGACGTGGTGCATTTGTAAAATGTACATATTTGATATGTGTGTTATTTGTTTTTGCATGTTATTTTCTGGCACATTTACTTGCTTGGCCAGGTGGGGCAATATGCAAGGCACATTGTGTGTCATCATAATCATAATATATATTAACCTGAGAAATTTCAGATTATTCATTTTAAGCAAAGAACATTTTTGATACACTTTTTGGCCAGATGGTGGCGCTATATTAGGCATGTGAATTACACATGTGAATATCATCACAATAATGATATCCAATATTTTGTAAAGTTTCAGATCGATCAACCAATAAAGGCATTACCAATTTCTGGCACATTTTCCTGCTTGGCCAGGTGGTGGCGCTATGCCAGGCAGGCCCATAGGGTGTCTGGATATCATCATAATTATAATATCTATTAACCTGAGAAGTTTCAGACCATTCATTCAAAGCATAGAGCATTTCTGGCATATTTCCTGTTTGGCCAGATGGTGGCGCTATGCTAGGCATGTGAATTATATGTGTGAATATCATCACAATAATGATATCCAATATTTTATAAAGTTTCAGATCAATCACTTAAGGCATTGTCCATTTCTGGCACATTTCCTACTTGGCCAGGTGGTGGCGCTATGTCAGGCAGGCCCATTGGGTGTCTGGATATCATCATAATCATAATATCTATTAACCTGAGAAGTTTCAGACCATTCATTCAATGCACTGTGATTATATGACACATTTCCAGTTTATATGGTGAGATATTAAAATCATGACATATTACAACATATCAAAAATCCCTTCGCAATTTAACATCAGCAACATCTTGGCATAATGTTAGCCAAATTTCACATGAATCCGGCAAACCGTCTAGGAGGAGTATGTTAAAATTGATCATGTAACATCAATGTAATTGCCATTCTTTCTGTTGCCAGGTGGTGGCGCTATGCCAAATATACATTATGGGCATGTGAATATCATCACTACCATGGTATTCAAAGACCTGTGAAATTGTAAAAATTTCAAGCCATGCATGGTGAATTAAGACACATTTATTGTTAACGTGGAAGGGTATTAAAATTCATAGTTTCGCCATTTCGTCAAATTACAACATATCAAAAAAAGCTTCACAATTTAGAATCAGAAGCATATTGGCATCATGTATACCAACTTTCACATGAATCGGATCAATCGTCTAGGAGGAGTACATTAAAATTGATCGATCATGTCCACAACGCACAAAATCCCAATTACCTCACTTCCTGTGGGCGTGGCTAATGGCATGTTAATACAAAAGTTGATTGTTTTTGGGAGTTACACACACCCACCAAATTTGGTGTGTGTATCTAAAACTATATTCCAACCACAAGTCACAGTGACATAAGGGGGCGCTATGGAGTTCCTGGGCCAAGCCCAGTGCCAAGGCTTTTCCCCTGTGTATTCATGGTACCTCTTGACGTGTGTGCCAAATTTCATGCGTTTTCACCGATGGGAAGAACGTCTTCTGGCATCACAATTCATCACATTTTAGTCCGCACAAAATCCCAAATACCTCACTTCCTGTTGGGCGTGGCTAATGCATTGTACATACGAAAGTTGTTCATCTTGGGGAGATACACATACCTACCGAATTTGATGCGTCTAGCTGAAAGTATGTGCCAACCACTGCCTCAATCACCTAAGGGGGCGCTACTGAGTCCCTGGGCCACACCCAGGGCCAAGCTCTTGTACCTAACTGCTTTGCGTGACACCTGATATGTGTGCCAAATTTCAAGCGTTTTCGACCATGTTAACCACCTCAAAAAAGGAAAACGCTCTGAGACAAAGTTAATATAATAATAATAATAATAATAATAATAATAATAATCCTTACAAAAACAATAGGGCCTTGCGCCCTTCGGTGCTCGGGCCCTAAATATAGCCGCAAGCGGCAATGGCGGGCCCGAGCACCTGCGGGCCGCAACCCGTGACATGTCGGAATCCAACAAAGCACCGACGTGGTGCGTTTGTGAAATGTACATATTTGATGCGTGTGCTATTTGTTTTTGTATTTTATTTTCTGCCACATGTACTTGCTTGGCCAGGTGGGGGCGCAATGCAAGGCAGGCCCATTGGTTGTCATCATAATCATAATATATATTAACCTGAGAAATTTAAGACCATTCATTTTAAGCAAAGAACATTTCTGATACACTTTTTGGATGGCCAGATGGTGGCGCTATGTTAGGCATGGAAATTACACATGTGAATATCATCACAATAATGATATCCAACTTTTTTGTAAACTTTCAGATCAATCACTTAAGGCATTGTCCATTTCTGGCACATTTCCTGCTTGACCAGGTGGTGGCGCTATGCCAGGCAGGCCCATTGGGTGTCTGGATATCATCATAATCATAATATCTATTAACATGAGAAGTTTCAGACCATTTATTCAAGGCATAGAGCATTTCTGGCACATTTCCTGCTTGGCCAGATGGTGGCGCTATGCTAGGCCTGTGAATTACGAATGTGAATATGATCACAATAATGATATCTGATATGTTATAAAGTTTCAGATCAATCACTTAAGGCATTGTCCATTTCTGGCACATTTCCTGCTTGGCCAGGTGGTGGCGCTATGCCAGGCAGGCCCATTGGGTGTCTGGATATTATCATAATCATGATATCTATTAACCTGAAAAGTTTCAGACCATTCATTCAATGCACTGTGATTTATGACATATTTCCTGTTTATGTGGTGAGATATTAAAATCATATCAAATATATTACAACATTCAAAAATCCCTTCACAATTTAACATCAGCGACATCTTGGCATAATGTTTGCCAAATTTCAAATGAATCTGACAAACCGTCTAGGAGGAGTATGTTCAAATTGATCATACTAAATCAGTATAATTGTCATTCTTTCTGTTGCCAGGTGGTGGCGCTATGCCAAACATGCATTATGGGCATGTGAATATGATCATTAACATGGTCTTCAATGACCTGTGAAATTTAAAACATTTCAAGCCATGCATGGTGAATTATGACACATTTATTGTTTATGTGGAAGGGTATTAAAATTAATAATTTCGCCATTTCGTCAAATTACAACATATAAAAAAAAAACTTCACAATTTATAATCAGGAACATCTCGGCATCATGTATACCAACTTTGACATGAATCGGATCAACCGTCTAGGAGGAGTACGTTAAAATTGATCATGTCCACAACGCACAAAATCTCAATTACCTCACTTCCTGTGGGCGTGGCTAATGGCATGTTAATACAAAAGTTGTTTGTTTTTGGGAGTTACATACACCCACCAAATTTGGTGTGTGTATCTAAAACTATATGCCAACCACAAGTCACTGTGACGTAAGGGGGCGCTATGGAGTTCCTGGGCAACGCCCGGTGCCAAGCTTTTATGCCTGTCTATTCACTGTACCACTTGATGTGTGTGCTAAATTTCATGCGTTTTCGACTATGTTAACCACCTCAAAATATTTGCCAACCACGGGATCAGTCACCTAAGGGGGCGCTAGCGAGTCCCTGGGCCACGCCCGGGGTCAAGCTCTTGTACCTAACTGTGATGCATGACACCTGACATGTGTGCCAAATTTCAAGAGGTTTCGACCATGTTAACCACCTCAAAAACAGGAAAGCAAAAAAGTGGAATAACAATAATAATAATAAATATAGCCGCAAGCGGCAATGGCGGGCCCGAGCACCTGCGGGCCGCAACCCGTGACATGTCGGAATCCAACAAAGCACCAACATGGTGCGTTTGTGAAATGTACATATATTTGATGTGTGTGCTATTTGTTTTTGTATTTTATTTTCTGCCACATTTACTTGCTTGGCCAGGTGGGGGCGCAATGTAAGGCAGGCCCATTGGGTGTCATCATAATCATAATATATATTAAACTGAGAAATTTCAGATCATTCATTTTAAGCAAAGAACATTATGATACACTTTTTGGTTGGCCAGATGGTGGCGCTATATTAGGCATGAAAATTACACATGTGAATATCATCACAATAATGATATCCAACATTTTTGTAAACTTTCAGATCAATCACTTAAGGCATTGTCCATTTCTGGCACATTTCCTGCTTGACCAGGTGGTGGCGCTATGCCAGGCAGGCCCATTGGGTGTCTGGATATCATCATAATCATAATATCTATTAATCTGAGAAGTTTCAGCACATTTATTCAAAGCATAGAGCATTTCTGGCACATTTCCTGCTTGGCCAGATGGTGGCGCTATGCTAGGCTTGTGAATAAAGAATGGGAATATCATCACAATAATGATATCCAATATTTTATAAAGTTTCAGATCAATCACTTAAGGCATTTTCCATTTCTGGCACATTTCCTGCTTGGCCAGGTGGTGGCGCTATGCCAGGCAGGCCCATTGGGTGTCTGGATATCATCATAATCATGATATCTATTAACCTGAGAAGTTTCAGACCATTCATTCAATGCACTGTGATTTATGACACATTTCCTGTTTATGTGGTGAGATATTAAAATCATATCAAATATATTACAACATTCAAAAATACCTTCACAATTTAACATCAGCGACATCTTGGCATAATGTTTGCCAAATTTCAAATGAATCTGACAAACCGTCTAGGAGGAGTATGTTCAAATTGATCATGTGACATCAGTATAATTGTCATTCTTTCTGTTGCCAGTTGGTGGCGCTATGCCAAACATGCATTATGGGCATGTGAATATTATCATTAACATTGTCTTCAATGACCTGTGAAATTTAAAACATTTCAAGCCATGCATGGTGAATTATGACACATTTATTGTTTATGTGGAAGGGTATTAAAATGAATAATTTCGCCATTTCGTCAAATTACAACATATCAAAAAAAAACTTCACAATTTATAATCAGGAACATCTCTGCATCATGTATACCAACTTTGACATGAATCGGAGCAACCGTCTAGGAGGAGTACGTTAAAATTCATCATGTCCACAACGCACAAAATCTCAATTACCTCACTTCCTGTGGGCGTGGCTAATGGCATGTTAATACAAAAGTTGTTTGTTTTTGGGAGTTACATACACCCACCAAATTTGGTGTGTGTATCTAAAACTATATGCCAACCACAAGTCACTGTGACGTAAGGGGGCGCTATGGAGTTCCTGGGCAACGCCCGGTGCCAAGCTTTTATCCCTGTCTATTCACTGTACCACTTGATGTGTGTGCTAAATTTCATGCGTTTTCGACTATGTTAACCACCTCAAAATATTTGCCAACCACGAGATCAGTCACCTAAGGAGGCGCTAGCGAGTCCCTGGGCCACGCCCGGGGTCAAGCTCTTGTACCTAACTGCGATGCATGACACCTGACGTGTGTGCCAAATTTCAAGAGGTTTCGACCATGTTAACCACCTCAAAAACAGGAAAGCAAAAAAGTGAAATAACAATAATAATAATAAATATAGCCGCAAGCGGCAATGGCGGGCCCGAGCACCTGCGGGCCGCAACCCGTGACATGTCAGAATCCAACAAAGCACCGACGTGGTGCGTTTGTGAAATGTACATATTTTATTTGTGTGCTATTTGTTTTTGTATTTTATTTTCTGCCACATTTACTCGCTTGGCCAGGTGGGGGCGTAATGCCAGGCAGGTCCATTGGGTGTCATCATAATCATAATATACATTAACCTGAGAAATTTCAGACCATTCATTTTAAGCAAAGAACATTTCTGATACACGTTTTGGTTGGCCAGATGGTGGCGCTATGTTAGGCATGAAAATTACACATGTGAATATCATCACAATAATGATATCCAAAATGTTTGTAAACTTTCAGATCAATCACTTAAGGCATTGTCCATTTCTGGCACATTTCCTGCTTGACCAGGTGGTGGCGCTATGCCAGGCAGGCCCATTGGGTGTCTGGATATCATCATAATCATAATATCTATTAACCTGAGAAGTTTCAGACCATTTATTCAAAGCATAGAGCATTTCTGGCACATTTCCTGCTTGGCCAGAAGGTGGCGCTATGCTAGGCCGGTGAATTACGCATGTGAATATCATCACAATAATGAAATCCAATATTTTATAAAGTTTCAGATCAATCACTTAAGGCATTGTCCATTTCTGGCACATTTCCTGCTTGGCCAGGTGGTGGCGCTATGCCAGGCAGGCCCATTGGGTGTCTGGATATCATCATAATCATGATATCTATTAACCTGAGAAGTTTCAGACCATTCATTCAATGCACTGTGATTTATGACACATTTCCTGTTTATGTGGTGAGATATTAAAATCATATCAAATATATTACAACATTCAAAAATCCATTCACAATTTAACATCAGCGACATCTTGGCATAATGTTTGCCAAATTTCAAATGAATCTGACAAACCGTCTAGGAGGAGTATGTTCAAATTGATCATGTGACATCACTATAATTGTCATTCTTTCTGTTGCCAGTTGGTGGCGCTATGGCAAACATGCATTATGGGCATGTGAATATTATCATTAACATGGTCTTCAATGACCTGTGAAATTTAAAACATTTCAAGCCATGCATGGTGAATTATGACACATTTATTGCTTATGTGGAAGGGTATTAAAATTAATAATTTCACCATTTCGTCAAATTACAACATATCAAAAAAAGGCTTCAAAATTTATAATCAGGAACATCTCGGCGTCATGTATACCAACTTTGACATGAATCGGATCAACCGTCTAGGAGGAGTACGTTAAAATTGATCATGTCCACAACGCACAAAATATCAAATACCTCACTTCCTGTGGGCGTGGCTAATGGCATGTTAATACAAAAGTCGTTTGTTTTTGGGAGTTAAATACACCCACCAAATTTGGTGTGTGTATCTAAAACTATATGCCAACCACAAGTCACTGTGACGTAAGGGGGCGCTATGGAGTTCCTGGGCAACGCCCGGTGCCAAGCTTTTATCCCTGTCTATTCACTGTACCACTTGATGTGTTTGCTAAATTTCATGCGTTTTCGACCATGTTAACCACCTCAAAATATATACCAACCACGGAATCAGTCACCTAAGGGGGCGCTAGCGAGTCCCTGGGCCACGCCCGGGGGCAAGCTCTTGTACCAAACAGCGTTGCGTGCCACCTGACATGTGTGGCAAATTTCAAGCATTTTCGACCATGTTAACCACCTCAAAAACAGGAAAGCAAAAAAGTGGAATAACAATAATAATAATAATAATAATCCTTACAAAAACAATAGGGCCTTGCGCCCTTCGGTGCTCGGGCCCTAAATATAGCCGCAAGCGGCAATGGCGGGCCCGAGCACCTGCGGGCCGCAACCCGTGACATGTCAGAATCCAACAAAGCACCGACATGGTGAGTTTCTGAAATGTACATATTTGATGCGTGTGCTATTTGTTTTTGTATTTTATTTTCTGCCACATTTACTCGCTTGGCCAGGTGGGGGCTTAATGCAAGGCAGGCCCATTGGGTGTCATCATAATCATAATATATATTAACCTGAGAAAATTCAGATCATTCATTTTAAGCAAAGAACATTTCTGATACACTTTTTGGTTGGCCAGATGGTGGCGCTATGTTAGGCATTGAAATTACACATGTGAATATCATCACAATAATGATATCCAACTTTTTTGTAAACTTTCAGATCAATCACTTAAGGCATTGTCCATTTCTGGCACATTTCCTGCTTGCCCAGGTGGTGGCGCTATGCCAGGCAGACCCATTGGGTGTCTGGATATCATCATAATCATAATATCTATTAACCTGAGAAGTTTCAGACCATTTATTGAAAGCATAGAGCATTTCTGGCACATTTCCTGCTTGGCCAGATGGTGGCGCTATGCTAGGCCTGTGAATTACGAATGTGAATATCATCACAATAATGATATCCGATATTTTATAAAGTTTCAGATCAATCACTTAAGGCATTGTCCATTTCTGGCACATTTCCTGCTTGGCCAGGTGGTGGCGCTATGCCAGGCAGGCCCATTGGGTGTCTGGATATCATCATAATCATGATATCTATTAACCTGAGAAGTTTCAGACCATTCATTCAATGCACTGTGATTGATGACACATTTCCTGTTTATGTGGTGAGATATTAAAATCATATCAAATATATTACAATATTCAAAAATACCTTCACAATTTAACAAAAGCGACATCTTGGCATAATGTTTGCCAAATTTCAAATGAATCTGACAAACCGTCTAGGAGGAGTATGTTCAAATTGATCACGTGAAATCAGCATAATTGCCATTCTTTCTGTTGGCAGTTGGTGGCGCTATGCCAAACATGCATTATGGGCATGTGAATATTATCATTAACATGGTCTTTAATGACCTGTGAAATGTAAAACATTTCAAGCCATGCATGGTGAATTATGACACATTTATTGTTTGTGTGGAACGGTATTAAAATTAACAATTTCGCCATTTTGTCAAATTACAACATATCAAAAAAAGGCTTCACAATTTAGAATCAGGAACATCTCGGCGTCATGTATACCAACTTTGACATGAATCGGATCAACCATGTAGGAGGAGTACGTTAAAATTGATCATGTCCACAACGCACAAATTCTCAATTACCTCACTTCCTGTGGGCGTGGCTAATGGCATGTTAATGCAAAAGTTGTTTGTTTTTGGGAGTTACATACACCCCCCAAATTTGGTGTGTGTATCTAAAACTATATGCCAACCACAAGTCACAGTGACATAAGGGGGCGCTATCGAGTCTCTGGGCCATACCCGGGGCCAAGCTTTTTTACCTAGCTGCTTTGTGTGACACCTGATTTTACTGTCAAATTTCAAGACTTTTCAACCATGTTAACCACCTCAAAATATATGTCAACCACGGGATCAGTCACCTAAGGGGGCGCTAGCGAGTCCCTGGGCCACGCCCGGGGTCAAGCTCTTGTACCTACCTGCGTTGCGTGACACCTGACGTGTGTGCCAAATTTCAAGACTTTTCGACCATGTTAACCACCTCAAAAACAGGAAAGCAAAAAAGTAGAATAACAATAATAATACTCAAATATAGCCGCAAGCGGCAATGGCGGGCCCGAGCACCTGCGGGCCGCAACCCGTGACATGTCGGAATCCAACAAAGCACCGACGTGGTGCGTTTGTGAAATGTACATATTTGATGCGTGTGCTATTTGTTTTTGTATTGTATTTTCTGCCACATGTACTTGCTTGGCCAGGTGGGGGCGCAATGCAAGGCAGGCCCATTGGGTGTCATCATAATCATAATATATATTAACCTGAGAAATTTCAGACCATTCATTTTAAGCAAAGAACATTTCTGATACACTTTTTGGTTGGCCAGATGGTGGCGCTATGTTAGGCATGGAAATTACACATGTGAATATCATCACAATAATGATATCCAAATTTTTTGTAAACGTTCAGATCAATCACTTAAGGCATTGTCCATTTCCTGGCACATTTCCTGCTTGACCAGGTGGTGGCGCTATACCAGGCAGGCCCATTGGGTGTCTGGATATCATCATAATTATAATATTTACTAACATGAGAAGTTTCAGACCATTTTTTCAAAGCATAGAGCATTTCTGGCACATTTCCTGCTTGGCCAGATGGTGGCGCTATGCTAGGCCTGTGAATTACGAATGTGAATTTCATCACAATAATGATTTCTGATATTTTATAAAGTTTCAGATCAATCACTTAAGGCATTGTCCATTTCTGGCACATTTCCTGCTTGGCCAGGTGGTGGCGCTATGCCAGGCAGGCCCATTGGGTGTCTGGATATCATCATAGTCATGATATCTATTAACCTGAGAAGTTTCAGACCATTCATTCAATGCACTGTGATTTGTGACACATATCCTGTTTATGTGGTGAGATATTAAAATCATATCAAATATATTACAACATTCAAAAATCCCTTCACAATTTAACATCAGCGACATCTTTGCATAATGTTTGCCAAATTTCAAATGAATCTGACAAACCGTCTAGGAGGAGTATGTTCAAATTGATAATGTGAAATCAGTATAATTGTCATTCTTTCTGTTGCCAGGTGGTGGCGCTATGCCAAACATGCATTATGGGCATGTGAATATTATCATTAACATGGTCTTTAATGACCTGTGAAATTTAAAACATTTCAAGCCATGCATGGTGAATTATGACACATTTATTGTTCATGTGGAAGGGTATTAAAATTAATAATTTCGCCATTTTGTCAAATTACAACATATCAAAAAAAGGCTTCACAATTTATAATCAGGAACATCTCGGCCTCATGTATACCAACTTTGACATGAATCGGATCAACCGTCTAGGAGGAGTACGTTAAAATTGATCATGTCCACAACGCACAAAATCTCAATTACCTCACTTCCTGTGGGCGTGGCTAATGGCATGTTAATGCAAAAGTTGTTTGTTTTTGGGAGTTACATACACCCCCCAAATTTGGTATGTGTATCTAAAACTATATTGCAACCACAAGTCACAGTGACATAAGGGGGCGCTATGGAGTTCCTGGCCAACGCCCGGCGCCAAGCTTTTATCCCTGTCTATTCACTGTATCACTTGATGTGTGTGCCAAATTTCATGCGTTTTCACCCATGGGAAGCACCTCTTTTGGGATCACAATTCAGCACATATTTCATCACATTAGTCTGCACAAAATCCCAAATATCTCACTTCCTGTTGGGCGTGGCTAATGCATTGTACATAGGAAAGTTGTTCATCTTGGAGAGATACAGACACCTACCAAATTTGGTGTGTGTAGCTGAAATTATATGCCAACCACGGGATCAGTCACCTAAGGAGGCGTAAGGGGGCGCTAGCGAGTCCCTGGGCCATGCCCGGGGCCAAGCTTTTGTACCTAGCTGCTTTGTGTGACACCTGATGTGTGTGTCAAATTTCAAGACTTTTCGTTCATGTTAACCACCTCAAAATATATGCCAACCACGAGATCAGTCACCTAAGGGGGCGCTAGCGAGACCCTGGGCCACGCCCGGAGTCAAACTCTTGTACATAACTGCGATGCGTGACACTTGACATGTGTGCCACATTTCAAGAATTTTTGGCAATGTTAACCACTTCAAAAACAGGAAAGCAAAAAAGTAGAATAATGAATAATAATAATAATAATAATCCTTACAAAAACAATAGGGCCTTGCGCCCTTCGGTGCTCGGGCCCTAATAATAATAATAATCCTTACAAAAACAATAGGGCCTTGCGCCCTTCGGTGCTCGGGCCCTAATAAATAATAATAATAATAGTGAAAAATAATAATCCTTACAAAAACAATAGGGCCTTGCGCCCATAGGGCCTTGCGCCCTTCGGTGCTCGGGCCCTAATAATAATCCTTACAAAAACAATAGGGCCTTGCGCCCTTCGGGTGCTCGGGCCCTAAATATAGCCGCAAGCGGCAATGGCGGGCCCGAGCACCTGCGGGCCACAACCCGTGACATGTCGGAATCCAACAAAGCACCGACGTGGTGCGTTTGTGAAATGTACATATTTGATACGGGTGCTATTTGTTTTTGTATTTTATTTTCTGCCACATTTACTCGCTTGGCCAGGTGGGGGTGCAATGCAAGGCAGGCCCATTGGGTGTCATCATAATCATAATATATATTAACCTGAGAAATTTCAGACCATTCATTTTAAGCAAAGAACATTTCTGATACACTTTTTGGTTGGCCAGATGGTGGCGCTATGTTAGGCATGAAAAGTACACATGTGAATATCATCACAATAATGATATCCAAAATGTTTGTAAACTTTCAGATCAATCACTTAAGGCATTGTCCATTTCTGGCACATTTCCTGCTTGACCAGGTGGTGGCGCTATGCCAGGCAGGCCCATTGGGTGTCTGGATATCATCAAAATCATAATATCTATTAACCTGAGAAGTTTCAGACCATTTATTCAAAACATAGAGCATTTCTGGCACATTTCCTGCTTGGCCAGAAGGTGGCGCTATGCTAGGCCTGTGAATTACGCATGTGAATATCATCACAATAATGATATCCAATATTTTATAAAGTTTCAGATCAATCACTTAAGGCATTGTCCATTTCTGGCACATTTCCTGCTTGGCCAGGTGGTGGCGCTATGCCAGGCAGGCCCATTGGGTGTCTGGATATCATCATAATCATGATATCTATTAACCTGAGAAGTTTCAGACCATTCATTCAATGCACTGTGATTTATGACACATTTCCTGTTTATGTGGTGAGATATTAAAATCATATCAAATATATTACAACATTCAAAAATCCATTCACAATTTAACATCAGCGACATCTTGGCATAATGTTTGCCAAATTTCAAATGAATCTGACAAACCGTCTAGGAGGAGTATGTTCAAATTGATCATGTGAAATCAGCATAATTGCCATTCTTTCTGTTGCCAGTTGGTGGCGCTATGCCAAACATGCATTATGGGCATGTGAATATTATCATTAACATGGTCTTTAATGACCTGTGAAATTTAAAACATTTCAAGCCATGCATGGTGAATTATGACACATTTATTGTTTGTGTGGAACGGTATTAAAATTAACAATTTCGCCATTTTGTCAAATTACAACATATCAAAAAAAGGCTTCACAATTTAGAATCAGGAACATCTCGGCGTCATGTATACCAACTTTGACATGAATCGGATCAACCGTCTAGGAGGAGTACGTTAAAATTGATCATGTCCACAACGCACAAAATCTCAATTACCTCACTTCCTGTGGGCGTGGCTAATGGCATGTTAATACAAAAGTTGTTTGTTTTTGGGAGTTACATACACCCACCAAATTTGGTGTGTGTATCTAAAACTATATGCCAACCACAAGTCACAGTGACATAAGGGGGCGCTATGGAGTTGCTGGGCAACGCCCAGTGCCAAGCTTTTATCCCTGTCTATTCACTGTATCACTAGATGTGTGTGCCAAATTTCAAGACTTTTCGATTATGTTAACCACCTCAAAATATTTGCCAACCACGGGATCAGTCACCTAAGGGGGCGCTAGCGAGGCCCTGGGCCACGCCCGGGGTCAAGCTCTTGTACCTAACTGCGATGTGTTACACCTGACGTGTGTGCCAAATTTCAAGAGTTTTCGACCATGTTAACCACCTCAAAAACAGGAAAGCAAAAAAGTAGAATAACAATAATAATATAGAAATATAGCCGCAAGCGGCAATGGCGGGCCCGAGCACCTGCGGGCCGCAACCCATGACATTTCAGAATCCAACAAAGCACCGACGTGGTGCATTTGTAAAATGTACATATTTGATATGTGTGTTATTTGTTTTTGCATGTTATTTTCTGGCACATTTACTTGCTTGGCCAGGTGGGGCAATATGCAAGGCAGGCCCATTGTGTGTCATCATAATCATAATATATATTAACCTGAGAAATTTCAGATTATTCATTTTAAGCAAAGAACATTTTTGATACACTTTTTGGCCAGATGGTGGCGCTATATTAGGCATGTGAATTACACATGTGAATATCATCACAATAATGATATCCAATATTTTGTAAAGTTTCAGATCAACCAATAAAGGCATTACCAATTTCTGGCACATTTTCCTGCTTGGCCAGGTGGTGGCGCTATGCCAGGCAGGCCCATAGGGTGTCTGGATATCATCATAATTATAATATCTATTAACCTGAGAAGTTTCAGACCATTCATTCAAAGCATAGAGCATTTCTGGCATATTTCCTGTTTGGCCAGATGGTGGCGCTATGCTAGGCATGTGAATTATATGTGTGAATATCATCACAATAATGATATCCAATATTTTATAAAGTTTCAGATCAATCACTTAAGGCATTGTCCATTTCTGGCACATTTCCTACTTGGCCAGGGGGTGGCGCTATGTCAGGCAGGCCCATTGGGTGTCTGGATATCATCATAATCATAATATCTATTAACCTGAGAAGTTTCAGACCATTCATTCAATGCACTGTGATTATATGACACATTTCCAGTTTATATGGTGAGATATTAAAATCATGACATATTACAACATATCAAAAATCCCTTCGCAATTTAACATCAGCAACATCTTGGCATAATGTTAGCCAAATTTCACATGAATCCGGCAAACCGTCTAGGAGGAGTATGTTAAAATTGATCATGTAACATCAATGTAATTGCCATTCTTTCTGTTGCCAGGTGGTGGCGCTATGCCAAATATACATTATGGGCATGTGAATATCATCACTACCATGGTATTCAAAGACCTGTGAAATTTAAAACATTTCAAGCCATGCATGGTGAATTAAGACACATTTATTGTTAACGTGGAAGGGTATTAAAATTCATAGTTTCGCCATTTCGTCAAATTACAACATATCAAAAAAAGCTTCACAATTTAGAATCAGAAGCATATTGGCATCATGTATACCAACTTTCACATGAATCGGATCGATCAATCGTCTAGGAGGAGTACATTAAAATTGATCATGTCCACAATGCACAAAATCCCAATTACCTCACTTCCTGTGGGCGTGGCTAATGGCATGTTAATACAAAAGTTGATTGTTTTTGGGAGTTACACACACCCACCAAATTTGGTGTGTGTATCTAAAACTATATTCCAACCACAAGTCACAGTGACATAAGGGGGCGCTATGGAGTTCCTGGGCCAAGCCCAGTGCCAAGGCTTTTCCCCAGTGTATTCATGGTACCTCTTGACGTGTGTGCCAATTTTCATGCGTTTTCACCGATGGGAAGAACGTCTTCTGGCATCACAATTCATCACATTTTAGTCCGCACAAAATCCCAAATACCTCACTTCCTGTTGGGCGTGGCTAATGCATTGTACATACGAAAGTTGTTCATCTTGGGGAGATACACATACCTACCGAATTTGATGCGTCTAGCTGAAAGTATGTGCCAACCACTGCCTCAATCACCTAAGGGGGCGCTACTGAGTCCCTGGGCCACGCCCAGGGCCAAGCTCTTGTACCTAACTGCTTTGCGTGACACCTGATATGTGTGCCAAATTTCAAGCGTTTTCGACCATGTTAACCACCTCAAAAAAGGAAAACGCTCTGAGACAAAGTTAATATAATAATAAATATAGCCGCAAGCGGCAATGGCGGGCCCGAGCACCTGCGGGCCGCAACCCGTGACATGTCGGAATCCAACAAAGCACCGACGTGGTGCCTTTGTGAAATGTACATATTTGATGCATGTGCTATTTGTTTTTGTATTTTATTTTCTGCCACATGTACTTGCTTGGCCAGGTGGGGGCGCAATGCAAGGCAGGCCCATTGGTTGTCATCATAATCATAATATATATTAACCTGAGAAATTTCAGACCATTCATTTTAAGCAAAGAACATTTCTGATACACTTTTTGGATGGCCAGATGGTGGCGCTATGTTAGGCATGGAAATTACACATGTGAATATCATCACAATATTGATATCCACATTTTTTGTAAACTTTCAGATCAATCACTTAAGGCATTGTCCATTTCTGGCACATTTCCTGCTTGACCAGGTGGTGGAGCTATGCCAGGCAGGCCCATTGGGTGTCTGGATATCATCATAATCATAATATCTATTAACATGAGAAGTTTCAGACCATTTATTCAAGGCATAGAGCATTTCTGGCACATTTCCTGCTTGGCCAGATGGTGGCGGTATGCTAGGCCTGTGAATTACGAATGTGAATATCATCACAATAATGATATCTGATATGTTATAAAGTTTCAGATCAATCACTTAAGGCATTGTCCATTTCTGGCACATTTCCTGCTTGGCCAGGTGGTGGCGCTATGCCAGTCAGGCCCATTGGGTGTCTGGATATCATCATAATCATGATATCTATTAACCTGAAAAGTTTCAGACCATTCATTCAATGCACTGTGATTTATGACATATTTCCTGTTTATGTGGTGAGATATTAAAATCATATCAAATATATTACAACATTCAAAAATCCCTTCACAATTTAACATCAGCGACATCTTGGCATAATGTTTGCCAAATTTCAAATGAATCTGACAAACCGTCTAGGAGGAGTATGTTCAAATTGATCATATGAAATCAGTATAATTGTCATTCTTTCTGTTGCCAGGTGGTGGCGCTATGCCAAACATGCATTATGGGCATGTGAATATTATCATTAACATGGTCTTTAATGACCTGTGAAGTTTAAAACATTTCAAGCCATGCATGGTGAATTATGACACATTTATTGTTCATGTGGAAGGGTATTAAAATTAATAATTTCGCCATTTCGTCAAATTACAACATATCAAAAAAAGGCTTCACAATTTATAATCAGGAACATCTCGGCGTCATGTATACCAACTTTGACATGAATCGGTTCAACCGTCTAGGAGGAGTATGTTAAAATTGATCATGTCCACAACGCACAAAATCTCAATTACCTCACTTCCTGTGGGCGTGGCTAATGGCATGTTAATGCAAAAGTTGTTTGTTTTTGGGAGTTACATACACCCACCAAATTTGGTGTGTGTATCTAAAATTATATGCCAACCACAAGTTACAGTGACATAAGGGGGCGCTAGCGAGTCTCTGGGCCATACCCGGGGCCAAGCTTTTTTACCTAGCTGCTTTGTGTGACACCTGATGTGTGTGTCAAATTTCAAGACTTTTCAACCATGTTAACCACCTCAAAATGTATGTCAACCACGAGATCAGTCACCTAAGGGGGCGCTAGCGAGTCCCTGGGCCACGCCCGGGGTCAAACTCTTGTACGTAACTGCGTTGCATGACACCTGACGTGTGTGCCAAATTTCAAGAGTTTTCGACCATGTTAACCACCTCAAAAACAGGAAAGCAAAAAAGTAGAATAACAATAATAATATAGAAAAATAATAATAATAATAATAATAATAATAATAATAATCCTTACAAAAACAATAGGGCCTTGCGCCCTTCGGTGCTCGGGCCCTAAATATAGCCGCAAGCGGCAATGGCGGGCCCGAGCACCTGCGGGCCGCAACCCGTGACATGTCGGAATCCAACAAAGCACCGACGTGGTGCGTTTGTGAAATGTACATATTTAATGCGTGTGCTAGTTGTTTTTGTATTTTATTTTCTGCCACAATTACTCGCTTGGCCAGGTGGGGGCGTAATGCAAGGCAGGCCCGGGTGTCATCATAATCATAATATATATTAACCTGAGAAATTTCAGACCATTCATTTTAAGCAAAGAACATTTCTGATACACTTTTTGGTTGGCCAGATGGTGGCGCTATGTTAGGCATGAAAATTACACATGTGAATATCATCACAATAATGATATCCAAAATGTTTGTAAACTTTCAGATCAATCACTTAAGGCATTGTCCATCATTAACATGGTCTTCAATGACCTGTGAAATTTAAAACATTTCAAGCCATGCATGGTGAATTATGACACATTTATTGTTTGTGTGGAATGGTATTAAAATTAACAATTTCGCCATTTCGTCAAATTACAACATATCAAAAAAAGGCTTCACAATTTAGAATCAGGAACATCTCGGCGTCATGTATACCAACTTTGACATGAATCGGATCAACCGTCTAGGAGGAGTATGTTAAAATTGGTCATGTCCACAACGCACAAAATCCCAATTACCTCACTTCCTGTGGGCGTGGCTAATGGCATGTCAATACAAAAGTTGTTTGTTTTTGGGAGTTACATACACCCACCAAATTTGGTGTGTGTATCTAAAACTATATGCCAACCACAAGTCACAGTGACATAAGGGGGCGCTATGGAGTTCCTGGGCAACGCCCGGTGCCAAGCTTTTATCCCTGTCTATTCACTGTATCACTTGATGTGTGTGCCAAATTTCATGCGTTTTCACCCATGGGAAGCACCTCTTTTGACATCATGATTCATCACATATTTCATCACATATTAGTCTGCACAAAATCCCAAATACCTCACTTCCTGTTGGGCGTGGCTAATGCATTGTACATACGAAAGTTGTTCATCTTGGGGAGATACAGACACCTACCAAATTTGGTGTGTGTAGCTGAAAGTATATGCCCACCACGGGATCAGTCATCTTAGGGGGCGTAAGGGGGCGCTAGCGAGTCTCTGGGCCATACCCGGGGCCAAGCTTTTTTACCTAGCTGCTTTGTGTGACACCTGATGTGTGTGCCAAATTTCAAGACTTTTCGATTATGTTAACCACCTCAAAATATTTGCCAACCACGGGATCAGTCACCTACGGGGGCGCTAGCGAGTCCCTGGGCCACGCCCGGGATCAAGCTCTTGTACCTAACTGCGATGCGTGACACCTGACGTGTGTGCCAAATTTCAAGAATTTTCGACCATGTTAACTCCCTCAAAAACAGGAAAGCAAAAAAGTAGAATAACAATAATAAATAATAATAATAATAATAATAATAATAATAATAATAATCCTTACAAAAACAATAGGGCCTTGCGCCCTTCGGTGCTCGGGCCCTAAAAATAATAATAATAATCCTTACAAAAACAATAGGGCCTTGCGCCCTTCGGTGCTCGGGCCCTAAATATAGCCGCAAGCGGCAATGGCGGGCCCGAGCACCTGCGGGCCGCAACCCGTGACATGTCGGAATCCAACAAAGCACCGACGTGGTGCGTTTGTGAAATGTACATATTTGATGCGTGTGCTACTTGTTTTTGTATTTTATTTTCTGCCACATGTACTTGCTTGGCCAGGTGGGGGCGCAATGCAAGGCAGGCCCATTGGTTGTCATCATAATCATAATATATATTAACCTGAGAAATTTAAGACCATTCATTTTAAGCAAAGAACATTTCTGATACACTTTTTGGATGGCCAGATGGTGGCGCTATGTTAGGCATGGAAATTACACATGTGAATATCATCACAATAATGATATCCAACTTTTTTGTAAACTTTCAGATCAATCACTTAAGGCATTGTCCATTTCTGGCACATTTCCTGCTTGACCAGGTGGTGGCGCTATGCCAGGCAGGCCCATTGGGTGTCTGGATATCATCATAATCATAATATCTATTAACATGAGAAGTTTCAGACCATTTATTCAAGGCATAGAGCATTTCTGGCACATTTCCTGCTTGGCCAGATGGTGGCGCTATGCTAGGCCTGTGAATTACGAATGTGAATATGATCACAATAATGATATCTGATATGTTATAAAGTTTCAGATCAATCACTTAAGGCATTGTCCATTTCTGGCACATTTCCTGCTTGGCCAGGTGGTGGCGCTATGCCAGGCAGGCCCATTGGGTGTCTGGATATTATCATAATCATGATATCTATTAACCTGAAAAGTTTCAGACCATTCATTCAATGCACTGTGATTTATGACATATTTCCTGTTTATGTGGTGAGATATTAAAATCATATCAAATATATTACAACATTCAAAAATCCCTTCACAATTTAACATCAGCGACATCTTGGCATAATGTTTGCCAAATTTCAAATGAATCTGACAAACCGTCTAGGAGGAGTATGTTCAAATTGATCATACTAAATCAGTATAATTGTCATTCTTTCTGTTGCCAGGTGGTGGCGCTATGCCAAACATGCATTATGGGCATGTGAATATTATCATTAACATGGTCTTTAATGACCTGTGAAATTTAAAACATTTCAAGCCATGCATGGTGAATTATGACACATTTATTGTTCATGTGGAAGGGTATTAAAATTAATAATTTCGCCATTTCGTCAAATTACAACATATCAAAAAAAGGCTTCACAATTTATAATCAGGAACATCTCAGCGTCATGTATACCAACTTTGACATGAATCGGATCAACCGTCTAGGAGGAGTATGTTAAAATTGATCATGTCCACAACGCACAAAATCACAATTACCTCACTTCCTGTGGGCGTGGCTAATGACATGTTAATACAAAAGTTGTTTGGTTTTGGGAGTTACATACACCCACCAAATTTGGTGTGTGTATCTAAAACTATATGCCAACCACAAGTCACAGTGACATAAGGGGGCGCTATGGAGTTGCTGGGCAACGCCCAGTGCCAAGCTTTTATCCCTGTCTATTCACTGTATCACTAGATGTGTGTGCCAAATTTCAAGACTTTTCGATTATGTTAACCACCTCAAAATATTTGCCAACCTCGGGATCAGTCACCTAAGGGGGCGCTAACGAGTCCCTGGGCCACGCCCGGGGTCAAGCTCTTGTACCTAACTGCGATGCGTGACACCTGACGTGTGTGCCAAATTTCAAGAGTTTTCAACCATGTTAACCACCTCAAAAACAGGAAAGCAAAAAAGTGGAATAACAATAATAGTGAAAAATAATAATAATAATAATCCTTACAAAAACAATAGGGCCTTGCGCCCTTCGGTGCTCGGGCCCTAAATATAGCCGCAAGCGGCAATGGCGGGCCCGAGCACCTGCGGGCCGCAACCCGTGACATGTCGGAATCCAACAAAGCACCGACGTGGTGCGTTTGTGAAATGTACATATTTGATGCGTGTCCTATATGTTTTTGTATTTTATTTTCTGTCACATGTACTTGCTTGGCCAGGTGGGGACAAAATGCAAGGCAGGCCCATTGGGTGTCATCATCAGCATAATATATATTAACCTGAGAAATTTCAGACCATTCATTTTAAGCAAAGAACATTTCTGATACACTTTTTGGCCAGATGGTGGCGCTATATTAGGCATTTGAATTACACATGTGAATATCATCACAATAATGATATCCAATATTTTGCAAAGTTTCAGATCAACCAATATAGGCATTACCAATATCTGGTACATTTACTGCTTGACCAGGTGGTGGCGCTATGCCAGGCAGGCCCATTGGGTGTCTGGATATCATCATAATCATAATATCTATTAACCTGAAAAGTTTCAGACCATTTATTCAAAGCATAGAGCATTTCTGGCACATTTCCTGCTTGGCCAGAAGGTGGCGCTATGCTAGGCCTGTGAATTACGCATGTGAATATCATCACAATAATGATATCCAATATTTTATAAAGTTTCAGATCAATCACTTAAGGCATTGTCCATTTCTGGCACATTTCCTGCTTGGCCAGGTGGTGGCGCTATGCCAGGCAGGCCCATTGGGTGTCTGGATATCATCATAATCATGATATCTATTAACCTGAGAAGTTTCAGACCATTCATTCAATGCACTGTGATTTATGACACATTTCCTGTTTATGTGGTGAGATATTAAAATCATATCAAATATATTACAACATTCAAAAATCCATTCACAATTTAACATCAGCGACATCTTGGCATAATGTTTGCCAAATTTCAAATGAATCTGACAAACCGTCTAGGAGGAGTATGTTCAAAATGATCGATCATGTGACATCAGTATAATTGTCATTCTTTCTGTTGCCAGTTGGTGGCGCTATGTCAAACATGCATTATGGGCATATGAATATTATCATTAACATGGTCTTCAATGACCTGTGAAATTTAAAACATTTCAAGCCATGCATGGTGAATTATGACACATTTATTGTTTATGTGGAAGGGTATTAAAATTAATAATTTCGCCATTTCGTCAAATTACAACATATCAAAAAAAGGCTTCACAATTTATAATCAGGAACCTCTCGGCGTCATGTATACCAACTTTGACATGAATCGGATCAACCGCCTAGGAGGAGTACGTTAAAATTGATCATGTCCACAACGCACAAAATCTCAATTACCTCACTTCCTGTGGGCGTGGCTAATGGCATGTTAATACAAAAGTTGTTTGTTTTTGGGAGTTGCATACACCCACCAAATTTGGTGTGTGTATCTAAAACTATATGCCAACCACAAGTCTCTGTGATGTAAGGGGGCGCTATGGAGTTCCTGGGCAACGCCCGGTGCCAAGCTTTTATCCCTGTCTATTCACTGTACCACTTGATGTGTGTGCTAAATTTCATGCGTTTTCGATTATGTTAACCACCTCAAAATATTTGCCAACCACGGGATCAGTCACCTAAGGGGGCGCTAGCGAGTCCCTGGGCCACGCCCGGGGTCAAGCTCTTGTACCTAACTGCGATGCATGACACCTGACGTGTGTGCCAAATTTCAAGAGGTTTCGACCATGTTAACCACCTCAAAAACAGGAAAGCAAAAAAGTGGAATAACAATAATAATAATAATAATAATAATAATAAATATAACCGCAAGCGGTGATTTACGGGGTCCGAGCAAAACGAACATGATGGCATAGCTTTTTAGTTTTACATATGCTTTGATTGTTTGGGCACAATTGTTCAAAAGAAACGTGATCGGATTTCGGTTATCGGATTTCAGTTACCGGATTTCAGCTATCGGATTGGATCAAATCTTGAAAATGGGTTGTTCAAAGGGAAACAAGGATCCTGAAATTGGATTAGATCACATAATCTATTCTTGGTTTTGATCTGGATAAAACCTTCACTTTGTGTCGTTCAACACTTTTGAGTTGGATTGGAATAAATTTGATGCATAAAATTAGGATTACCCTGTGCTGTAACATTATAGTGTGCTAACCTCCACAACCCAACAGTATTCTAACAATACTTGATTCTACAGGACTATTTATTTGTTGTGGATAAGATGAAGGGTTTGATAATGGAAGGCAGTGTTTCCCACAGAATTGAATTGTATTTGTGGTGGTGGGTTCTGTGTCGGAGTCAATAAGATAAACAGCGTATAATTATACAGTTATACTTGCCTTGCACTACAAGTCCATATTGACAAGTAGCTGTAATGCTGTAATGTTATAGTGTGCTAACCTCCACAACCCAACAGCATTCTATTCTAGTATGCTAACCTCCACAACCCAACAGTATTTTAACACTAATGCTTCAGGTGGGATTTGAACACTCAACATAAGGATGACCAGTACAAGGCATTATCCCACTAAGCCACTGTCAATCCTACATCTTTGCCAGTCACATTCACATGCTGAAAATGTGTATTGGTAAACACACAAGAAAAACTCCAAGTATACATTTGACAATAAAATGAAGGGCTTTCCTGAAAGAGAACACCTGAAAACGTTTGGAAATTCTGGGACAATTAGACATTTGTAGAGAAGAACAGTAATGGATGAAATATAAATATGATAGACTTAATGATGAAGGAAAAATAGTAAACAAAGAAGTTCCCCTATATGTCTTCGAGTGTGTCGGCATTCTGATTCTTGGCAACTAATGAGTGTGAATGTTGATTGCCTGATGTCATTCAGGTGCTGTTCAATGGTGTGACTCTTCAATAACAAATAGCATGTGCATTTTGAGCCTAAAGCTCTAGCAGGATTCGAACTCTCAACCTAACAAACACCAGCACTAGGCATTATCCCTCTGAGCCACTAACAATCCGACATATTAGGCAGTCACATTCACATGGTGAAAATGTGTGTTGGTAAACACACAAGAAAAACTCCAAGTATACATTTGACAATAAAATGAAGGGCTTTCCTGAAAGAGTACACCTGAAAACTTTTGGACATTTTGGGGCAATTAGACATTTATAGAGAAGAACAGTAATGGATGAAATATAAATACGATAGACTTAATGATGAAGGAAAAATAGTAAACAAAGAAGTTCCCCTATATGTCTTAGAGTGTGTCGGCATTCTGATTCTTGGCAACTAATGAGTGTGAATGTTAATTGCCTGATGTCATTCAGGTGCTGTTCAATGGTGTGACTCAGAAGGCTCAATGGTATGGAGTGATGACACGAAAATGGCAGGTTTCGGTGCAACACAAGTTAACTTTATTTGAGTTTCAATTCATCTGTTCTTTTGTTCTTTACTTGTATGTGTGCTGCATCAAAGAGGAAACAAACAGAAAATGGAGTAATCAGTGAAATGGGGTAAATCAGTACAGATCCCAACTCACAAACAAACCAATTGACATTTGAACAATAAACTGAAATCATAAGGCTATATAAGGTACAACTAAACAATACTTGACATCCCAAGTCAACCAACATCACCTAATCATCTCTCACATGGGACTCCAACACACCAAACCAACAAACAAAGACCTTAACTTTACACATGATGGCAGAGCTACTCTACAAACTGATAAACATCACAAAAGTCATAGTGAGGGTGATTAAAGTGATGACTTACGTTAACTCAAAGACGCACACAGAGCAGGACACACTGGAGTGCTGGGTTGAGATGAACAAAAGAGCGAACTGAGGGCGAGCAAACAATTTATCCTGGTCTGAGCCCCTGCTCCGGAGCTACAGGGTTTCCCAGCGGGTAAACTTTGGAAAGATTTGCAAAGATTTGGAAAAGATTTTTGAAAGACTACAGTCTCAGACCCTCTCACATCTAAAGACAAGTAGTAGAGTTTTAAGTCACAGACTATGATTTTGCAATGACTAGGGATCTTGCAGGGTCACTATTTACAAGACTGCAACATGATTCCTTTAAATTATTACCCATTGTGCAATAGATAAACAGGAACTGAAAATTATAGCCTACTAAACTCAAAGTCGTATTTTCATGTTTCTGCAGCATTGTTTCATGCGTGACATCCTTAACCGATATAGTTTTGTTCTGTCAAGTGGAAGAGCCGACTAAATATGTATAAGAAATGACAAATATTATAAGAATAACAAATAATTATAGGCTACAGCTTATAATTATACAGTAATACTTGCCTTGCACTACAAGTCCATATTGACAAGTAGCTGTAATGTTATAGTGTGTTATCCTCCACAACCCAACAGCATTCTATTGTAGTATGCTAACATCCACAACCCACTAATGCTTCAAGTGGGATTTGAACTCTCAACCTAAGGATCACCAGTACAAGGCATTATCCCACTGAGCCACTGTCAATCCTACATGTTGGCCAGTCACATTCACATGGTGAAAATGTGTATTGGTAAACACACAAGAAAAACTCCAAGCATGGAGGGGCGATTAGACATTTGTAGAGATGAACACTAATAGATTAAATATAAATATGATAGACTTAATGATGAAGGAAAAATAGTAAACAAAGAAGTTCCACTGAATGTCATAGAGTGTCTCGGCATTCTGATTCTTGGCAACTGATGAGTGTGAATGTTGATTGCCTGATGTCATTCAGGTGCTGTTCAATGGTGTGAATCTTCAATAACCAATAGTATTCGAGCTAGAGCCTAAAGCACTACCGGGGATTCGAACCCTCAACCTAACAAAAACCAGCACTAGGCATTATCCCACTGAGCCACTGACAATCCTACATATTGGGTAGTCACATTCACATGGTGAAAATGTGTGTTGGTAAACACACAAGAAAAACTCCAAGTATATATTTGACAATAAAATGAAGGGCTTTCCTGAAAAAATACACCTGAAAACTTTTGGATATTCTGGGGCAAATAGACATTTATAGAGAAGAACAGTAATGGATGAAATATAAATATGATAGACTTAATGATGAAGGAAAAATAGTAAACAAAGAAGTTCCCCTATATGTCATAGAGTGTGTCGGCATTCTGATTCTTGGCAACTAATGAGTGTGAATGTTAATTGTCTGATGTCATTCAGGTGCTGTTCAATAGTGTGAATCTTCAATAACCAATAGCATGTGCATCTTGAGCCTAAAGCTCTAGCAGGATTCGAACTCTCAACCTAACAAACACCAGCACTAGGCATTATCCCACTCTGCCACTGACAATCATACACATTCAGCAGTCACATTCAAATGGTGAAAATGTGTGTTGGTAAACACACAAGAAAAACTCCAAGTACACATTTGACAATAAAATGAAGGGCTTTCCTGAAAGAGTACACCTGAAAACTTTTGGATATTCTGGGGCAAATAGACATTTATAGAGAAGAACAGTAATGGATGAAATATAAATATGATAGACTTAATGATGAAGGAAAAATAGTAAACAAATAAGTTCCCCTATATGTCATAGAGTGTGTCGGCATTCTGATTCTTGGCAACTAATGAGTGTGAATGTTAATTGTCTGATGTCATTCAGGTGCTGTTCAATAGTGTGAATCTTCAATAACCAATAGCATGTGCATCTTGAGCCTAAAGCTCTAGCAGGATTCGAACTCTCAACCTAACAAACACCAGCACTAGGCATTATCCCACTCAGCCACTGACAATCATACACATTGAGCAGTCACATTCAAATGGTGAAAATGTGTGTTGGCAAACACACAACATCAAGAAAATTCCTAGCATACATTTGACAATAGAATTAAGGGCTTTATAAAAAAGAGTACATATCTGAAAATGTGCACTGTTAATGGTATCCACCTAATGATGGTTGTATGGTTGTTATCCAAGAAAAAAAAATTACTCATATAGGAATATAGGTGATATAGGAGAAATGGGCTGAGTGGTCGAACTTTATTGGCCTATATCTCTGAAATGGAACAACGTATCCAAATTCTTTTGATAACTTTTGTGAGGCTTTGTCTAAACATTGTCTGTGAGAATTTTGGTGAAGATTCGATTATTTTTGAAGAGTGTGAAACTTTTTATGATGTTTGGATTTTCTCTGAAATTGTGGCAAAAGTAAAAATTTTTAGAGCATAAGACCAGGGTGAAAAAGATGCATCTGAATGTAGAGATTAATATGATGAAAGAATTTTGAGTCTAGGTGAATCTGGTAAGGAGAAATAAGCGTTTTTGACAAGAGCGCCACCTTTGGGTGCAGTACCCCAAATTTGGGTTATGGGTAGTGGGGGGTACTGGTAACAATACTTGAAAATGTCAAGTTTCTAGGACTTACGGTTTATAGGAATATAGGTGATCTAGGAAAAAAGGCCTAAGTGGTCTAACTTTATTGGCATATATCTCTGAAATGGAACAAAATATCAAAATTCTGAGCGATAACTTTTGTGAGGCTTTGTCTAAACATTGTCTGTGAGACTTTTGGTGAAGATTCGATTATTTTTGAAGAGTGTGAAACTTTTTATGATGTTTGGATTTTCTCTGAAATTGTGGCAAAAGTAAACATTTTTAGAGCATAAGACCAGGGTGAAAAAGATGCATCTGAATGTAGAGATTAATACGATGAAAGAATTTTGAGTCTAGGTGAATCTGGTAAGGAGAAATAAGCGTTTTTGACAAGAGCGCCACCTTTGGGTGCAGTACCCCAAATTTGGGTTATGGGTAGTGGGGGGTACTGGTAACAATACTTGAAAATGTCAAGTTTCTAGGACTTACGGTTTATAGGAATATAGGTGATCTAGGAAAAAAGGCCTAAGTGGTCTAACTTTATTGGCATATATCTCTGAAATGGAACAAAATATCAAAATTCTGAGCGATAACTTTTGTGAGGCTTGGTCTAAACATTGTCTGTGAGAATTTTGGTGAAGATTCGATTATTTTTGAAGAGTGTGAAACTTTTTATAATGTTTGGCTTTTCCATGAAATTGTGGAAAAAGTAAACATTTGTAGACCATAAGACCAGGGCCAAAAAGATGCATCTGAGTTTAGAGATTAATATTCTGAAAGAATTTTGAGTCTAGGTGAATCTGGTAAGGAGAAATAAGCATAATTAACTTTTTTTTTCAATAGCGCCACCTTTGGGTGCAGTACCCCAAATTTTGGGTTATGGGTAGAGGGGGGTACTGGTAACCATACCTGAAAATTTCAAGAGTTTTGGAGTTACGGTTTAGGCTGCAGTATGACTTTTACAGAATTTTGGCAAAAAAATGAACGGTACAGAAACAATAGGGTTCCTGCAGCTACGCTGCTCGGACCCCTAATAAGAAAACTTAAGAAGAACAATAAGTGTGCTGCTTTGCAAGCACACTTAATAAGAAAACTTAAGAAGAACAATAAGTGTGCTGCTTTGCAAGCACACTTGATAAAACTTAAGAAGAACAATAAGTGTGCTTGCAAGCACACTTAATAGGCAGATTTATTCATGGATAACCTGTGGTGATAGATTATGGATATCTCCACTGGTGCAGAGGAAGAAGATTGTACATTAAACCTTTTTTTAATCGCCTCTATTAGTCTATTGAATTTCTTGAATTTCCCCATGGGGATCAATAAAGTATCTATCTATCTATGCTTTCAGCTCATTCTTTGCTGCACACCCACATGCAGACTGTAAAAAAAACACAATTCTGTGTAATTCAGATCGTCCACCTGAAGAGGTATGAGGAAGAGGGAGGGGGTGAGGAGTGGAACAAAACAATTCAGTGCAAGTACAGTTCAATTCACACAATTCAATCAAATGTTCTGATCTGAAGAAGGAAAGACTAAACAACAATGAATGCGGATATTCCAGATTTCAGGAGATTTCCAGAGATCTACAGAGGAGATTTTGCCCCTGAAGTTTTTGTTTTTCTTTTCATATTGTCAAATTCATTGTTCAGATAGCTTCATAATAACTTCACGCATGCAATACTGCAGAAATCAAGATACTTGGCCACTCTGGCGCCTTCAGAGAAATGAAACTGCTCCAACTGGTTTCAGATGTGGCAAAAACATATTGTGTAATGCTGGTTAGGAAACAACATGAGAGACACTGATGGCATAGTGTGATTAAAGGTGACCTTATGAAAGTGCACTGGTTCCTATGTCAGCTGCCAGCCATGTCCAAGCTACACTGCTGTTGTTGGAAAATACCTCAAGAGAATGCTCATGTACTTTAGACGTTTATATAAAGAATTCATTAAATATGGACAAATAAATGGATCTAATGCCATAGAAACAGGCCTACAGGAAACATTTTGTCATTTTTCAGTATGCACTGGGTGATAAATACATGTCTGTTGAATTAATTATTAGACTAGCTATGCATTCACAGGGTTGTCAGCCCAAGTGCAGAGAGACAGACAGAAACTAGAAATGCATGACATTTTAAAAAGGTAGCCTACAGATTAATCAAAAGACGTAGTCGTATTTTCATGTTTCTGCAGCATTGTTTCATGCGTGACATCCTTAACCGATATAGAGTTGTTGTGTCAAGTGGAAGAGCCGACTAAATATGTATAAGAAATGACAAATATTATAAGAATAACAAATAATTATAGGCTACAGCTTATAATTATACAGTAATACTTGCCTTGCACTACAAGTCCATATTGACAAGTAGCTGTAATGTTATAGTGTGTTATCCTCCACAACCCAACAGCATTCTATTGTAGTATGCTAACATCCACAACTCACTAATGCTTCAAGTGGGATTTGAACTCTCAACCTAAGGATCACCAGTACAACTGAGCCACTGTCAATCCTACATGTTAGCCAGTCACATTCACATGGTGAAAATGTGTATTGGTAAACACACAAGAAAAACTCCAAGCATGGAGGGGCGATTAGACATTTGTAGAGATGAACACTAATAGATTAAATATAAATATGATAGACTTAATGATGAAGGAAAAATAGTAAACAAAGAAGTTCCCCTGAATGTCATAGAGTGTCTCGGCATTCTGATTCTTGGCAACTGATGAGTGTGAATGTTGATTGCCTGATGTCATTCAGGTGCTGTTCAATGGTGTGAATCTTCAATAACCAATAGTATTCGAGCTAGAGCCTAAAGCACTACCGAGGCTTCGAACTCTCAAGCTAACAAACACCAGCACTTGGCATTATCCCACTGAGCCACTGACAATCCTACATATTGGGTAGTCACATTCACATGGTGAAAATGTGTGTTGGTAAACACACAAGAAAAACTCCAAGTATATATTTGACAATAAAATGAAGGGCTTTCCTGAAAAAATACACCTGAAAACTTTTGGATATTCTGGGGCAATTAGACATTTATAGAGAAGAACAGTAATGGATGAAATATAAATATGATAGACTTAATGATGAAGGAAAAATAGTAAACAAAGAAGTTCCCCTATATGTCATAGAGTGTGTCGGCATTCTGATTCTTGGCAACTAATGAGTGTGAATGTTAATTGTCTAATGTCATTCAGGTGCTGTTCAATAGTGTGAATCTTCAATAACCAATAGCATGTGCATCTTGAGCCTAAAGCTCTAGCAGGATTCAAACTCTCAACCTAACAAACACCAGCACTAGACATTATCCCACTCTGCCACTGACAATCATACACATGCAGCAGTCACATTCAAATGGTGAAAATGTGTGTTGGTAAACACACAAGAAAAACTCCAAGTATACATTTGACAATAAAATGAAGGGCTTTCCTGAAAGAGTACACCTGAAAACTTTTGGATATTCTGGGGCAATTAGACATTTATAGAGAAGAACAGTAATGGATGAAATATAAATATGATAGACTTAATGATGAAGGAAAAATAGTAAACAAAGAAGTTCCCCTATATGTCATAGAGTGTGTCGGCATTCTGATTCTTGGCAACTAATGAGTGTGAATGTTAATTGTCTGATGTCATTCAGGTGCTGTTCAATAGTGTGAATCTTCAATAACCAATAGCATGTGCATCTTGAGCCTAAAGCTCTAGCAGGATTCGAACTCTCAACCTAACAAACACCAGCACTAGGCATTATCCCACTCTGCCACTGACAATCATACACATTCAGCAGTCACATTCAAATGGTGAAAATGTGTGTTGGTAAACACACAAGAAAAACTCCAAGTATACATTTGACAATAAAATGAAGGGCTTTCCTGAAAGAGTACACCTGAAAACTTTTGGATATTCTGGGGCAATTAGACATTTATAGAGAAGAACAGTAATGGATGAAATATAAACATGATAGACTTAATGATGAAGGAAAAATAGTAAACAAAGAAGTTCCCCTATATGTCATAGAGTGTGTCGGCATTCTGATTCTTGGCAACTAATGAGTGTGAATGTTAATTGTCTGATGTCATTCAGGTGCTGTTCAATAGTGTGAATCTTCAATAACCAATAGCATGTGCATCTTGAGCCTAAAGCTCTAGCAGGATTCGAACTCTCAACCTAACAAACACCAGCACTAGGCATTATCCCACTCAGCCACTGACAATCATACACATTGAGCAGTCACATTCAAATGGTGAAAATGTGTGTTGGCAAACACACAACATCAAGAAAATTCCTAGCATACATTTGACAATAGAATTAAGGGCTTTATAAAAAAGAGTACATATCTGAAAATGTGCACTGTTAATGGTATCCACCTAATGATGTTTGTATGGTTGTTATCCAAGAAAAAAAAATTACTCATATAGGAATATAGGTGATATAGGAGAAATGGGCTGAGTGGTCGAACTTTATTGGCCTATATCTCTGAAATGGAACAACGTATCCAAATTATTTTGATAACTTTTGTGAGGCTTTGTCTAAACATTGTCTGTGAGAATTTTGGTGAAGATTTGATAATTTTTGAAGCCTGTGAAACTTTTTATGATGTTTGGCTTTTCTCTGAAATTGTGGCAAAAGTAAACATTTTTAGAGCATAAGACCAGGGTGAAAAAGATGCATCTGAATGTAGAGATTAATATGATGAAATAATTTTGAGTCTAGGTGAATCTGGTAAGGAGAAATAAGCGTTTTTGACAAGAGCGCCACCTTTGGGTGCAGTACCCCAAATTTGGGTTATGGGTAGTGGGGGGTACTGGTAACAATACTTGAAAATGTCAAGTTTCTAGGACTTACGGTTTATAGGAATATAGGTGATCTAGGAAAAAAGGCCTAAGTGGTCTAACTTTATTGGCATATATCTCTGAAATGGAACAAAATATCAAAATTCTGAGCGATAACTTTTGTGAGGCTTGGTCTAAACATTGTCTGTGAGAATTTTGGTGAAGATTCGATTATTTTTGAAGAGTGTGAAACTTTTTATAATGTTTGGCTTTTCCATGAAATTGTGGAAAAAGTAAACATTTGTAGACCATAAGACCAGGGCCAAAAAGATGCATCTGAGTTTAGAGATTAATATTCTGAAAGAATTTTGAGTCTAGGTGAATCTGGTAAGGAGAAATAAGCATAATTAACTTTTTTTTTCAATAGCGCCACCTTTGGGTGCAGTACCCCAAATTTTGGGTTATGGGTAGAGGGGGGTACTGGTAACCATACCTGAAAATTTCAAGAGTTTTGGAGTTACGGTTTAGGCTGCAGTATGACTTTTACAGAATTTTGGCAAAAAAATGAACGGTACAGAAACAATAGGGTTCCTGCAGCTACGCTGCTCGGACCCCTAATAATAATAAATAATAATCCTTACAAAAACAATAGGGCCTTGCGCCCTTCGGTGCTCGGGCCCTAATAATAATCCTTACAAAAACAATAGGGCCTTGCGCCCTTCGGTGCTCGGGCCCTAATAATAATCCTTACAAAAACAATAGGGCCTTGCGCCCTTCGGTGCTCGGGCCCTAAATATATGCTTCTATCAACATTGTGTTGGTTGTATTACTTATATGACGTGTCTTGCTGACACTATTCCTGTGTTTTGTAATAAAAGTGTTAAACCTTACATTTTATGTTTCTTTATTTATAAATCAGTATAATGAGGGGGACATGGAAAGGCTTGTGTCGCACAGTAATCACATTGTAGAACCATATAAAGCCATTCCAATGAATGTGTATGAAAATGTCACATTCCAGACTCAAAATGGGCCATTTCAGCCATTTGCAACAGCCAGAACGTGGTTGCAAGCAAACAGAGGTTTTTACTTTAGAGCAGTCTTTCCCGACATAAAACAATAAATCCAACTCAAAAGCTTACTAGGAGCAAACACAATTACAAAATCTTGAAAACGTAGGTCCTTTCTATAATGTCAGTCTCTCTCCACAAACTCTTCTATGCTCTGTCTCTGCTGCACCCTTTCTTCTCTCTCATGAGCACCTGCTTTAATCAAGGGACCGAGGCATTGGCACCTGTCTGTGCGGTGCATTCTGGGACCTGTAGTTCAGGTGGCAGCCATTTTGTTATGGGGTAGCCACTCCTGTTGAGTAATGGTGCATTCAGAGCACCTCGGAATGACAAGGACCGCCCCCATGGCTGCTTTGTTTTTCCGACAGCAAGTGTTCATGTGCTTTGCCGTCAAAATGTGTGACAAACACGGATGCCACAACAAAGGTTAAAACATACACTCACTAATCCTAAACAAACAACTGTATTTGCTTAAAATATAGTGTAAGATGCTCGTGAAAGAAAGATGTGCAGCTTTCAAGTGATAAAAAGGGCAAATTCCCAAGTTCACATTAAAACTGTTGGACATGAAAGGCCACATGGACTACAAACGAACTACAACGTGACGACAAAAGTGATGACGAGCCCCTAACTGGGCAACTCTGTTAGCAAAATCTAGCCCCAGTTTCCGACCTCTGACTCACAAATTACGTGATGTGAATGACGCGGAATGATGATGTTTTCACTCGGAGAAAGGTTTTTCCGCAGCCCATGAACGCTGGGTAAGAGCTCCCGCGATATTTTAAGGCCATGTGACATGGTGTCACGGTGGTAAGTCCCTCCCCGGCTGACAGAAGTCGGACAGAATTTCTAACCAGTATGCATTGCGTCCATCCCAGTATGCATTGTGTTCAACCCAGCATGCATCACATCAAGTCAGATCTGCACAGATCTGCCGCAAGTCGAACTCGCCTAATACCTCCATGGGCGCAACAGTCAAATAGAGCTGCACAGTCCCGCCCACAGCCAAAACGCGGTTAGGTGCCGGATGTAAGATTCCCATTCATTTGTCCCATTGACGTTTGGAAAAATCCGTATCTAAAGAGTTTTACAGGTCTTAGGCTAACCAGCTACGGCATAACTCATAAGCATACAACATATCATTTTGAGTGAAAAAACGAAGAGAAAATCCAAAAAAAGTCAAAGGTACAAGACTGTGTACATATTTTCATTTCCGAGCGAAGGAACTACTCATCCCATAAACCACCGCTCCTCACTGAATAATATATAAGCAATGCACGAACCGCGCGAAATCATTTCAAAACCGGCAACAGCACGCGAACCCTTTCCTCCAAACAGTGATTTTTATATAGTGAATGTGCAATTAATAGCAGTTATTTCAGGAGTAATCGTGTAAATAATAGTGTGTTGATATTGAATTTTATATTTATCATCGTGTATTTTATATCGTGTGTGTGAAAGCGGTTAACGTTAACGGCAGTGCTTCGTAATGTTACCTGACTCATCCTATGCTGTCATCACTGCTCAGTCGGGCTGATGCATGGACTGGTGCATGGTCTGCTCTTGGACCACCATATTCAGTTTATTAATTTGCCGTGAATTATTACACAAAATGTTCATTAAATGCACTAAGTATTCCTAGGTTAATGATTGATATGTGTAGTGGCCGTTTGTTAACAAAATAAAATTAAACTTAAATCAAACGACAACTTCTGGCACCCTGGGCAGGTAATGTACGCAGGCAAGAAATAACATCAATTCCAGGCTGGATTCGGGGTTTTGGCTGGTTTATTTAGTTCCAGCTGCAGCAAACAATACACAGCATCTCTCGCGCTGGTAAAAAACCATGTGCCCACCACCCAGGTGCATACAGGCCTCCTGCTACTTCCTACCTATATTCACCTTTACCTGTGCCCACTACTGCCCCCAGGTGTCTAAACCAAATATTTTAGTAAACTAACCAAAAAATAAAGACATATAAATCAAAACAATAGAGCATCACAGTCCCGCCCCTCCTCCGAGAGAGCTTAGTTTCCGGAAGTAAATTTCCCATTCATTTCTCCCATTGACGTTTTGGAAAAATCCGTATAGTGAAAGTAATTGTAGGTGACTAATTACTTAATATTGATCTTAGACTGGCGAACTTCAGGAAAAACTCAGGAATCAGGTTTATTATGTTACAAGCTGAGAGAGAGTACAAAAAAAGCTCTATGGTCTATGTAGGCCTAGCCCAGGCCTGAGGCCTAGGTTGGCCTGTAGCCAACTTATCCTCTCTTCCGCTACATCCTTAGTCCAAGTCTAGAAAATCTGATCTGACAAACATTGCAGTTTAGTTACTTTTAAATGTTTTAAACAAAGAACAAAATGGCGCCAAGAACAATCCCACTTGGTTGGCTCTTCACTTGGTATCAGACACACCTACTCACACCCACTTCACACCTATATGAATAGCATGAGGAGAGATACAGGGTTCCTACACATTTTCCATTTCAAAATTCCATACTTTTCCATACTTATATTTCCAGACTATGTGGACGTCACCGTGCAAATAATAATAATTCATTATTTAAATAAATTATTTGAAAATCCAGCTGTTAACACGTGGCATATCATAGTATTAAGTACAGCCCAAAATTTCTGCAGCACCCCTGTGGGTAGGTAGTCTACTATAGCTCATACAAACCAATTTAAACCAAACCCAGACGTGTTCAATGCACAGAATTTTATTCAAACAGCAATAAACCTGCAATGTAACTGGGTAATTATGGGTTGAAATTAGTCAAACATGACATTAACATAAAACTATTCACTATGAACCCTATCCAAGAAACTAAAAATAAAGTCAAATGAGCTCACCACGTTGTCGTAAGAAACTAAAAATAAAGTAAAATAATTACATTAAAATAGTGAATTTTTAAACTTAACACAGAACGTATATTAACATGTACTGTACTGTATTTAATCACAAACGTTCAGTGTCTGTTTTTCTCTCCTTCTGCCATAAGCATATCCTATCACCTCAGAGGCACAACACACATAAGCAGACACACACACACACACAGACAGACAGACAGAGGTGGTAATAGACAAATATTTCCTGAGTGACATATACACCGTATACACACATATGCATATGCAGTGTCATGTTGATACACATACACACAAACCATCATTTAAGTCTAGGGGCAGCCCGACACCAGTAAAATACATCCTAGATACATTATTCACACTCAGGTTTCAAACTTTCAGCTAACCTTGTAGGACGAACCTCGAACCTAAAACCTTTTTACATCCACAACTGACGTGTATAGACTATACACTTAAAGGCTCTTCAATTCATTCATTTTCTTTTCAATGTCTTTGTCATATTTCACCACCTCTTGTTCTTTGTCTTTTGCTCCTTTTCTGAAGGCATTTGATTTTGCCAGCAAAGACAGATTGTCTTTGCTCTCTGCTTCAATTGCAAGTTCATCAGCAGATGTTAGAAGTGAATTTATGGTGGTCTGGAGCTTTTTTCTCTTAATCTTGAGTTGGTCCACATCATCTTGTATTGCCTTCCGTTTCTGTGTTTGATGCGTGTGCTCCTTCTTCTTCTTCTCTTCATCAAGGAACATATGGTACCTCTGTCTTGCACAGGCAGCAGACTGTAGCAGTTCCTTGGTCATTGCTACATTAGCTACCCCACCCACATGATGGAGATGATCTACTATTACCCGCTGGGCAATCAAGGTTCTGTCCTTCATGTTTTCGACTACGATGTTCTTATTAACAGAAAAGCCTCTTTCTACAGAAGCCTGGCCATGGGACAGCAGGAGAACCTTTTCAACAAGTTCCCACAGATCTTTCAATGGCTTCTCTTTGGCCAGCTGTGCATGGAAAAAGGTGTCCAGTCTAGAGTAAGCACCAGTGGGCCACTGTATGACATCCTCACTTGTTTTGCAGACCACTGCAAAGTCCCTGAACTGGTTAAGAATTGTGTCACACTGGTTCTCTCTGATCCGTCCAGCACTTGAGATGATCTGCAGGCACTGCTTCAATTGTTTCTCACAAACATTGGGTTTCTCTTTTATCTTCTGTGGATCTAGCCACGCCAAGTTTCTCACCAGTGTGTACCTTAGAGGGCATTTCTCCAGCAGCTTTATCACAGCTGCAACAAGGAACTCCTTGGTTTCTTTCCTAACCAAGAGGACATCTCGCTCAGAGACCTTCTTCCTCAGCTTCATTTCTGTAAGTAGCTTGTCTGCAACAAATCCTATGTTGATAAGGGAGGCATCTCTGTGATTTGATCGCTCTTTGAAGTCTTCTGAGAAGAGCTTCATTGGGGTCTTCACCCTCTGAAGTGTGTCATCTTTGACAAATCTCTGGAGAAGATGCTTCAGTATGGTGAAAAGATCATCAGCCAAGAAAGGTAGCATGGGCTTATCAGTTTGATACTTTATCAAAAAAGGCTGGCATTCTTGTGCAATTGAGAGGAAGATGTTGGCTTTGACCAGAAACATAGGGTCAGTGCATGCCTTTCCAATAGTTTCAAAGGACTTGTTTTTTGGATGTGGTACTTTAGAGTCATTAACGGCAACTACATAAGCTTGAATTTGTGGCCATATCAGAATGGCTCTTTCAAGCACAGTGACATTTTCTAGCCATCTGTGTTGGCAGTACTTGAGGGGAAAAACACTTGAGCCTGTAACCTTTGTGAAGTCATCACGTCTGGCTGGGGAGTCCTTAAAAAGCCAATAAAGGCTATTCAGTGTATGTTCAATGTCCCACGTCGTAGCACTGCTCCCAGCTTTAAAAGCATTGTGCATTATGTGGAGACCACAACTCCCTATGTTCAGGAGTTTGGAGCCAGTCTCCTCCTCCAAGCCCCTGGATAGTGTGTCGAATAATTTCCAGTTAACATGTGGGCCATCCATGGATAGCTGCAACAGCCCATGGATCCCAACAGTGTTGCAGTTGGTACGTAATTGGTCGTGGAGGTCAACAGCACATGCATGTCCGAGAAAATGTGAGTCAAAAAATCTTGAGCTAACACAGTCTCCATCCCAAAACCTAAGATATACATCTAATTGTTTCATCTGGAGGGGGCGGTTCAAACTCTCATCGAACAGTAGGACATATGCATTTGTAGATTTTACTTTTGACAAAAGTAGGGATGATAAATGCGGCGCAATACCAAAGGTTGATAAGTAGGCTGCTTTGTCATCCCCACAACTGAATTTAGAGGCTATGTTGCTGTCTGGAAACATGAGGTGGAAAAGGTCACCCTTCCCTGCACAGCTGTTGAAGGAGCCATGCTTCTCGACCAAGTCAAGCACCCACAACAGTTCTGCTGACAGAACCTCCGATCCACTAACAAAGGTCCTCATTGAGCTACTGGATGTAGCTGTGGCTGTGATTCTAGAAAAACACCAAAGAAAAAGAATAAGAAAAAGAATAAAAATCACTGAGATGACATTGAGTTTGCAACAAACATATTTTCATAGCTAATTAACCTGTACATCATCTTCTCAATTAATTGATTAGGTGTTTTCAGAATTTTTTTTACCACTAAATAGTTGTCGATTAATTTCACAGCCCACAAATAATTGCTAAATCTATTATACTACACACTAAATAACAATATGATAATAAAAGGCATGTCGGTGTGCTGTGGCACAACCTAAGCTTATACATCAATCAATTATGAATTAAAACGTTAACATTGACTCATGAGTTTAATTATACAAATTAACAAAAGTAACAACCTACATGACCAGCTTGTGTAAAAAACATTTACATCTCAGTACACCCTGTGTACTTAAACAAGTCACTTTTTTTCTAAGGAACATACCGGTAATCTGTAATGCAGTTAAATCTAGAAATTATAGCACATTGACGCCAAAGGGTGGCGATATATCACCACAAATGAAGTGGCAGTGAACCGACTTCAGTTAAGCTAATTCATTTGACTAAAAAAATGCTAGCCATTAAGCTCCTGATCTCATTACAATTACTACTGTTGCAGCAAATACTACACATTCCATTTTGCAATGACTGCACAACACCTTTTAATGTAACTTAACACTTTTGTGTTACATGAACAGTTAACACATGCATTCAAAACGTACATGAGAGCGGTGGCTGTGATTAGCTAAAGTTAGCTTTATACAATTCCAGATGATGTTAGCTAGTCATTTGAAGAGACAAGCTAAAATTCTCACCTTTCATCATTTGTTGTGTGGACGTTGCTTGGTCCCACGTTGGATTTAGACAAAAACGTCACTTTGGTTGCTGAAGAAGCGGCAACAAGATGATTGTGCTTTTTCCCTTGCATATGGCTAATAACCCCCGCCTCCCCCATGTTCGAGATGTCAAATGATTTTGTACAAATCTTGCACCTAGCTTTTGTTAACCATTTGTCCTTGGTCAACCAGGACTCATATTTCGGGTTAAGTAGCCAACTCTCGGAAAATTTGCACTTGCCCATGACATTCATTCACCAAGGAAGCCCAAGGAGTTCAGGTTTCTGCTAGTCGACTTCTCTAATCATCCCACTTTATTTATATATTTTTTCTTTATCACAGTCACAAAGCTACACACAAAAAAAACAAGGTAAGTGTAGACTATTTCTGAACGAACTAACGTTAGCTTACAGTTTACTCTATGGAACCTGCTATGACGTTGGTAATGAATTGAAGAGCAAGGAAAAAACACCCTTTGCTAAAACAGCATAGACTTCCCCAAATCACGTTGTGGTACGTCTTTTGCCTCGCTGTAAATGCAAATCTTCGTGGTTTAAGCATTTTGGCTGAACTTTATATTTTAGAGTGCTACGTATGGTAGAAAGTCTGGAAACACAAATATTTCTCCATACCCTTTTTTTCTTTTTCCATACTTATCCAGACCTGGAAATTACTAAAATCAAATTCCATACTTTTCCAGGTTTTCCATAGCCCGTAGGAACCCTGGAGATATCTTATATATCAGAAATATCACTTATAGAATGTTCCAAACATTCTCACAATCACATCATTACAATCCTTGTAATGAGACTATCAAAATGATACCAGACATGAATACATTTACATTTCATGATACATGGATACATTATATCAAGGTAGCATCCTTTGTCTTGTGTAAGTGATAGGCCTTAAACCAGCACATTAGCATTCCATTGGGGGAGGGGATGGGGTCTTTGTTTAAAACCATGAAGGGTTACATGGCTAACTAAAAGTAGTCTTGAAGTTAAATTATTATCCATAAATGTTATTGCTATCAATAGATATAAAGAGTTTTAGAGCATGTCTTAGGCTAATCAGCTACGGCGTAACTCATAAGCATACAACATCATTTCGAGTGAAAAAACGAATAGAAAGTCCAAAAAAGGTACAAGACTGTGTACATATTTTCATTTCCGAGCGAAGGAACTACTCATCCCATAAACCACCGGGCCTCACTGAAAAATAAATAAGCAGCACGAACCAGCGCGAAACCATTCATTTCCAACCGGCAACAGCAGCGAACCCTCTCCTTCAAACAATGATTGTTATATAGTTAATAGCAGTTATTTCAGGAGTAATCGTGTAAATAATAGTGTTTTGGTATTGAATGTTATATTTACCATCGTGTATTTTATATCGTGTGTGTGAAAGCGGTTAATGTTAACGTTAGCAACATTGTGCAGTGCTTCGTATCTGACTGCCATCCTGATGCATGGACCGGTGCATGGTCTGCTCTTGGACCACCATATTCAGTTTATTAACTTGAATTATTACACAAAATGTTCATTAAATGTACGAAGAAGTATTTCTAGGTTAATGATTGATATAGCTCGTACAGTATGAAGGCTACAGTAGCCTAGCTAATGTTAACTAGCATTACCAACCTCCCTGCAAAACTCACCACACAACTTCGTAGGTTTGATAGGTCTTGTTCCTCATGCTGGCCCATACAAAACCCACAAGCTGACCCTCGACACACAACAGTCAATAATGTGACCCGATTTAAAGTGGTTTTCACCCCTTTGGACACTCTTGATTTCGTCCTTGAAACTGAAATATTCACGGGCCGGGGGAATGGACGGTTTGCTAACCATTTTACTGCAGTGTCTACCCGGTGGTAGCATCCAGCTTTGCTATCAGCTAGCTAGCTAGTTCAAAGGTTTAAGTTCTTAATGGGGATATACAGGGCTTTTTATGCTTCGTCTAAGTTGATGTTTCATATAAACAACAATTCATGTTCATAGAAACAACAAGGTCACTAAAACATAATATATTTCATACCTGTGTTGCAGCATGTAGGCTAATGTTAGCAGCATTATAATGACATTCTAATGTCTGAAAGGCTAATGATTAGCTAGCCTATCGGCTACCTGAAAAGTTAAGTGTTCAAACTAGCATTTACAGTGTTCTATTTGATGGTGTATTGGCCCTGACTAAGTTCGTGTGATATATAAACCACAATCCTTGTTGATACAAGTACCAACGTTCGTCTAGAAAGTTTTTATTCACATTAAGATTTTCGCCATAGGCAGTAAAAGACTCCGCCATCTTGTCAATAATTTTCGCTGATTCAAGTTTCAAACTATGACTGAACGGCCTTTCCACCAATCAGAGGCATCACTGCGGGATTGTGGGATTGTTCAGGATTGTGGGTAATGAAGTACTTATCCAAGACATCGCGAATAAAAGACATTTATCTCAAAACGAGGTTAGTGCCCCGTGAACTTTTGGCGTCTATATGAGCATACACAATCGCTTAGTACAGCCGTAGCTGGTTTTGAGTCTACCATGTGCAGTTAAGTTTTTATGGCTTATACCCGAATTGTCAATTGAGAAATTGCATTGAATTCTTACTTCCGGAAACTCCTGTGGGCGGGACTGTGATGCTCTATTAACTAAACAAATAATAAGCAAAAGAATATCACCAAAATATATATTACTAATGTGAGCAAAATCATAATAAACAAATTAACTAACAAATTTACCACTACTGAAAGCAAACTAATGTAGCTCCAACAATATGAATCATACAGTATGAAGGCTACAGTAGCCTAGCTAATGTTAACTAGCACTGCTAGCAGCATTAACGTTACCAACCACAACTTTGTAGGTCTTGTCCCTCATGCTGCTGACCCTTACAAAACCCACAAACTGACTCTCGGACACACAACAGTCAATAATGTGACCCGATTTAAAGTGGCTTTCACCCCTTTGGACACTCACTAAAACATAATATATTTAATATGTTGCAGCATGTAGGCTAATGTTAGCTGCATTATGTAATGACATACAATGTCGGAAATGCTAAAGGTTAGCCTGTCGGCTAGTGCTAGCCTACCTGAAAAGTTTGAGTGTTTAAACTAACATTTACAGTGGTCTATTTGATAGTGTATTGGCCCTGACTAAGTTTGTGTGATGTATAAACCCCAATCCTTGTTGATACAAGTACCAATATTCGTCAAGAAAGTTTTTAATCACATTAAGATTTTCGCCATAGGCAGTAAAAAACTCTGCCATGTTTGTCAATATTTTTCCGCTGAGAAAGTTTCAAACTATGACCGTAACGGCCTTTCCACCAATCAGAGGCATCACTGTGGGATTGTGGGATTGTTCAGGATTGTGGGGAATGAAGTACTTATCCAAGAGATCGCGAATAAAAGGCATTTATCTCAAAACAAGGTTAGTGCCCCACGAACTCTTGGTGTCTATAGCTCCTATACAGCTCATATACAATCGCTTAGTACAACCGTAGCTGGTTTTAAGTCTACCACGTGCAGTTAAGTTTTTATGGCTTACACCGCAATTGTCAATGGAGAAATTGCATTGCATTTTTACATCCGGCATCGGCTGTGGGCGGGACTGTGCAGCTCTATATCCCGCCGGTACAATAGCATCAGCGTCCAAGATCCGCCCACAAAGTGACTTGTGTTTTGCGCAAAGACACTTACGTTTCAGACCGTTAAAATATAGCCCATAGTATGTATTTGGGAAATTGCAGAATTTCAGCACTAGAACAGCCACACTCATCTCAGGAAGGATTTTGCAACGGATCTTTCACCACATTCTGAAACTACACTTTCTCCTCTTTCCAATGACACCCCACTTGTGAAATTCTATTGTGGAAAATGGCATATTTAGGGACTGTTCGTTATTTATAAACGGGGTCACCGGAGGGATTATGAGTGCTTCAATCAAGAGTTGCATGGCCCTCCCCTGCCTGCAAGAAAATTTTCAACGACCCTCCAGCAGTGTTTTCAAAAAAGACATGACCCTCCCCGGCCAATTGTCGATACTTTCCGCCCACGCTGTAAAGCGCTATGAAAACACATTGACATAAGCTATCGTTCTAAACTCACCCTCTGCTTTCTGATCTTACACATCACACTTCACCAGGATGGTGGCCATTTCAGTAGATTTACTCACTAACATTGTTGTGGAAACACAATAAGCATGGAAACTAAATGCACACTTCCTGCAACTGCATTAGCCTACTTGAACCTACTTACCTCTAGTAAGTAGCCTATTCACATGAAATAAAACAATAAAACATTGAGACCATTCAACAAAGCACACTGGGTAATAACAAATTCAACACATGAACTTGTTGCTATGGACTCGTCTCTAGGCTTCCTCAGTCATTGTAAAGCTGCCGAAGCTGAACATTATCCAAAACTCAATTTCTCAGACGAGCGACTTGAAAAGGCCGTTTGCACAATTTCACAAATAATCACAGGGACCGAAAAATACCTAACATGTCATCTTTTTCCAGGTTTATCATTTTAACTTTTCCCCGCTGTCTTGGCGTTTTAATATTTTCCCGTAGAATATCCCATATTACTCTAATACTCTCATAGTCCTGCATTCTGGCCTGTCTCTCTGTTGTCCTGTTGTTACCCCTTGCCCTTCCAGAGAAACAGATGTATTCAAATCATCGTTTTGCTTGCTTGAATGCGAACTCAGAGTGATGTTAACCTCCTAGGCCTATTTAAGTTAACGACGTGGTTGTCGTGAGAGCACGATTCATTGGCACTTGCAGTGTTCGTCCGTAGGCTATGTCTACGTGCGCACCTGCCAGGCTAAGAGCCAAAGAAATCCCCCTGTATATTCACTCCAAGTTGGCCTACCATAACTTACCAACTCTACACTGTAGACCATAAACTGGCTATTTATATGACCAATGTATTTGTTAAACTTTATGAAGCAGAATTACGCACTAACGCAACACATTTTTGTTGGCAGGAGAGAGAATGACAGCGATTAACAAATTGCACTTGTTGCTGCATACTGCAGGCTCTGCTTTACTATCTACTGAAGTACCGTTGCAGAGTAGTGTGTCACTTTAGCCACTAGGGGCACCCATCAGGACCTGATCGTGAGGCTATGAACAGTAAATTTACATTTAGACTGGGTGGGATTCTTACATAATACCCAATAGGAGTCTTCTACCCACCCTCTCATTAGAATTTGCATAATAGCCGTTTCAGGCACTAGTTAACTAGTGAGCTGCTTCACTGCCACACATGCAAACTAGTGAGATTTAATCAATTGTTCCACTAGTTAACTAGTGGACAAAAATGGTCAGCTTGTTTCTCTTTTTAGGTGTAACTAGTTAACTAGTGAACAAAATATACATGCCACTAGTTAACTAGTAAGGCCCACAACACCCTCACTAGTAAACTAGAGGGTATTTTTGCCTTTACATGTTAACAAGTGACCATTTTGGCATCTCACTAGTTAACTAGTGGGGCTGAAATGGCCTTCACTAGTTAACTAGTGGGCGTTTTGGAGCACACTAGTAAACTAGTGACACTTTTTGCACCTCACTAGTTACAGTTTTTTCTGATTGCTTAAGCACATTTTTTGTAACTATGGCTTTTTTTGCAAAACTCTACACACAAATGGCAAAACCTCTCACCCAATCAGCAAAACATTGTAGTTCTCTTGCAAAAGCTAACACACCTTGCTTAACTCTTCACACCTTCGTAAAAATGGTGTTTTCGTATCTAACAGTAAACACAAGCCATCACAATAGTAAGCACACAATGTGCCAACAACACACTGATGGTATGAATAAAAAACACATCTGGTTTTTGCTTTCTCTGCACAAGGTAGACTATGTCAGTTTGAGTTCATGCTTTTGTAATAGTTCTGTAAACATACAGGGATCCAAACTTCAAGTATTAGTGTTTACGTATTTACACACATCAAAACAAACACAAGTGTGTTTTTCCAGTCAAAACACAAAATAGCATTTCACTGAGACAAAACAAATCAGTCTACATCGGGTCGTCTCTCTCAAAATGTCCTAGTCCAAGGCACCGGGAAAAATATATTCTGGAATGACGTATCCAGGCCTGACATGACAATATCCCCACATGTAGACTGTTTTTTTTGTCTGTAAAAGGGCTATTTCTTTCTCTTCTCACTCTTCCTGCTCACTCCATTGTACCCATTGTACATTACCTGTGGCTTATTTATAGTGCTTAGGCGGATTGCAAAGTGAACTAATTATCTAAAACAGTTTTCACATGAGAAAGTGTGCCAGAGAGTTGGCAAAATAGTGTAAATAATAGCCATTGTGCCTACAGTTGTGCAAAGTGTGTGTTACAAAATTGCAAACTGAGTGCAAAGCAGTGTTTGTGCTTTTAGTTTTGCGAACTCAGTGAGTGGTTTTGCCATTTGTGTGTAGAGTTTTGCAAAAAAAGCCATAGTTACAAAAAATGTGTTTAAGCATTCAGAAAAAACTGTAACTCGTCGAATGGAAATTGCCATCACTAGTGGGTGTTTTGGTGCACACTAGTAAACTAGTGACACTTTTTAGACCTCACTAGTTACTAGTTAACTAGTGGGCATTTGTATCTTCACTAGTTAACTAGTGAGCAGTTCTGCCTTCACTAGTTTACATGTAAGTGTCACATTGAAGCCACTAGTTTACTAGTTAAAGTTCCTTTGGCCAGCATGTTAACTTGTGTGCCACATGCAAATGTTGTGGGTGGGATTTTGTGAAATTCTGCGCTGTGATTGGTTGTCATGTTCTATTTGGACATAGGGAGCCAATAGAAAGCCTCAATTTCCAGAGTTCTCCGCCTCCTAATTTGAATTCTGCGCCACTAGCTGACTAGTGTGAATTTAGGCTTCAACTAGTTTACTAGTATACATTTATGACCTCACTAGTTAACTAGTTTGGACAAAGGATGCATCAACTAGTTAACTAGTGAGCCTGCTGCCATCACCTAGCTAGCTAGTAAGCCATTTATGGTTCACTAGTTGACCTACTCCAACTAGTTAACTAGTGAGACCCAAAAGCCTTCAACTATCTGACTGGTATGCGTTTTGGCCTTTACTAGTTAACTAGTGGACATTTTCTGGCTCTCACTCAGGGGCGTAGCCAGGATTATTTTATAGGGGGGGCCAGCTGGGTCCAGACTTTTTATTGGGGTGGCACTTGGGAATCAAAACTATTTGAAAACTACTCAAACTCAGGGATTCTCTGGGGCTGAGCAAATGTGAAAAATATGTGGTGTGTGCCTTACGGAAATAAATGCCATTTTTTTTATTTAGCCCTATGAGCCCTACTCTATTTTTGGCCATTCTCACTACCTTTAGTTATAAGCATTTATCCTGGTCATTGTAAGTGCCATTTACACAAGCTATATTTTTTCAGAACAGTCTAGACAACCCAGATCTGCCACCAATTCATATTAATACTTGCATTGATTTGTTTTTTATTTCTAAATAATACAAAGACAAAAAGCGTATTATACCATTCTTATCTCTGTAGCTGGACATGACTTTCATGTATGTGTTGGGCAGACTGTCCTGAAACTGGCAATATAAGAACCATGGTGGAGGGGGGCTTTGGGGCTGACAATTTACAGGTGTGCGCCTTACAGAAATAAATGCCTTTTTTTTTATTTAGTAATGAAAAATGACCTTTTGAGTTTGCTTGTTTTGTGTGTACACTCATGATGATTCTAAAACAACTTTTTACTGCATTGTCATGAACAAAGTGAAGGCAAAAAGGTGTTTCTTTGTCGAATAAATTGGGATGCAATGTGAGTCTCGAATTAGATGCCATGCAGAAATGTGCTGGGATCTCATAACCGGATTATGAACATACTTTGCCATAGAGAAACACATGATAACGTTGGATTATGAACATGCTTACAAAAACGTACAAAAACGTGGGGCAAGTCGAGCTATATTAAGTTATTATTTTGATGTCATTTCGTCTGTTTTTTAACCCAGAATTATGTACTTGGTATCAAATGATAGCTCTGTGTCTCCTCTTTCATCTGACATGCGACATACGACATCTATCCGATCGGATCACGGGTTCGTGAGTAGGGCCTTATTCAAACGAGAGTAATGTGTGCAGCGTTGGTTTTTGTACATGATGTTATTTTGCAGTCACGTTGTCTGTTTTTATAGCCAGGAAGCATCGATAATTGGTACCAATAGATAGCCCTGTGTCTCCTCTTTCTTCTGATATGCGATCACGGGTTCGCGAGTAATTCAAACGCGAGTAATGGGTGCGCAGGTGAACTGTAAATATGAATCAATTTGATTTAATTATTTATTTATTTTTCATACTTGATCGCACAGGCAAGTGTTTAGTCTCGTTGGAAAGCCCCACTTCTGCTCTGTCACGCAATTAAGGTTTCATCTCGCTGCGATGAACAGTTCTGGAGCAATGTAACAAAGAACTCAGGCAAAGCAGCAGCCTGCCTCTGCCTGACCAACTATGGCAAGAACCACGCAGTCAGCAAATTATGTTTTTTTAAAAAGTAGCCTAGGCTAGGCCCTATTAGCCTACTGTTATTGGAGCCATCCGGAGATATGTGCCTAATATGCTTGCATTTCACCAAAATTTTATTGAAATATTTTTGTAACAGCGTTACCGCGGGCATCCGATTATTTCTGATCAGCCCCACAAGTCAATGTCAGAGCCTACCTAACAAGGACAGCCCAACGCAGCTCACTTGGCTATGATTCGTGACACATTCTAACATCTTATTAGCATTAATGTTCCAACTCATCATCAACTCACCTGTTGTTACTGAGGTTAAGTAGTAGTCTACTGTCAAGTGTTTTTTAACAGATGACTTGAATTGTCCCGCTACTGCTGCTGCTGCACTAGGCTACTCACGATTTGATCACAACCGTGGGCTACACTTCCTGACTGGGCCAATGGTCGTAGATAGAGTGCAGTAATTAGTGGGTTTGATCCAGCAAGCCCACTATTGTTCTTCTTAAGTTTTCTTATTATTAGTGGGTTTGATCCAGCAAGACCACAGCATGGCTGAAAGCCATGCTGTGGGCTTGCGGAGCAAGCCCACTATTGTTCTTCTTAAGTTTACTTTATTTATTATTCCTTTTCACCCACTTTTTGGCCGAACTACTGCTCCTAGACCGTTTGAGCTATCGACGCGGTTCGAACTCCAAAAATTCAGGCCCGAACCGGTGTAACTTGCTTGTTAATTTCGTGTCGCTGGCCCTTGTCGTTTTCGCGGTATTCCCGTTTTTCTGCGTTTTTCGGCCCCATTGAAATGAATGGCGGAATGTTCAAGGATTCTAATTCGATTGTGACATCACAGCTCTAATTGCTTAAGCTTGCACCTGGAAGAGTTCTAAGCCACCTGGCAGAGCTCTAATGGGCTGGGCTGGGCTGTCTGTGTATATGAAGGTGTGTGCATGTAACTTTTGACCCGTATGTCCGATTTTCATGAATGAGGTACCGTTGGAATCCTTGAATGAAGCCCAGTTCAATGCCTTGCCAGCACTAAGTGTAAAGGTAATGTAAAAAAAGATGAGACAGCGCGAAGCGCTGTCTCATCTTTTTTTTAAAGCCAAACCATGTTGATACAGGTCATTAAAAAAAATATATATATATTTTCCAAATCCATTCAGCCCAGTTCAATGCCTTGCCAGCACTAAGTGTAAAGGTCATGTTCGCGCTGTCTCCTCTTTTTTTTAAAGCCAAACCATGTTCATATAGGTCATTAAAAAAATAAATAAATAAAGTATTTCACCAATCCATTCAGCCCAGTCCTATACCCAGCTAGCTCCATTTGAACTTAGTCATGTGTACAGTTGTATAGATTATTACATTGTGAAACACACTTACATTCAGATATCATGCATATCCACGCAGCATTACTAATCAAGTTACTCATCGTTGCCCAGCAAGAAGTCCACAATCAATTCTATTGTCTTGCCACGATCTGTGGAGCTTACAGACAACGTTATATTACTATAGGTTCTGTATGCTATTTAAAGCCCACCTAACGCTGAGTCCCTTCTAGATGGTGTGTTGCAATGCATTCTGGGTGCTGTGCTGTGATTCGACGGCTCGTCACCTGACCCACCAAACAACAACTCTCTGGGATGTGGCAAATATCGCGTAAAAACCTTGTTGCCGGAACAACAGGGAAAAGGCAACAGGATAGCAGCACGAAAGATACACAGGATACACACGGAATTTTGATGGACGTCCTTATCAGTCTATGGTCTAACTTATAAACGTGTCGGGTCAACGTCAACGATAAGTAAGTTAGGCTAACGTAAACGTTAGCTATTTGCTGTTGTCATATGCTAGTGCTATATGCTTTAGGCTATGTGATGGCCATTTATCACACTAATTTTAGGTACTACTTTTACGAGGTCTGTAGTTCTGTCAAAATGTATCTTATCGTTGAACAGACTACAAGGTTATCTTCCTTAGACTTCGTAGATGTAGTTACTACAATTTGGAAGCGAATTTCGAAGTGTAAATATGGTTTTAGTGTGTAAACAGACCAACCGCGATTTTGCAATGAAGTTAATGGAGCCTTTTATGTAGGGCTTCTAGGCTACTTTCACGAAGTCTGTAGTTCTGTCAAAATGTATCGTATCGTTGAACAGACTACAAGGTCATCTTCCTTAGACTTCGTAGATGTAGTTACTACAATTTGGAAGCGAATTTCGAAGTGTAAATATGGTTTTAGTGTGTAAACAGACCAACCGCGATTTTGCAATGAAGTGAATATGGAGCCTTTTATGTAGGACTACTAGGCTACTTTCACGAAGTCTGTAGTTCTGTCAAAATTGATCTTATCTATGAACAGACTACATGGTTATCTTCTTTAGACTTTGTAGATGTAGTTATTACAGTTTGGAAGCGAAATTCGAAGTGCAAATATGGTTTAAATGTGTAAACAAGACGCCTGATGTTTAATATATGTTAATGAATGGGCACAGTATTATTGTGTACAGTAATGGGCTATCAGTAGTATGTAAACAGTTCATGTGTTATGTGATTTACATAAACTAACAACAGAAATGTTAAAAGCTGGTATTGTGTTTCCTGAATTCTTACATTCAGGCATTCAAATGAAATGTAATTAAATAGCATATCAATCATGCAACAATGCAAAAACAATGAAACTAGTGTAGGCCTAATTATATTTTACATTAGTAAAGCAGTACTCTGATGTGCATGCTTTCACAAACTTTTGTAAACAATTTTAGCACTTTAAACATTGACTGTTTTGAAGTGCATGTAGGCAATATAGTATAAAAATAATAATTGTGATATCATTACAATTTGATAGGGGTTGGGAGGAGGGGGTGGGTTCATGTAGGTGGGCCCTATGACCCCAAAGTATGCCTTGACTGGGCCTCAGGTCAAAGAAGTTTGAGAAATGCTGATGTAGACAACAAAGCAGCAAGGAGGCGTCGTGTGATCATTTAAACAAGTTTTATGACGAGGTCGATGAGGGTGGGAAAAATCGTACATTTCTGTGCAAACTTTGCCCGCACTTCAGTCACATTGTCTTTTAAGAAAATGCAGTCCTTTTTTCGGTTCCAGCAGCCAACAACCTCAGAACTGACCCTTCAGGCCTCTCAGGAGGCGCTGGCCTTTAACCGCAGCCAGAAGAGAGTCAGCAGAAATTTGATTGCCTTTAAAAAATCTGACTTCTTAAAAAATCTTAAACTGGCTGCATTACGTGATTATTTCTGAGATTCTGATACGTTTTTAACCATGACCTATACACAGTTCTGGTTTGAAAATGTATCTCTTAAAATAATCACTTTATGCAGTCAGCTTAAGATGGCTTACTAGCAACTAACTAATTACCCTAGCAACAACCTAGAAACCACCCCTGTAATGTCAACCTAGCGACCACCATAGCAACCAGCATAGCAACCATGTTATTTATGCGTTTTAGCTTATTGGATGTTGCGTTAATGCAGACAACTTTTGATCCGTGTGCCCGATTTTCATAAATGAGGTACCGTTGGAATCCTTGGATGAGGCCGAGTTCCGTGCCACTGATCAAACCCACTCTTGCAGTTCCTCGGAACCGCAATTCTAGTTATATCTTCCTATTCACCCACTTTTTGGCCGAACTACTGCTCCTAGACCGTTTGAGCTATCGACGCGGTTCGAACTCCAAAAATTCAGGCCCGAACCGGTGTAACTTGCTTGTTGATTTCGTGTCGCTGGCCCTTGTCGTTTTCGCGGTATTCCCGTTTTTCTGCGTTTTTTGGGCCCATTGAAATGAATGGCGGAATGTTCAGAATTCAAATTTCGATTGTGACATCACAGCTCTAATTGCTTAAGCTTGCACCTGGAAGAGTTCTAAGCCACCTGGCAGAGCTATAATGGGCTGGGCTGGGCTGTCTGTGTATATGAAGGTGTGTGCATGTAACTTTTGACCCGTATGTCCGATTTTCATAAATGAGGTACCGTTGGAATCCTTGGATAAGGCCGAGTTCCATGCCCCTGATCAATTCTAGCAATTCTAGTTGGTTCAGTCCCTGCTTTGCAAAGTGTTGGCAAAGTGCCGTCGAAAAGGGCTTTTTTTTTTTTTTTTTACTTTTCACTGAACGGAGCTGGGGGGGCCAGCAGGGGGGCCAAGCTTTGACCAGTGGTGGCCGTGGCCCCCTGCCCTGGCCACCACGTAGCTCCGCCCCTGCTCTCACAAGTTAACTAGTGAAGCTAATATGTGTTCACTAGTTAACTAGTGGGCATTTATGCTGTCACTAGTTAACTAGTGTGCACAAACATGGCTCACTAGTTAACTAGTTGACAAAAATGGCTTGCATGTTGGCCTGATATCAAGATATCAGAATAAATGCTCAAGCGGCTGGCCAAATGACATAGAAGTTAACAAGTGGGAATTTGACATTCAGTAGTCAGCTAGTAAACATTTGTGTACCTTATTAGTTGACTAGTAAAATATAGAAGTCTTTAAACTAGTTAGCTAGTGCACATTTCAGTGTCCACTAGTTAACTAGTGAACATGCTGAGCATTACTAGTTAACTAGTTAACTAGTAAGATATGAAACATATGAACTAGTTAACTAGAGAGAATTTGGGCCTTACTAGTTAACTAGTGAGCATTTTGGCTGTCACTAGTTAATTAGTTCACACAGAAATGGCTCACTAGTTAACTAGTGGACAGAAATGGCTTGCTACACATGACAATTATGCCTGATATCAAGATATCTGAATAAATGCTCAATCGGCTTGCCATATTGGCCTGCAACCCAAGAGTCCTGGATTCGATTCCCACCTGAGCCATAGAGAGACTCTGAACTGAAACGTACCCAGGTAGTTGGACTGCATTGTTGTATGGGAATCTGCAGTACTAAGCCAACACTCATGTGTTGGACATCAACTGATTTAAATCAACATGCCGTAACCACCTGTGTTAAATTCCCAATTCCAAGTTCAATTCCAAATTCCCTATTGCAGGTATCTCATTAAAAGATACAAACCCTCACACACATACAGTACACACAGAATAACGGCATGAATTATTGTCCAGAATACACTGATCTGATGGCAGCTTTAAAAGTCAGACAAAGCTCAACCAAGCCGTCACACGCAGGGTTTTCAATGTCAACAACATTCAAGTATTCAGTTTAACATTAAAGTTTTAAAGTTAAACAATCTACAAATCAAACTTCCCTGTTGTCTGGACATTCATCTTCCAAGAGTTTCTTTACTTTTCTTCCTTCCAAATACACCTGAACTCAGCTGATCAGTGATCGCCAATCAGCTACCAATCAGCTGTTGATTATAGCACCTGTATATTCTGTGTTTGCCTGAAACTCTATCCTATGGTATCCTCAATATGAACATATACGCACACCGGCGCCGACATGACTGTGTTGTCACTTACCACGCACATCAGCGGCAAAGTTTTTTAACCGGCAAACACTGAATGAACAATGGATTTTCAACAATGGAGCGGTGCCGACAAAATAGAACTGAATCGTAATTTACATGGTGTGTGGAGTTGTATTGAGAACAATGGAATCTAATGTAATCAAATGTCGAAAGCGGAGTCCACCACACTCATGTGAGCACCAGTGTGTGTATTGGTCTTCACAGTCACAAACAAACTGCACAATAGCTCACTTGGTAAGTGAAGTGAGTTGCAATCAGCAGGTTGATTGCCTTGCCTGAGACACAGTTTGTCTGAATGTAAAATATGATCAATTTCTAAAAAGATTTTATGCTGGATCTTGGGAATCATGTCTAAGATATATTAAATTCCAGTGAAAGACCTTTTGATCATCTATACCCATTCTATATTCTCTACAGCATTCTGGAAAATGTAGTGTCAGCCACAGGAACTATATTGTGACTTCTATGATAATCTAGATAGAAAGATACTTTATTCATCCCGAGGGAAATGTTAAGGATCATTCAGTATCCAACTGTATAATTGATATTGTATATCAATTGTATAAACTCTCACAGGAACGTCAAATCTGTGATCTGGTCCACAGCTCAATGGTAAGTCATCCGCCTGCTGCCCAAAAGACCCAGGTTTGATTCCTGCCTGACAATGTCAAAGCACAACTTAGAATAGAAAAACCGCACTCTCAAGTATATTCTCTTTAAAAAATATATGGATTTGTGCATGCTACTATCACACATATTCAAGCTATTATTTGGAATGAGTATGATCTAAGGCAAATGACAGAGTGCAATCATATATTTAAGTATTAGGTCAGAAGTTCAATTGAACACACAACTGGCAAAAGTGTTCACCTTGCCCATGTTTTGGCCTCCAAAGTCAATGTCTCCTTCACATGGTCGTCTTTGTGGTAGCCACATTTACAAAAGCCCTCTCTGCCAAAGACCACAGTGACATAGTATGGGAATAGAGTGATACTTTGTAGGCCTTCTAAGGGAAGAATGTAATGTTTCTGAAAAGGTTTTTGAGTAAATCTCAATGTCCTCTTAGCTGTTCATAGTTATCTAGGGCAGTCAATAGTACTGCCCAGTATTTTGCTTAAAAGTCTTTGCCTCTAAGCAGGGCTGCAACAGTGCTGACATCCTCCAAACTATAGTAGCTGTCAGGGCCGGAGTGGGGCCACTTTTCAGCCCGGGAGTTTCAGGCCCAAGACCGGCCCACTTTTTTAGTGGTGGTGGAAATTGCATAAATAAGGCAACATTTCAGCTCTTACTATCCTGTAGTTTTTATTATAGGCTAATATTCCACTATTCCACAAGGATAGGTTGATAAGTTAACAAAAACAGGAAGGAAGAAATAAAGCATTTGAAATGTATCCCACAATTCCACTAAGAGGCATATTGAACTACTGTATTGTTTACATGTTTTTTCTGTATGGGTCAGCTATCATGTTGTTGTTTGGTGATTTGCTCCTTTACTACACCCACTTCTGAGCAAACAAGCCATATAGGTTGATCATGTAGACTACTGCTGTCATAGCCTACTGTTCTTTCTTCCATAAAATAACTTTAATTCATATGGTTAACTCTATTATCCTTTCTACTTGTCCCTATAGTCATAGTTAATTTCGGGCTATCATTTTCAGCGGGGGACTGGCTGATCTGATGCTCAGGCTACTTTTGTTTTTAGGCCTAGGCTACTGCATACACAGATCAAGCTTGAGTTTTGTTATCAATATTTGCATAATATTGGATGATACCAAAATGCTAATATTTTAATTCATTTAATATGTTACTTGCGAATAGGTTGACAACGCTACAACGTCCAGTAGGTTATTAGCCCAATTACGCCGTTATAATCATGGCTATCTCTCTTTACCAGTTGCCACTTATGTCTGTCCTCTTCCAAAAAAAATTGGAAGCATTGCACATTTGGCAGCATTTCCCTCCAATACTTTTCGTATTTTTTACCAGGCCTTTTCAGTCCCTCATGGCATCTTTCTACCATCCATCCTCTGACGCTTATCATACGGTAGGGCCGGCCCGGCTGGTAGGCCTAGGCCAGTGTTTCTCAAACTTTTTTTCTGGGGACCCACTTTTTAAAAATGACAGACTATCGCGACCCAACTCGTGACTGTGGTAGTTAACAAACTAGATCAGTGGTTCTCAAACTTTTTCTTTCATTCCGCACTTTGACCTCATCACTCTAAGAAAGTGGTAGGTCAAGCTTAAAATTGTCAAATTTATTGAAATAATGACAAGTTCTAAATATATCCTCTTCAACAGAGTTAACATCAGCTGGTGCTGCAGATATGATAATAAATAAATACATAACACACATATTTCTGTTTTCCAGCAACATATTAGGAAGTATAGGCCATTTTACAGCATTGTACAATATATTCAATGAAATACCAACATGCTGCATTAAATGGATCCATAATCCAGTCATACTGAGCACTGCTGGTTGGGAAATATTTTTGAAATAAACTTTGCAGGGATGTGATGTGTAGGCCTACTGTTTAATACATGGGATCACAAGAGTGCCTCCCAATCAGACGTTTCAGCGATTTCGCTCAGAAATCTCAAAGGCATAATAGCCTACTGTCGCGATCGAGGCGCCTGTCCCATACTCAATTTTTTTTGGTGAATAATCTTATTTGCTAGGTGAGGTAGGTGCTTGTCTTTGCCTTGTAACTGGACATTTAACTCAAATGTATCGCTAAGATATATCAAATATATCGCTAAGATAGGCCAGCTTCGTCAAGAAATGTTCATTAGTGAACGTGCTTGCAGATTCAAACATGCGCTCTTCCTCCAAGAAGAGGCGACTCGGAGCTCAAACACACGCGACAGCACTTTACCTCGGGAAAGCCACCTTGCCTTGCTGTGAAACAGTACAGCCTTTTGGTCAGCTACCATCTCTTCGCAAAGTGCGGAGAATAGACGCGCTTTTAAGGGCCGGGTTTTGATGAAATTCACCACTCTCACAACAACGTTCAAAATCTCATGTAGGTCGGGACTAACTTAAGCTGCCTTGACACGAGCGCTTCCCTGTGAATAACACAGTGCGTCTATTGCGCATCGGGTGCTACCTGGGCCCAGGCTACAGATAAAAAATAAAAAAAAAACCTCCTGTTTTTCACGTCAGTTCGCGCCCCACCTGGCATGCCTCCGCGACCCAGTAGTGGGTCGCGACCCACAGTTTGAGAAACGCTGGCCTATTCGAACTGACGCATATAGGCTAGTTAACATCAGATGGCATAGGCTAGGCCTATACAATGTTTTCAATATATAATTTTACATAAGCTACAGCTTTTAGGCCATTGATTTCATTAAAACATATGCTAATGATATTGATGAGGGGGTGTTTACAAGGCGGAGACCTAAAACCATCCGGCTGCGCACAAGTTGACGTTCATTTGTGATTTATAATGGGCACATCTGGAAGGGTGGCGTACGCACGTTTTTTTGTGCTTAGATCATTTCTGAAATGATCGTACGTGTGATTCAGAGAAAACGAACGTACGCACAAAAAAACGTGCGTACGCCACCCTTCCAGATGTACCCATTATAAATCTCAAATGAACATAAACTTGTGCGCAGACGGATGGTTTTAGGTCTCCGCCTTGTAACACCCCCTCATCAATATCATTAGCATATGTTTTAATGAAATCAATGGCCTAAAAACTGTAGCTTATGTAAAATGATATATTGAAAACATTGTATAGGCCTAGCCTATGCCATCTGATGTTACCTATATGCGTCAGTTCGAATAGCTTAACTAATTATGTTTTTTCCAGCAAAGCTTTCTGGAAAGAGATCGTATGCATCCATGTCCATTGTCCTCTGCTCTCTTTCATTCCTTTTGCTTGCAGTAATGTGAATAATCAACATTTCGTATGTTTAGGCCTACTTTGTAGAAAAAAAATGGGTAGGCCTAGCTTATGAAGGAAAGACCTCTAGGCCTATATAATCCTGTACGTTATGGTACAGTAGGCTACTGTACGTTTCCAACATGACCCAGGGTAATATGCTGATTTAGCCTACAAAACAGAGGACTAAATTATAAGCGTTATGTCATGTAGGCTTAACGTTTCTTTTAGGGTAGGCTATGTTTTTGCTGAAAAAGTAGCCTAGTTCGCCGTTCATTTTTCATTCATTCTGCATATCTTTGCCATCATTTTCTTTCAATAATGTCCAATGGCTTAAACATTGTCCTTTATTGTTTGCTTTAGGCTTACCTTTATATTTTATCCTACATTATTCAACTCACGTATTGTCATCTGATCTTGGGCACTGCCAGTCAAAAAAAGCAAACAGGTGCGCGCTCTGCACTACGCAACACTAAATTTCTTGCTTTCAGAGGATAACTTCCGTCCCTGGTTGTGTAGGCTATATATGATATAAAATATCTATAGCCTACATTGTATAGCTTACAGTCAAATATTACCTTTCTGTTACGAAGCTGGGAATAGGCCTATGAGCGCAAATAAGGATGTAGTGGAGGCTAAACGCGAATAAACGCAGTTTATCCACCTGAAATTTCAGAAATAGAGTTTAGGCCTACCCACCTCTTATTAGAGTTTATCCACCTCTCAAAAAAGTTTATTCACTTTTAACATTGGAATTTTGAAAATGCATCGCACTTAGACCTCAGATTATTTGCAGTACCCCGGCATTACCACAATCGTGGTCGTACGTCAAGTTTGAACCTGACGTGGAGATAAGCACTTTTCCACGTCAAAGACGGTTTTTATAAATCTGAGCGTTGGCATGGATTTGAGCGTACGCACGGTCTAAGATCAAATCTGTGCGTAAGAACGCTTTATAAATGAGGCCCCAGGTCTGCAGCAAAAGGCAACGTTTTTAAGATGTCAACAATAGGCGAATCCGTGTAACAGGTTCTCATTTAATTTGCAGTTATCCTTGCCAACTATCATTCCATGGGCTGTAATGGAACTTGCCCTCTTGAGTGCAGAGTCTGCTTGCATTTAATGGTCAAAATATTTATAAATATTCGAATATTAATAAAGAAACGAGCTACGAATATGATTTTTGAGCAAAAGCCCTAGTGTGTGTATATATTGTAGCATCATACATGATATTATATCATATTGTATGCTCATTGTTATGTCAACGTTATGTTGTTGCATTTTAATGCATAGGTTTATGTCACATGATCAATTTGTTGCTATCATCTGTGTACCCTGTAGATATTTTAAAATGTATATATTTAATCTTTTTTTCTTTTGTCTGTTTCCTTCTCCTCTCCAGTGAAAATGGAGCTGCTAGAAAATTACCCTAGCCTGCTGCAGGACCCTGGACCAACAGTCAAGAAAGTGCTTGTTTCAGTACACTTAGATGGCACTGAAAAATGCAAAAAAGTTTTTTCCATTTGCAGTGCTTCACAGCTTTTACAAGCCTGCCACTCCGAGTTTTCTCACCCAGTGGAATTACAACGATTTCTACACTACAACAGTGACTTCAAAGACTACATTGACTGTGACAGTAGTGTAGATCTTAAGGATTATGACAGATTCCAAGTATGGGTATCCACTGTGATCCATTTGGAGTTGGTGGAGTGTGTAGCACCACATACTGACAGTGAAAATGTGAGTATTTTAAGGGACCGTTCGTTATTTATAAACGGGATCACCGGAGGGATTTTGAGTGCTTCGATCAAAAGTTGCATGACCCTCCCCTGCCTGCAATATAATTTTCAACGACCCTCCAGCAGCATTTTCAAAAATGACATGACCCTCCCGGGCCAATTGTCGATGTCTTCCGCCCACGCTCGCGCTATGATAACACATCAACATATGCTACCGTCCTAAAATCAACCTCTGCTTTCTGATCTTACACATCACACTTCAACAAAGCACACTGGGTAATAACAAATTCAACACATGAACTTGTTGCTATGGACTCGTCTCTAGGCTTCCTCAGTCATTGTAAAGCTGCCGAAGCTGAACATTATCCAAAACTCAATTTCTCAGACGAGCGTCAATTTGGGAGCTTGCTACACTCCTTCCTTCTCAAATGACTTGAAAAGGCCGTTTGCACAATTTCACAAATAATCACAGGGACCGAAAAATACCTAACATGCCAACTTTTTCCCGGTTTATCATTTTAACGTTTCCCTGCTGTCTTGCCGTTTTAATATTTTCCCGTAGAATATCCCATGTTACTGTAATACTCATAACATTAGTCCTGCATTCTGCACTGTCTCTGTGTTGTCCTGTTGTTACCCCTTGCCCTTCCAGTGAAACAAATGTATTCAAATAATCGTTTTGCTTGCTTGAATGCGAACTCAGAGTGATGTTAACCTAGGCCTATTTAAGTTACAGTAACGACTTGGTTGTCGTGAGAGCAAGATTCATTAGCGCTTGCGGTGTTCGGCCGTAGGCTATGCCTACGTGCGCACCTGCCAGGCTAGACAAAGAATTTCCCCTGTATATTCACTCCAAGTTGGCCTACCATAACTTACCAACTACACTGTAGACCATAAACTGGCTATTTATATGACCAAATGTATTTGTTCAACTTTATGAAGCAGAATTACGCACTGCTACTTGGAACTTAGGCCTAACACATTTTTGTTGGCAGGAGAGAGAATGACAGCATTAAGAAATTGCACTTGTTGCTGGTTACCAATAAATACTATATTTTTTTTTGCAAACAACAAAAACAGAAAGGATGGAGACAGCAAAGCTAGAGATGGGCAGGAACAAGGTTAATTGGTAGAAATGCTTGTCAAAACGTTAGGAGCTGGATGTGTGGATGAATGAAGCACAAGTATGCTTTGTGTTAAGCATGCACACTGTTTAAAGTTAGGCTACACGGTAAACTACAAGTAAACGAAAGTTAAATTTAGCTTTTTTAGGTCTGGATAAAGTTGACCAAATGGATATAGGCTGTTAGGCGTGAATAAAGTAGGCTACTTTGTTGCTCCAACCCTTCCAACGTTAATGGGGACGAATGTTGACATTTTCGTATTTTGCGTGAGAAACCCGGGAAATCTCCCTCATTTTCATTGTTCAATGTTGACAGAGCTATGGAACGAAAGAGAACGTTATATGGCGACAGAAATCAACAATCAAACAAGCCACTTTGATTTTTTGCTGTTTTCATTAATACAAAAGATGGGTGACCCTCCCTCCTAGACAAAAAAAAGTTAGGTGACCCTCCCCTCAACAAAGAATAAAAAGACATGACCCTCCCCTATTTTCCTCCGGTGACCCCGTTTATAAATAACGAACGGTCCCTAAGGGATCTCATATTATGGCTATTTTTGGAATGTTAACTTGAATTATGAATCAATAGCATTTCCCTTAATAGATATATTTATGACACAAGATCGTGATGCCAGTGAGCAATCGTGCACAATAGTGACATTGTTTGACATGAATAGAGAATCTTAATCAATATCATTAACACTGGAGTTTTGTTATTCAAATGGCGGTGTCATTTTTTCCTACAGTTTGAGGTTTGACTGGTTATCTTTTAATGACTGCATAACTCCCCATTCTAACCAACTTATTTGAGAGGCATGTTTGTTCTTGTGTCTCATAGAAAGATCTGACTGCTGATCGGCTCAAGTCTCTTATTGAAAAGAAGGCTCAAGACATCCTTAAAGAATATGAGGATACAGGAACACTATCCACCAGTACCAGAAGAAAGCTTGTAAACATAAGTGTCAGTGACCTAGTCGAGAAACATGGATTGTAAGTTATAGATATTCATTGTTTTGATGTACATTATTTTCCCTTTTGTTCTTTTTATCCACGTCTATTCAACTAAATTGGATCATCTGCACATGAAATGTGTAAATAAAGTCCAGTGGTGATGGACTTGTCGTTAAATCATTTGTTTTGCTCTACAGTTATCCCTCTGGACCAGAGAAACTGTTTTTGGCAAAATCATTGACAACACTCTTCCCGTCACTGAAAGTGATGGTCTGTGGAGATGGTGAAGGATTTGTAAGTATTGATTTAAAATTGGTGAAGTATACTCTCTCTGATGGAGGTTTAGTTTAGTCAGTATTTTCTGGTTTTTAGCTGCACTGCATGAGAAATACTTAGGATTTCTTGTTTGTACAAGAGGATATAATGAAATCCCACAGAAGTAGCAGTAGTAGTCGCCATGCTTCTTGAATATACATATTGTTGGCAACTGTCAGGATAAAGTGCAAATGAGACTCCAAGAAGGATTAAGTTCAAAGTGCCAAAATGGGAAGCATAAAGCATTGAATTAGCTGAAACGTGTACTAGCAAGTGAACAGTATATATATTATTATTATTTTTTTTTTTTAATAGGAACATTTCTATGACCCTTTGTCACATACGGGATTCATAGAAATGAGGCTACGAAATATCAGACGAAGCCTAGAAGAGGGCCAGCGACGCTACCACAAGAGAAAATTGGGTTGTAATGCTGCGTTGGCTCAGCCATCTACAGTGCAGCCATCTACAGTGCAGCCATTAGATGATAAAGAAATTAGTGAATGGTTGTCAATCATCAAAAGGATGAAACCATCATCAGAGAACATGGGACCAATAAAGACTGCAATGGAGAAAACTTTCAGCCATCGCCGAAATTGGATCAGCACCCAGTCTCCGACTGTTGCAGACATTGTCCAACAGTATCCTCGGTTTATAGACGTCCCGAGTCTGGTGAGTCTTTTCTTTATTGATATGTACTTGTTCTTTGCTTTTCTTGTAAAGCAAGCTTGATTGGGGTAAACTTTCTTCTTGTGTGTAAACAACATTTATGTCTTTAGTTTTAGGTGAGGTGTCCTGTTCTGTTTCCCACTCTGAGGTTTCCTGTGTTTTCCCGTTAATGGTTTTCTTAGCATGTTTTCCTCAGTCAATATGAGAGCGTAAGGACAGGGGATGTGGTGATACTGTGTGAAGACCTCTGAGGAAAATGTATGGCTACCCAATTAAACTTGTTTTCCTATGTTTCCTGTATCAGCTGGATGCAGAGTTTGTGAAAATGTTCAACGGGAAGGCAGAGCTGCTCATTAGGAGGTGGGAGTCATCATTCATCCCCAAATTGAGGAAGATTGCTGCTCTAGAGAAGGGAGTCGTGTTCTCCTTACTTGATCAGGCTGGAGACCAGAATGATGGTAAACAATTTTCATTTTTTGAATGCTTTGCCTCTGCTTTTTGTGTAAACGTATTTGGCATATTTAACTTTTTGCTTATGTCCTTCAAATAGATGAGGTATGCTACAGTACATTACAGATTCTGACTCACCTACTTCCACCAACTGCGTCAGGAAGGGGATCAGCCTCAACCCGATGCAGTGTGAAGTCGGCCATTTCTTTCCTGATCAACTTTGTGCCGGTATGTAGTGTACGTGCACCATGAAGGAACATAATGAATAGGCTCCAGGTCAGAATGATGTGTATAATAAATGTGTACACTTTATTTCAGCATGGGACGAGCATCTCCTCCATATGCACTTATGATGAGGGGTCTTCAAGGACGCAGCCAGAGCTTGTCTGCATCGGCCATCTGACGAGCCCAGCACGACAGTTCGTCATTGTTTCCAGAAATGACAGAGTCACAATTCCACTGCATGATGACAGCTTAACCTGTGCTTTGGACAAGCTCTTCAAGTTCTACTGGGTATGCAACGTTGCTTATCCTGCTCAGCTTGCATCAGTTTTCATGTTTTTTGAACACATTTATGACTTGCCAGTGACAAAGACTGTTAGACGACCCAAAGTTTTGGAACTCCTTGGGAAAGTCCAGGCTTTGGCTTAAAGAATGTCAGTATGTATATTTGCCCTGTGTGCAAACAGCCAGTTCCTGGTGAGATCAGGAAACTTCGCTGGCATCTCCGCATTGTACATTGTTTATCTGATAGTCAGAACTATACTCTTATCTGCAGTCAAAATGGCTGCCAGCGTACCATAATCTTAATTCATTGTCAAAACATCTTTCAAGAGAGCATTCATCTGATAATGCAAGCAGTTTGTCTGACCACACTTCAGATCACATAACAACAAATAACTTCACAGAAGCAGGTCTTATATCAGACACTGCAGTATCTGATGATGCAGATGATACAGTATCTGATGCCACAAATACAGACACATACAGAGGTCCTTCACTGACTAGTTATGCAGCTACTTATGTTGCTCAGATGTACTCTGCCTCAAATACAACTTTAAGTGATGTACAAAGGAGTGTAACTTGCACTAAAGAACTGTTGGACAGAACAACATATAGCCTTCAACAATCTACTATGTCATTGCTGAGAACTTTGTCAATATCAGAGGACAATGAGGGTGTTGTGTCACGGATGAAGGAATTTGAAAGTGCTCGAAATGTTTTTGATGATTTTAATAACCCATACAAAATGACTAAATATTTTGAGAGTGAATACTCACTTGTGAAGCCAACAGAGGTCTTCCTAGGCCATAGAGCTGACACCACTAGAAGAGGTGGGTTAGTCAAACAATTACTAACAGCTAATACCTTTCAGTATATTTCCATTCTTGAGACTCTGAAATTCATTTTCTGTAATGAGCGATTGCAGTCGTTATATTTGGACTCTCATAAGAGTACTGATGGAAAGATGCGTGACTACTGCGATGGCGCTCACTTTGCCAGACATGTCTTATACAACAAGGATCCAAATGCCCTTCAGATACAGTTATATTTTGATGATCTGGAGACAACTAACCCTCTGGGCTCAAAAACCAAAATCCATAAAATGGGCGCTGTTTATTTCTCCTTACGAAACTTGCCACCGAAGTTCAATTCAAGCCTGGGTAACATTCATCTCTGCCTTTTGTTCAATTCAATTGACAGAGAAACATACGGTTTTGCTAAGATATTTGAACCCCTTTTAGAAGATATAAGATTTTTGGAATGCTATGGTTTAGAGCTTGAGATGAAAGGAGAGTTGCACTTGTTGTATGGAACGGTGTGCCTGTTTACAGGTGACAACCTAGCGTGTCACTCATTGTGTGGCTACTTGGAAAGCTTTTCTGCGAACAAGTTTTGCCATTTTTGCCTTGTTGATAAAAACATGGCTCAAAATGTTTTTGATGAAGATGAGATTGAAAGGCGAAACAAAGAAAATTACCAACAGCATGTTGCTTTAGACGAAGGATCTATGACCGGAATCAAACAAGATTCATGTTTAAATACTTTGAAGTATTTCCATGTCACAGAAAATGTGGGAGTTGATATAATGCACGATGTCCTGGAGGGAGTTGCACCTTTAGAGGTGAAACTTTTACTCAGACAGTACATTTATGAGGAAAAACTGTTGTCCCTAGAACAGTTAAATGACAGAATAATGAACTTTGACTATGGGTATTCAAATGACAAAAACAAACCCAGCATCATCCTAAATTTGAAGACATCTGAGACTGCAGTCAGACAAACTGCAGCACAAATGTGGTGTTTGCTACAGATCTTACCTTTCCTTCTTGGAGACTTGGTTAATCCAGGTAGTCTACACTGGCAACTATTTATATTGTTACGCGAAATATGCAACATCATCTTTGCTCCTATTGTAAGCACAGGTCTTGCTGTATATTTAAAACAGCTGATCATAGACCATCATAGGCTGTTCAAAGAATTGTATACAGGAAAAAAACTCATTCCTAAACACCATTTTATGGTACATTATCCTAGCATGCTGGTCCAATTTGGGCCATTATCTAGACTTTGGTGCATGAGATTCGAGGCGAAGCATAACCCACTCAAGAGGCAGGCACATGTTGTGTGTAATTTTAAAAATGTGTCAAAGACTCTGGCATACAAAAACCAGGTTCAGCAAATGCATTATTGGAGGTTTGGCCAACCACTTGAGAACCAAATGTGTGTTCCAAATGCGTTTCCAGTTATTCTAAGATCATTACCAAAAAGTGATCAACTTGTTGACATCCTAAGGTTAAAGCTGGATTTCTTTTCAGAGACAATGAGTATCTCTCATACTGTTAGTGTGTGGGGACAGACGTACAGAACAGGAACTCTAGTAGTCATTGAAAAGAAATGTAATGAGCCAGTGTTTGGAGAAATTGTTCACCTCTTCCCTCAGGTAGACAATGGGACCCTTCTAGCATTTGTGAATATTGTGCATGTAGATTTTTTTGACGATCATTTTTATGCATTTTGTGTTGAAAAAAGTGAAGACTTCAAAGTGGTGAAAATTCCTGATGATTTGCTAGACTTTCGACCACTTGACTTTCAGAAACCTTTCAAAGGAAACAAAGTATATGTTAGTCCTCGATACAAAGTTATTTAAGTTTCTTTTTTGAGTGATTAACCTTCTTTAAAAAAGTTTAAATTTTAAAGTAAGCCGAAACTAAGGTTATATTCCGCATATGTTTTGGACTATATCTTGTGTGTATTGTATTATCTGCTATGTGTTCTCAACTGAATTTTATGAATGCTTTTCCTGTGAGTAAGTGATTAACTTTTTTAAGGGACCTGCTGTCCTCCTGGGTTGGGTTGGGGGGTGGGGGGGGGGGCAGGAGGGTTAAAAATGTTAAAATGTTTTGTATTAAGCCTAGATAGGCATTTTTATGAATAACTTGAAGGCAATGTTAATGTTGACATATGAAAAATAAACATTCCAAAGTATTTTTCAACTTGGATCTTCATCTTTATTCATATTGATTAACATTGTGGAATGACACATAATTGTGTTGGATAACTGGAATTCCGAGCACACTAATGTGTAAATAGCATTTTCACACGTAACACATAACTGTGTTAAAATGACACATTATTACACATCCTTGTGTCACTATATTGACACAACTTATGTGTCCGTATGCTTACACATCATCTGTGTCACCATTAACACAAGTTGTGTTGTCCCAAAGAGAACTCATTGATGTGTTGAAATTCAACAAATGTTGTGTTGTTTTTAACACATTCATGTTTAGAGTGTAAGAACGCTTTATAAATGAGGCCCCAGATTTGCATGCTCATGCAAATAGACATGACTCAGACCACACTCGTGCTCACACAGACACGTACGTGCACAGTAGGGATGTGACGCTTGAAACTGACGTCCCGAATCAGTGTTAAGCTTTCAAAGCCAAGTGTTTCGAAACACTGCTCAGAGTGCTCAAAAATCAAGCAAATACATTGTATTGAGTTTTTATGATGATTTAAAATGATTTAGAGAACACTAGCGGCAGCAGTAGGCTACATTTGAGTGTCACTTGATGTGGTCTCCCATACAACTACTGGCCTTGGTCATGGGAGACCACATCAAGACCAATACTGCAGTGTGTAGCTTTTGACTTAAACATAGGTTACACAGCCAGCCATGGACTTGAATAGACTTCTTCTCACCAAAACATACACAAGGTCAAAGCCTGCAGACCAGACCGGACAGATGGACCCACCTCTCAGCCTGCACGTAGAAGCAGCACTCCTTCTTGATGTTCTCCTTAATCCAGGAACAGTCCTGTGTAATCCCCATTAAGCGGGGTAGGATACTGTATTATGTATAGTGCCTATAAAAAGTATTCACCCCCTTGGATATTTCCCCTTTTACTGCTTTTATAAATTAAATCTTAATCAATTTAATTTGGCCTTTTTTTACAATCATTTTACAAATATTCCCTCTAGATTTCTACAAAACAATGTTAATTCATTAAAAATATATAATGCAAAATAAGTGTTTGCATAAATAATCACCCCACTTAAAGGGATACTCCACCATTTGGGGAATTACGCTCATATGTGACCCTGCAAGGCGAAACCAGTCGCTTTGGTAAAATTTAGAAAATTAAGTTATTGTGCTCACATGAATGGCCATAAACTAAGTTTTCCAATGATATGTATATCGAGGGTAGCCTACTGCAAAAAGTATCGCTAAGATAACCGCATCCAAAGTTGGAATGGTTCTCCCGTCACGATATGCCAGAAGAGGAGAAAATCACCTTTTTAAGTAAATTGTCACGTGCTATAGTAGTACGGAGCCCGTGAGGTGACATGAAAAAAAAAAAAAAAACCGAAGGTAAAAAAAAACAAAAAAACTGAGAAAAGGTATGTACTTGGGACAAACACTGACTAGGTTTGCGAGATCTTGAGTTTGTTTTGCGAGATCTCGAGTTTGTTTTGCGAGATCTCGAGTTTCTTTTGCGAGATCTTGACTTTCTTTTGCCAGTCTCACAAATCCATCAATGCATTATGAGAACTACTAGAAATGTTCCGGAGAGCTTTAGCCACTGGAATTAGGTTGCAGTTCCTTATTTTGGCATCTGCGTTGGTCTGAGGTTGCGTTCCACACTGACTGACAAGCCAACCTAGTCAGGGTGCGATTTGTGAAAAAAGCCGAGGGGGGGGCGTCATCGCTCCTACACATCACTCCATCCTAAACCTCGATTTCAATAGTCAATTTGATTTCAGAGGCTTTAAAAATATGAAGTTTCGTTTCCCTTTCTTTAACTTGTTTAGCATTCTGCAGTGAGTCAAGACCAGAAGTTAACGTTACCGGCACACACGCACAGTGATAGTCTTTTGATTTTAGACAGGGCCGGTTCTACGTTATTCTGTGCCGGGGAGCAACAAGCCCACGACCGCAACAGCCATTATGGTCTAGGTATACGCACGCAGCACAGGCGAGCACAGGCTACCAGGAGAAACATCAAGCAATTCAGATCAATTAGTTAAAATAATATAGATGAACCATACAATTGCAAGCGACCATGCCACAGCGGGCTACTGTATTAATGTCATCATTGTCCTACCGTATCCTCGAACTCGTCTATTGCCCGAATGTGAAGCCAAGAACCATACCTTCTTTGCGTTCTCTCCCTCCTTTTTTGTATTTTCTATCCTCTGTTTATGTTCTTTTTTCTGGCTACCAAATTTATTTACAGCCATTTTCCCACTAGTTTTGCCTACCAAGCATACGCGTAGCCGCGGCCAGGCCTGTTTACTTGTCAGTCTTGCCCGTTAATTAGGCTTTCCTTCGTTTACGTCCACCATCTAAAAAAGACGCGCAAGTCAACACTGCGCTGATAGTTCAAGAATCAATAAAATCGCGTAGGCTACAGCCGGCAGCTCCGTAATTGTCAGGTGTGATGAAATGCGTTCAATATTCCACTTTTTATGTCATAAACGCTGCATGCCTATGAAAAGGCTTTGCAGTAGGATTGTCCGATGGTCAAGCTGTTGCTTCAATTTGTGTTTTAATTTATGCAACGCACCGATGCTGGGTTCATGCAGTTTTGCGCAAGTTTAAAATGTTTAGCCCACAGCATAATGTGTCATTTTTGTACAATAAATTCCACTTTTCATGTCATGAATGTAACATGCCTATGATAAGGCTTTGAAGTTGTCCAATATGGTCAATCAATTGTGTTTCGTGTGACGCACTGAAGCTACATTCATTGTTTTGCTCCAGTTGGAAATGTTTTTGCGTAATTTGTCAGCTATGATCAAATGCCTTCAATAAATTCCACATAAATATAACATGCCTATGATTAATGTTTGTATGGCCACCCATTTGAACATTTCTGGCTACGCTACCGAGAACAGAATCTCTCAATCTCACATCTTGACAGGTCACGTCTAACGTCCTACTACCGGGGAGCCTAACTTTTGATACATTTTTAAAAATAAATCGTTATCAGCCAATAGGGAAACTGCCAGAAACAACAAGCAACAACGCTTTAAGCTGGTAAGTGAGACACATCGATGAATGCACACTTAATGCAGAATCACCACAGAAAGCATTTATTTGATTATTTATTTTTCTGCCCCCCCCCCCCCCCTCCAGACCGGGCCGGTGCTGTTGCTCCCGTTGCTTCCCGTTGCGTCTCTTTCAGTGATTTCGCCGACAATGACACTGCAGCCTGGCCTGCATTTATGCGCGAAGCCCGTTAGTTTTGCTCTTGTTCGCCGCATGCTGGCAAAACAAGGCACTGCAACGTAATTTCAGTGACTGAAGCTCTCCAGAACGTTTGTGCTTCTGCATTGATGGATTTGCGAGATCTCACAAAAGAAAGTCAATATCTCGCAAAAGAAACTCGAGATCTCGCAAAAGAAAGTCAATATCTCGCAAAAGAAACTCGAGATCTCGCAAAACAAACTCAATATCTCGCAAAAGAAAGTCAATATCTCGCAAAAGAAACTCGAGATCTCACAAAACAAACTCAATATCTCGCAAAAGAAAGTCAATATCTCGCAAATATCTTGCCAAAGAAACTCGAGATCTCGCAAAACAAACTCAAGATCTCGCAAACCTAGTCAATGTTTGTCCCAAGTACATACCTTTTCTCAGTATTTTTTTTTTTTTTACCTTCGGTTTTTTTTTTTTTTTCATGTCACCAGTGTGAGGGCACAGTAATTATTAGCCTAATGGTAGCATGACTTTGAAGCGGATGACTGACTATGTGCAGTTTCATCAACCGTGCAGTGAGTGTCTTTTTCTGCCCCCTAGTTAATACTTGGGACGGTCATGTGTCACTATAGAATATAATTAATGTATTTCGGGGGAAGTAAGGGACTGTACGATATTTATCGGGGGGGAGGGCCGGTCGTCAGGGGGGGGAGGGCCTAAGAGAATTTTTTTAAGTCTTAGGGGAAGGCCCAGGAGAATTTTTTTGGCCTGGGGGGAGGGCCGAGGAAAATTATTTTTTCCTGATCCATGATATTTTTTTCCCCTGATCAATGATCCATTTTCGATATTTTAAAAGGTTTGTAGGCCAAAACATGATTCACGTCTCTTTGACAGAGTGGGCGAGTCCAAAAAGTCGCAACCCTACCTGAATCTCCCACAACTCCCCTCATAAGCTTGCAGGTCACCCGCGGTTATGAGTCATAAACCAAATATTTTAATGATATTCGGGTCATTTGCGGGCGGGTCAGTTAAAATTAATTAAATATATATGTTCTACAAATAGGCCTACTTAAAATATCACGAGAAGGCTAGCATCAATACAGTAAAGCATCAATACAGTAAGTCAACAGTAAAGAAGCTGAAGACGCGAGTTAAAATAATAAAGACACCCCTTCAGGAAAAGCGATATAGGCTATGGGAAATATTGGGAAAAGTTCTTAAAGAAGATGACAGTAGTACAAGTTATGGTCTATGTAGGCCTTCTTGCGAAGCCATTTAAAAGTATGACAGCCGAAACGGGCAGCCTGCAGGAATAAATCTTATGGCACAGACTACACAGCCATATCTACCGGTATGTATAGGTTCGCGCATGCATAAAAGTTACCTTAGTTTGTTGTGTTTGTAACTTTAAACAGTGGATGTGCTTTAGTAAAGCTTTGTGCTTCATTCAGCATTTTAAACCAGTTCTTACGCTAACGTTTTGACCAGCAATGTATCTCTCTTGCCTACCTTGCCTCCCCATTTCTATTTTCGAAAGAAGTATGTCCATGGCCAAATCTTATACTGTTCTAATCCTTGGTGGTTGCGTGCGTGCTTGCGCTCTTATTCTCATTCTCTCTCCTGCGCAAACATTATGTCCTGCATGCCTGCGTGTAGTTCTACTGCATAAAGTTTCGCAAATAAATTAGTTTGTTTTATAGAAATGGACGCAGGCTATAACCAAAAGCACACATTTTGTAAATAAGCGGGTCGGATCGCGGGTCGGGTATAATTTTGTCCTAATTAATATTCGCGGTCCGAGTTGCGGTCGGGTTGATTAAAATATCGGGCGACCGCGGGCCGCTTGTGACCAAACACGCGCAACACTGGTTTGTAGCCCCGTGTGTGTGTATGTGTGCTTATGACATTTGCTGGCCGTTTTAACCTTGTAAACGTCATTTTCCGACCAGTTTTATTTGATTCACGTAGGGGGGAGGGCCTAGGAGAATTTTTTTTGAGCCGGGGGGAGGCCCCTGGGAAAAAAAATTTGACCAGGGGGGAGGGCCAGGCAGAAAATGTTTAACCCGATCGTCTGGCGACCGGCCCTCCCCCCGCTAAATATCGTACAGTCCCTAAGGGGAGAGGAAGTTCTGTGTACACAGATTGTGTGTACTTTTAAAATGCGCTACGTCAATGGAAAACTTCTCCTGGTCCCTAAAATGACGCCGGGATATTTCTAAAAGTTAGTGCTTTTGACCGTCTTTCACATTCATATTCGGTTACATCTGCCAAGAATGATAGAGAGCCAACACATTGAGTAAATTTTAGCTCTACCGTAAAACCTTATAGCGGCGTGGACAAAGGGAATGACTGCTAATGTGTTGAATCTTCACCTAAATAAAGTCAGTTTAACAGTCAAAATGTTTTTCCGTGAAATTTGTTCACAATATGAAAGTGTAGACTGTATGTCGAATTGTGTGAAAACGTGAAATTCGACATTTTAACCCGTACATTTGTTTATGTAGATTTTCTCAAAATAGCACCATGTGCAAAGCAGTTTCGCCTTGCAGGGTCACATCTGCGAACGTACCATGGGCGCAGCAGCAAAATGATATCACGCAGCACTTGCGACAACACATGCAAATCGACAAAACACTTGCAAATAGACAAAACACAAGCAACTTAAGAAAACATCTTCATCAATTTGACAAAATGAATAGCCTACCTATTATCCTGCAGGTGGAATATTTTGCGCTTTAGCAAGGGGTGGGTGTGACCTTAGACAGTCTTTATACAAAATTCAGTCAGGCAATCAACCAAGTTATTCAGCAAATACACTTTACAAGTTTACTTTACATTTCTTCTTATCAAAATGGCATTTGATTTGGAAATGAAAATATTCAGGAAAAATAAAATATATTCAAGACTTTTCAAGGGCCCTTTTCCCCCTTGGGCCCTAGCCCTCTGTTGCATAAATTATCACCTTTACTTACAAAAAAAATTAAAGGGGGGTAGTTGGTAAATTGTTACCATATAACAATGCGCAAATGTGGAAAATGCTGTAAAATCCCATTTTTCTTTATCTCATTACAAATCTACAAACATAATACAAATTTAACTGTATTTTGTATTGTAAGTGATGCTATCATGGTAATATTGTTATAGTGTCCACCTTGGAAAATAAATAGTCTTATAGGGACATAAAGTAATTGTTTTGATCAAAACCAACATTTATGTTAAAAAATGTCATCATTTAGATTACTTTATTTTCGTTTAGATGACTAGATGGGATTCATTTCCCAAATTCATAGGGTTCTATTGCAGTCAGAGGACATATTCAACTGAAGTGAGACCGCACAGTCACAGAGCCCTCCCCTTCAGAAAGCGTGCAAATCCATGCTGCCATAATTTCCTGCAAGTCCTAAAATGATTTTGACCTGCATTCATAAGCCAATATTAAACCATAATTAGCCACTATGTCAGTGTAGGAGTCTACTAGGTTGCTGTAAATGGCAGAGGATTGTGAGGGTCTGGAGTCTGTGCAGGCATGAGGCAGTTAGCCTTTCACAGAGTTGCGCTCCCATTCTCAGCTCCTGATATCACAAAGAGGCATTTACACCTGACCTTTCTGCTTGTTAGAAGGAACTTCTACCTAATGACCGGAATATTCTATACGATAAACAGTTGTGGTTTTATGATGCTGAGGGTATGAACTTCACTGATAAAATAGATAACCGTCAGCCATACAACATGTTTGCTTATTACAGTTCTTGTATATTTCAGGATTGCCTTCTATTTTGTCACGCCAGACTGTAATTAACTCTGAGATAAATGGAAGTACTACTATACTGAATACTTTTATCTACCCTCTTATTTGAAATGGAAGTTACAGATGTGCTATAATTTATATGAAAGGTCATGTGTCCAAGTCCTATTTTCTTGCATGTACTGTATGGAGCATCAAAGACCACTAGATGGCAGGCCAGTGGTCTTTGATGCACATTAGATGGCAAGCAGGTACATTTTACCTCCACTGCTAAAAACACTACACTCCAAGCCATTTGAATGGGTAATTATTTTTTTGAATTTCCCCTAGGGATCAATAAAGTATCTATCTATCTATCTATCTATCTAATTTTGATTGAGACATTTGAATGGGTAATTTTGCAAACTGAAAAATACATTAGAAGTGAAAAAAACTTCACACAGAGCCAGATATCCTTTACAGCACAAGATTTATTCACCAATATACATATTCATTTTTCTCTGCATTGCAGACTGAACTTTATATTGTCTCACACTCTTTTGTACATTTGTTTATTTACAGATTTAAAATATTCTTTTCCGTCCCATTTACAACATCAATAGTACAGTGTTTCACATCTTTGAGTTGCTCTGTTTACAGTCTTAGAATTGGACCTTTACATCTATTTATTTATTTTTAAATCATGGACTCATGCGGTCAGACCCAACCAGAACAATGAGGCCACACACAGACCAGGACCATGCATGTGCATTCTGAGAGTCCAACTGACCAGAACCACCCATAGCATGGCTAGCCAACGTATCTTTAAAAGGATGTGGCCTAAGAAAAACAGGGAATGGTTATTCATTGGACTGAGACACAAGCTTGTCCTAGGAACCCCACTCTTCAATCTGGGAGCAGCAACTCTGACCTTCAGTTCTCCAACAGTAAGGGCCTGACATGGCTATCTTTTTTGCAAGTCTCAATGGTCACTAGTTAATTTCTTTCTCGCTTCTGCATATGTTCATTCTTTTGATCCACACAGACAATAACATACGGACAAATAAATTTGAAAACATTGCATAGAAATCACCTGTGATGTGAAACGGGGGGAAAAAAGAGAAGGGATTTCTGTTGAAGGTCGAAGTTACTGTGTGGTGAAATCAGCGTGACAATCCTGAGATGGTCCAACATGTGGATATTTGGTTTGAAATGAAGAGGGAGATAAATGTGAACATTACACAGCAGACACCTCACTACCCTGCAACTCCAGCCATAAAAAGATTTGTTGTATGGGACAAAAACAAATGAACAAAAAAATCCTAGATGTGGATGTGTGTGTGTGTAAGTGTCTGATTCAGCATGTCAACATTGGTCACATGACAACAGAGTGGGCTGAGGATTGGATAAAGTGCATCATATGAGGACGACGCCCACACTCTCAATATCACACGAGACAAATCAAAATGAAGAACTAGACACACACTATTGAGACGAAACAACACTGTCTAGACAAAAAGACAGACACACACAGATACACACACCCACGTCTAGCTGTTTGGTCTTACAGTGTTAAATCCTTGGTTACTCCACCAGCAATATAGATGACAACATTGCAGAGATGTATTTGAAATTAGGAAGTAATAAGCTTCTCCACAAACAGGACTGGCAGGTGCCCCCCTACAGCCCGCCCCATACAACAGAGACAATGGGGGGTTGCAAGGGGACACTGGGGCCTTGATGACCTTGACCCTTGATGACCTTGACCCTGGGGCAGTTTGACTAAAGAGAATCAGGAAATGTTATACACGTATGCACATGTTCCTGCACCATCAAGTGCATGATGATTCAAGCAGTCTTGCATTAAGTGAATCCTGAGCTGCACTAGTTTGGTCTCTCCAGTCAAGAGATTTTTTAATCCTCAGTTGGACCAGGCATGGACACCTGGAATAGCCTTTCCTTGAATGATTTGGGGGCAGACAAATTGTGGAGATTTGCAGAGGTATGAAATGACAAATATATCCGATATGGTCAAACCATAACTTTAAAGGGAGACGGCCCCTCAGGCTGTAGCACTTCATGTCACAACCCAAAAAAAAAAAAAAAAAAGAAGAATATTTTCATATTTTCAGTTTGACACACTATATTTCAGTCACATGAAGGCTTGTGTTAATTCTGAAAACATGGACACATCACAAACATGTACACATTACCCATGTACACACACATTACCCATGACGTCATGAAATGACAAGACAAGTATGGTTTGAAATAATGCCTGGACAGATTGAAGCAGTTAATCTTGGACAACTCCTTATGAGCTTTAACAAACCCCGTTCATTTATCTCTCTGAAATAAGACCTACATCTCAAAAAGACACTAAGGACCAGCTTTAATTTGACCTTCAGCTTAAGACACAAGCATGGGCACGTCTTCCCTACGGGGGCCTTCTGCCTTGGCACATTTGGCAAAAAATAAGACATTAAGAGGAGCCTGCAGTAAGACCCAACATTACTCTGAGCACAACAAGGCTATAGACAGGAGTCCAACCCTGAACCGATCCACGAATACGATACCCATTCCACATGGAGAAACATTACAAGCAACATTAGCTTCCATTCAACATCTGTCTATAAGACATTTCACCGACATAACTAGGCAAGCTTCTCTAATTCAAAATAATAAAGCAACTAGCGATTTCCAAAATGAATAATAATAAAAAGCTAATCAGTAACACAAATAAAACTGGACCACCGCCAAATGAGAAGTAAAACTCTTTGCTCTTGGACAAAAATGAAACAATCCCCTCAATGACCATATCAATTTAGCCCAAGTGGGCCTATGGCAACCCATGCCTTAGACAGGTGTGAGGCTAGAATAGACCTACTACTGGTCCCTTACTGGCCCCTAATTGACTTACTGGCCACTAACCTCTGGAGTTCCTGTAGACTAGGGCTAGGAGAGGAATAGCACGCCACTACAGGTCTTCCTTGAGCTTGGCGGGGTAACCTAGGGCCTCCCTCCACTACCCTCACAAAGACTGAGTGACTGATTGACCGACTGACCGGCCCAAACCACTTGTAGCTGCTGGAGATTGTGTGTTGTGAGTCTGGTATAGAGTGGCAGACAGTGAAGAAGATGAGGTAGAACAACGTGTGAGCCGTCGGGTGAAACTGGTCACCAAACACTGGATGATTGCTTCTCTGACTGGAGAACTAACGGACCCAAGAAGGGCCATGAGACAAGAAAACAAGTCCATGTTACATGGTGTACACGCACACACACACAGTTTCTTTTGATAGAACCAACAAACACAAGACTCTACAGTGTAACCATACTGTTTCAGGATAACAGGACAACAGCTAAACAGGCCTTAGGGTCACTTCAGTCAAGTAGCGTTCTCTACCAGCATTCTCTTAGAGCCACTCGGACAGCTACAGCACGGAGCCTTTAATTTTACAGTCCGCACACCAGACGACATGTGTCTCCAGAAGTTCAATCACACTCGCAAAGCTGGCAACAGAGAACATACAAAAAAAAAAAAAAGTCGCCTTTGTCTTTCACTTTCTCAATACAGATATTCTGCACAAGGACAAGGATAGAAATTCCAGTTGTGATTACACAGCTGATTCAAGACCGTAAGCCGATAAAATAATATCTCTGAAGGAAAACAAACAACCCCCCCACACACACAAACTTCATAAATTACTTAAAATTAAATTAAAGTTTGTTGACAAGTGTAAAATTTCAGTTTTGATTTGTCTAGTCGGTTTCCGGAAATAAGCAAACTCCAAAGCGAAACACAAAATAATATATTCAAAAGAGTTTTTACAATGTTGTCAAGGCTCCTGTGTGCTAGTCCAGCTGTTTCTGGTAAAAGTAATAAACATTTAACAAAAACGTATAACAATTGATAGATTGCACGTCACCCAAGGATCAACAGGTAGGCATGACACACTACAGTGATTCACTCTCTTAGATGAACAAACATGAATTCTTATTGCTGATTGGCTTACAAAATATAAACTATATGCGTGGAACAGTAACTGAATTCTTTCTGAAAATATTACATCCGAAACCCACAGTATTTTTTTCCAATTGCTGAACACATCTTCAACTCTTCATACTCAGAGAGTCTCTGTTTTTTTTTCCTCCTGTAGACATGGAATGCTGAGTTTGGTCCAAGGACGTTGGGGTACTCCATCCAGCGAACAAGACTAGGTAGAGTAGGTAGACTAGGGGGGCGCTGTAGCGCCAGGATGGCTTTCCTCAGTGTTGTGCTTACACAGGCCTCCACCAGAGGGCAGCATTGGGCACAGAGCCTTTTTATATATTTTTTAAAATTATGATTTGTTTTGAGATGTTTAAAAACACATGCGTGACCTGAGGCCCACACAGAGGCAGCCATCAGCCTCTACTGCGCCTCCACCAAATCCTGCACCTCCACCCAATCCCCCTCACTCCCTCACCCTCCACAGCACCTCTCCTCTCCAGCAGGCAGGCGAAACTCCACTCCTGGCACCCCAGACTGGCAGCGAGGCAGCCTGTATGACGGAGCCACGAGTGAAGAGGAGGCTGAGGAAGGACATTAGGGAAAGGACGAGGAGGAGGAGGAGGAGGAAAAGTAGTCGTCATAGTAGTTGCAGTTGTTGTGATGGTAAATAGGTGCAGGTCTGTCTGCTGACGTGTGTGTGTGTGTGTGTGTGTGTGTGTGTGTATGGGGAGCGCTACACTTGCGATATGATCTGCATGTTGAAGCTGGGCGAGCGGGACTGCTTGGTGAGCGGAGCTCCGGGCGGCAGCAGCTCCTGGCGGCCCCTCTGCCCAGCCAGGTGCTCCTCCTGCAAGCTGATGGTGGAGTGGCGATGGCCTGCCCCGGACGCAGACCCGCCTCCACCACCGTCCACTCCTGCGCCCAGAGAGCCCCCGATGCCGCCCGCACCCCCGCCCGCGCTGCTCCCGTTCAGGCTGGTGTCCGTGCAGTCCAGGGAGCGACTGGACGAGGTGCTGGCCGTGCGGGCGCGGGCGCGTCCGGCCGAGGGCAGGCTCGGCTGCCGCTGGATGAGGCTCAGCTCGATGCCGTCCAGCTCAACGGGGTCGTCCACCGTCAGCAGTGGTGGCGGTGGGGGTGACGACGACGCGGATGACCGCTGTGCAGGGGTGGGAGGAGAGGCGGCGGGGGTCAGGTGCACAGGCTGGGGCGTGGGGGGGGACGGAGACGGCGTCTGCTGGAGCAGCTGCTGCTGCTGGTGGTGTCGCCGTGGAGGCGGCAGGGGCTCAACCGGCGCCGCCATTTGGACAACGATGGTGGCGGTGGTGGGAGGCTCCTTGTGTTTCTCTGGCGGGGGCTTGTCCCGGGACAGGCGGCTCATCATGCTCTTCTTCATGCTGCTGCCGCCGCTGCTCTTCTGGCTGCCGCGGGTGACCCCTCCTCCTCCGCCACCTCCACTGTTGCGGGTGCTGCCGCTGCTGGCGATGGGCTTGGGCGCGCTGGGTTGGCTGCTGTTGGACGCGCCCGACGAGAAGCCCTCGTCCGGGTCGTTGAGGTTGAAGGACTCCTCGCCGCCGCTCATCCCGTCCGCATCTGAGGAGGACCAGGAGAAGACGGAAGGTAAGGAGCAGGAGGGAGAGGGGGAGGCAGAGAGAGGGAGAGAAAGAGCAGAGGAAACAAGGGATTAAGTGGAGAGCATCGACACCGCTGGTAGGGCTGTGAGATTTGTGCCCTTCTCTTCAGCTCTTCTAGACTTTAGAGAGTATGTGTTGTTTCACGCCTGAAATTGCCCTTTCAAAAACTACTCAGAATTTAGTTCGGTCATGTCTAAACCCTCTCTAAAAGCACAAGCTATTTCGAGCAGCGAATCAGAGCGCACAAATGCACTGTGCAAATGTGAGTATTCGGCGCTGGCAGCTACAGGGTTAATACCAGACACTACAACTTCCCGGCAGTAACCCACTGAGGAATAGCACTTCCATCATGTTATCTAATTACTATCTGCCTTAACAGTGGGGTTTTTGGTGCGAAACATAAAAAATCAGTTCACAGGCAAGGAGGGGGGGAAAAAAGATCCAATTGAGCTAAAAATAGACTCTGCAAAATCACTGAGCAGGGACCTCTGGTGACGACAATGTTCACACAGCAATCTGGCGGTTTCATCAGCGTGGCCTTTTAATGCAATTATTCTCTCTGACAAAATAAAGCGCGACCTTGGATGTTGACTGTCCAGGGAGAGCTGGGAGGGCGTCTCTACATAAAACTCAATCTTCACGCAATTTTCTCCTCGGCTCGTGCTGATGAACTTTTATCTCTGTCTGAAAGCAGGTCGCTTTTACCGCTGTTAATTCTCCCGGCACAGAATGAGTACTTAAATGTCAATGGACAATAATGGTGTTTAATAGGGAAAATCTCCACCAGGGACGTAGGGAGACTCGCCTTCATTTGGCGACAATTTAGTGGGACAGCCCAACAGGGTGATGATAGTGGCGGTACAAATAACTGGACTACAGTATGTCTAAAAAAAAAAAAATAAAAAAAAAAAACGGCTGTTCTTCTGCATGTGACATTCTCAGGAAATACAAAACACAAACACATTTAAAATCCAAGTGCAGTCTCCTGTGTCGAAAGCTGGTAAGTGGGAAACAAGAGGGAGGGAGAGAGAGAGAGAGAGAGAGAGAGAGAGAGAGAGAGAGAGAGAGAGAGAAGACAAGGTTGAGTCAAAACAGAACAGAGAGGACACTGAACACTTTGGACAGAACATCAAACAAACAGCTACACAGGTTCCTCTCGCTCGTCATGCAGCGTTTGGAAAGCAGGCTGAAAAGTGGGTCACTGGACCGCAGTCCTCCATCAAGCAGGGGGGGGGGGGGCAGAGCCCAAAAAAGAAAATGTGGAAGAGAAGAGAAATACAGAGAGATAAGAAATAAAAGAAAGAGTGGAATGAAAGAGGAAGGCATGCACATGGTAAGTACCCCAGCACTAATGGCCTCCTGCCAAACTGACTGACTGGGCTCCTGCTGCCAATTAGGTGGAGGAAAGAGCAGCTCGACGCAAGAGCCACCTGTCAGGTTGGCCCATCTCCAGATTCAGTCACACACACACACACACACACACACACACACACACACACACACACACACACACACACACACACACACGCCCCAAACTACAGGCTAACAATGGAAACAACACGGGTGAGGTGAGGTCGGTCATCTTCTAACAAGATCTTGTCTAGTTTTGATCCAACCAAGAGTTACTTATAGAACACCCTATTGTTAATGTATAGTGTATAGTGACTGACCATGGAGATATAGTATATTGGATTAATAGTATATCTGTGTCATGAGAAGAGAATCATGCTGACAACATGCAGTGGAAAAATTATAGTAACTAAGCAGACAGTTTTAGAGTACGAGTCAACAACTAGCTAACAACATAGGCTCTATCCAAAAACAACCGATGCAAATATTGACTGTGTTTAACTGTGTACAACAGATCTATAAATCTCTTTGGTCATATCCTGCCAATTTGAATCTGTTAATTAAAAGGGGCCAGGTTGTCTAATGGCTTCATGACTTGAATGAGTTGAGACAGAGGTGAGCGAACAGTCGGAGCGACCATGGGATTTACAAGCCCCCCCCCGCTTCCTATTCTGCCCTCAGGTGAATGTCCTGCCGCAGGCGCAAGTCCAGAGGGGACGGGCCGTCCGCGGAGACAACCAGACGTCTGACGGCGCCGTCCAAAGACAATGGAGCCAATCTAACGCTGATGATGGGCCAGGAAGATAAGCAGTGCTGGCGCAGAAAGGGGGGGGGGGGTCAAAAGATCAGGGGGCAGAATGGAGACATCCCGTGGGTGGTGTTTTCTTTTATCCTCTTTGGAGTTTGTTACTTGCGGAGCTCGAGCTTGTGTCTGCATGCACATGCGTGAAGGCATGGCAATCCACCCTCTGGCAGGGGAGAGGGGGCAGGGGGGGCTACTTCTCACTCACTCAGCATGCTCAAGAAAAAAAAAGAGAGAGAAAAAGAAAAGCTTCATATCAACCTAGAGTGTGAAAGGAGTTGATGGAAATCAAAATGGCTGCTACTCCCATGGGTGGGGTGTGCTTGTCTGAGCACACTCAGATGGCCAGACACATACACAGGCAGCTGCCCTCTGGAGGTTCCTAAACCCACCACCGGGGGCAGCTCAGAGTCAAACAGTTGAATGAAATTTCTTTTTGGGGGGGTTCAGGGATCTATTTCTCCTCTTAGTACATAATATAGGGTTCATGTGAGCGACAGTTGCCTGAAGAGTAGACTGTCGAGCATGCTCAGTTAGTGACAATGGGCGTTGCTCCTGAAGCAGATGACACAAGACAGGCTTGAGGTCGAAAGTAATGACGTAATGGAGAGGGGAAGGGGGGAAATAAGGTTCCATGCAGAGGGTCTCTGGCCTACATCTCGCCCCAAACCCAGAATAAAACAGCTGTTAATTGGCCTTCGAGTCCTGTCGAAGAGGACGCAGCTACAACAAGAGAAGGAAATTGGGGTCGTAGGATTGGGGGAGTTGCATTGTTAGCAGCTAATGTAAAGGAACCAGATGAAGTTAGTGCAGCCCCGGTATTGGCACAGGTACACCTCTCAAATGAAGCAGGGGTATCTGTGGGGAGAGGTTGGAGAGGGGTAGGGCTCTCCCCTTCGCCAATCCTCTCCCTGCTTATTGGTGTCTGACCCCCACCGCCCCGCCTACCCTCGTGAGTGACCGCGAGAATGTTGACGTGACCCCGCCCTCCTCGATCCTGATTGGCCGCTGGTGGGTCCTGGTGGGCGGTGTGTCGGCGGGGCGGGATGGTGAGGGTGAGCTCGTCGTCAGTGGAGTAGTCAAAACAATCTGGGAGTCAACAACAACACAACACAACAGGGACGACACGACACGGGAGGCCTTAGTGATGGTGGCAACAGCACAGAACAGCTTTTTTGAAGGATCTCATCAATATAGAGCACGCGCCTGCACACACACACACCCACACACACACCCACACACACACGCACACACACCCACACACACTTTTCAGCAAGCAGTACAAACAAAGCAGCAGGGCTGATGTTGATTCCTTTAAAGGACAATGTTGAACAGTTCAATAGCACAACACAGACACAGAGATTGAGAGATAACGAGAGAGAAAGAGATGGCAACAGAACGGCAGCTGAAACATTACTGCTGTCATTACAAGACACAACAAAGAGCATCATCTAATGAGGCCGTCAAAACAGGAAATGACACACAACACTGAAAAAACATGTCTTTTCCAGCAGAGAGAGAAAGAGTGAGTGGAGAGAGAGAGAGAAAGGGAGGGAGGGAGGGAGAGAGAAAGAAAGGGAGGGAGGGAGGGAAAGAGAGAGGGAGGGTGCCAAAAAAGACAGCGTTTAAATGTCTACTGTGATGTGTTTTGTGATGCGGCAATGCCATGAGCGCCATCCAAGAGAAGCGTTGATGCCTGGTCATCATCCGACCATGCGACCATGAGCGCTAATTTCAGTTCCTTACGCTTCACTGGCTTCACAGCTGCCCAGCAAACCCCCCCCCCCCCCCTTTTGCAGTTTACCAAAATACATTTGAGACAATCTGCAACCTCATCAGCTTAGCACAGAAGATCAGGCACTGCAGCAACTTCAGCTTGGGTAAAAAATATGTTGCAGAAGCAGTTATATTAGAATTTATTTACAGTATATTCATTACGGTGTGAGTTAGGGTGATTAAACTGCTGTGGGAAATGTGCCAATAAAACAAATTTGCTATATGGAATATTTGACCAAATATGTATATGATTGAATGTGTGTGTGACTGTGTATGTGCGTGTGTGTGTTGGTATGTGTGTATCAGTGTGTGTGTGTGTGTGTGTGTGTGTGTGTAGGTATGTGTGTATCTGTGTGTGTGTGTGTGTGTGTGTGTGTGTGTGTGTGTGTGTGTGTGTGTGTGTGTGTACACATGCGTGTGTCCCCTCACCCTCTCTCTTCCAGCGGTGTCGGCGGATGGAGGCGGCGGTGATGGCGGAGCGGGAGATGCGGCTGACCGTTGGGGTCACCTCCACCTGCAGGACCTTTCGTCCCTGTGAGTCGCCGGGAGCGCAGTCAGGCAGCGAGCGCTTCATGGCATTCCCCAGCTGAGGATCACACACACACACACACACACACACACACACACACACACACACACACACACACACGGGTCAGAGGCCAACTCACATATACACACACCCAAGATGTAATGAATAGGATAGTGAGGGTTAATTTAAGCAATAAGCCCCGAGAGGCCGTAGTTTACGCCGATTCTACAACAGCTAAGGGGTGTTGTTAGGCACGACGCGCTAGCGGACCCCCTAAAACCCCCCTTAGCTGTTGTAGAATCAGCGTAACCTACGGACTCGAGTGGCTTATTGCTTTTCTAAAACTGTTGCTATAAATACCTGGCAAAGTTTCATAAAGTAAAGGCAAAGCAACGAGAAATGTAACGATTTATTCATAGATAACCATTCTTCCGCCAAGAAATATATTTCCTCTATCTGAATGGTTACCAAGCAATGTCGAAACGCAGCTACTTTAACTTTTGTATCAAGTTAAGGACCGGAACTCAGTTTTAGAAGTACATTCGGTAACACTTTACTCAGGGCCGGTTCTCCCTATACGCACACTACGCAAGTTGCGTAGGGCCCCGCAAGTTAATGAAGGCCCCCTTCCCTGTCTCTCCTGGAGTCAAGCTATAGTGACAGACAAGTATACAGTTATAGCGACAGTGCTTTACATTAAGAAGATGAACATGAAACCGAATTACCATTCAGGGCATGAAAAACGGAAGAAACGTCACGAGAATGGCGAACAGCGGGAACAGCAGTCGGGTAAACTTGCGCTCGTTCCATGGTTTGATGTCAACATGAATCTCTCCAACATCCATCTCTGTTGCTGGCCTAGCCTAGGCCTACCTAACAGGGACGTGAATCCCCTGATCTGTCTGTGGCTTGCTTGCCGGCCTTTCCCAGTCACAGTACTTCGTAAAGTTGTGAAATATAATCGCATATGTCGTTTTTTTTAATGCGGGCGACTGGCATTAAAAATAACCGCATCTTTAAAATGCGTTCATATTAACGTGCAGCTCGGTTAGCAGTTTTTCAGCAGAAACATGCGAGGACCCATCTAAACTAATAGGTGATTTCACTCTTCCCATACATTTTAAAAGAACTAAATTGTTTTACAATATTTCAGTCAACTTTAGTTATAGATAGCCAACAACTGAACGTATGCAAATTGGAAAGTAGCCTGTATTAACTTTGATTCGCTGTGCTGCATGGACAATATGCACATCGTAAATTAGGCCTATATGAAGTATTAAAATGATTGTTTAAAATAGTCTACGTTTGAAGAAATATTGAAATAATATATAAGAGAATCAGGGGAGCCAGTTCATAACTTATGTCTTTGGCAAGTAGCCTACAGACACACAGGTGAAGAACAGTCAGTCAGTAAGCTACTAGCACAACCAGACCCTTACAAAAAAAAAAAAAAAACTGCATTACTTCAAGTGTCAAACTGCAGATTTCTGAGTATGAAAACCGCAGTTTTGGAGAAAATATTTGCAGCTCTTATGCAGGGAATGCAGTATTTTAGAGGCAAAAAACTGCAGGTATTTTTTGCAAGGGGATATGTACAGCAAGCATCAAAAGCAAACAGCCCAGACTATATAAACACTATATTTGGTAACTTCCATAGACATCCAAAATGGGGTGGGATGATTGTATTGGGAGCACTGAGGTGTCAGATGATACTATAAAAAAAATGGTTACATTTTGGCGCTCAGAGTTCAGGTAGGAGGGCCCCTTAGCAGGATTTTGCTTAGGGCCCCATGGAGGTCTGAACCGGCACTGACTTTACTTGACAGTATCGACATAAGAGTGACATGACACTGCCATGACACATGAATCCTAACCATAACCTCTAACCCTAATCCTAACCCTAACTTGTTATGACAAAAACCGAATGACACCTAATGACAGAAGTGCTATGTCATAAACGTTTATGACAGTGTCATGTCGATACTGTCAAGTAAAGTGTAACCGTACATTCATACACTCTATTTACATTACGTAAAAAGCACACTTCCCATAAGCAGACATGTGGACTCGAGTCACATGACTTGGACTCGAGTCAGACTCGAGTCATGATTTTAATGACTTCAGACTTGACTTGATAAAATTCTGCATGACTTGCGACTCGACTTGGACTTGAATACTATTCACTCGAGACTTGACTCGGACTTTGCCTCTTTGACTTGTAATGACTTGACATGTCTCGAATCAAAAACTAAATTTCCTGATCGTGGACCAGTCACCCCAGAGACGCTTTCCCTGCGCGACTAAAAAAGAAATTTTAAAAATAAAAATAGCGGAGACAAGTGGCCAGAGCACAGTTCAGTGCTGCCGCTACCCCCACACGTGTTACGCACTGTGTGTAGGGCACCAAGAGACCGAGGAAGGACCAACATTTAGCCAATAAATAGTAGCTTTACTGCAAACTGATTTGCACTCTTGTTAGAGAATGTTTAATGTTAAAATGCACCAACAGCATGTTACATAAAGATGATACTTTTCGAGACCTCTCCATGAAGATCCAACTTGAACTTATGCTACCCTACTGCATTTAATTGAGTACGCATCTAAGCACGCACGAGAGGGAGAGAAAACGAGTAGGTTCCAGCTGGCTTGTCATTGTTGATGATAAAAGGAAATCGTGAAGGCAACAAATACGAGATTAGAGGAGATTGCGAATTTATCCGGTTCTCACTAGCCTACTGTTATAAACTATGAGATCCAGGTCACTATGACATACTAGCTGCACTCACTGTGATTTGGAAAGTGGACAAGAATATGAAGAGTTGTCTTTGCCTTTGTGTAATGGAACTGGTGAGTCTTGAAGTATTCTATAATTTATTTACATGAAGCACATGATATGCAGATTGAAACGCATTCCACTCTAACGCTACTGTAGCTAGATGGCTACTGGCTACCAGGCTCATAGGCTAATTCACTTTTAATTGCAAACAGAAAATGTCAAGCAAGCGTCATGTCATACATGCTTCTCTTTCCAAAGGAATGAAAGCTGTTTGTGCCAACTTAATATCATGCTTATCATTGTTAATATTGTGCTATACATGTGGCACAAACAATGTTTGAGTTTGTGGACTAGCCATAGGCTGAATGGAGCTGGTAAAAAAAGATCATTATGAGAACGTGTGAACAGTGGCACAATTAAATGGGCTTAAAGTGACAGTGCATCATTTACAAATGAGATAAACAGCATCAAATGTGTAGTATTTCTTAAGAAATTAATACTTTAAAACAAAATTACTGTCATTATTATCTTTTAAATAATATAAAAGTGTTGACCTTGGCTTCCCTTATGAGTCGCCACTGGCAGACAGCCTAATAATAATATAATACCGATAATAATAATATAATAATAATAATAATAATAATAATTGTTTGCTGGCAAATCTGTGGCATAGCGCAGTGAAATGCCATCAGTCAAATTATTACTCATCCTTACAGTGGGCTCCGCAATTTGGAAAAACAATATATATATTTGCAGCTGTGCTGAGTGTCATGTAGCTATACGTTTTGTACAGATTACTCAGGTATGCACATGTGTATATTACACAGGTATGCGCATGTCGTAAAAGATTGCAAGACAGAAACATTGAACATGTTTTAATCTGTATTTATAAAAAAAATACTGTGGATTAGATGTAAGTGCTAAAATTATGATCGATAGTCTAATAATGGCATTATTAAGTGAAGAGTACCTGATGACTTGTTTAGGACTTGAAAAAGATTGGGACTTGGACTTGGACTCGACTTGGCTTTGATGTGACTTGGACTTGGACTCGACTTGCCCTTCTCTGTATTTACTTGGGACTTGACTTGGACTTGACTGCTAAGACTTGGGACTTACTTGTGACTTGCCAAACAGTGACTTGGTCCCACCTCTGCCCATAAGCACTTTTAACCAAATGAGTCTTTAGGCTTCACTGTTGACCTCCATAAGAGGTCACAGACAGACAGACAGACAGGTAGAGCTGCTGGGGTGAGGACAACTGTCTGAAAGCTAGGCAGCTTTAATAAAAAACAGCATGCAGTACAGCAGTGTGCATGAAGGTCTCATTTCATTCATATTCATAGACCTTAAATGACCACATCTGTCGAGACATAGTGAGTCAGGTAAGGACTTCATGCTAACGGGCACAGCTGGCTAGGGCAAACAGCATTACTTCTAAACCCAAAGTGGCAGACCACTGTGAGTGTGTGTGAGTATGTTTGTGATCTAGAGAGAAAGTGAGAGAGAGAGAGAGAGAGAGAGAGAGAGAGAGATTTGAACTATTAGAAAATAAAGACAAATTCCCATACTTGTTGGGAGAGCATAGAAGTTGTGTAAAACTCGCTGCACAGTACCTGGTAAGTAAGGGATAATGGACTCCACGGTGGTCTGTTCACAGAAGTTAATGCACGGTTGAGGTTGTAAAACGGCCCCGTTTAAACCTCGTAGTACATTAACTTCTGTGAACAGACCACCGTGGAGTCCATTATCCCGCTTATTCCACTGTTGCCGCTTGCGTTGTGTTCATTTCCTGTTACAATTTAAACGTTTTAATCGCTAAAACTGTCTTGTTTGTAGAACTAATTTCTTCCGACACATATCAACTAATTTCTCAACTCAAAGGACAAACTGCCGTTACTAGTTCTAAATGGATGGTTGCTACGGCCAAAGGCCAGTCGTTAGTTCTATCTCTCCCGTTGTCAAGCGGGCATATCCCAAGATTCTGATGAACTTTAGCTTTGAAACATCGCTATTTTACTTATCGGAACTCCCCCTATTTCCACCGTCTTGCGTGTATGTCAGGCACGGCGCTACGGGTGGGCCTGGATGGGCCTAGGCCCACCCACTTTTCAACAGGCCCACCCAAAACTTTTCTTAAAAAAAAAAAAAAACTTTTAATATATTTTAATTTTGTCAAGAATGATTAAAAAGCGGCAAATAATCTAATAATCTGTGCTAGTGTGCAAACTGGTGATGTTTCTGTGCAAGTTCAGCAGTGCCAGATACATTAGGTTCTGGGTCGGATCTAGCTTGTCGGTATGCTAGGCTAGCTCCAAGTGATCTGAAAGTGTGAAAATAATTTCCAGTAAAGGACAGTGCTGCAACAGTCGTTGTTTAGGTACCTTAAACGTGCACAAATGGTCTCGTTGTATCGCTGCAACCAGGAGATGAAGGATAGCTGAGATCCATAACACCTAGCACATCTCTATGGCTTAATAATGGCTTCTGAAATGTTTTTTTTTTTTGCAACGCAGCTTGTTGATATTGTGATCGTTGATCCGATTTGCATTAAAGGGCCTAATGGGTGTGATTGATCTTTATGAGCTCTCTTGGAGCATGTTTTACTTGACAGATGACGTTGTCAATGAACAAGTTCTGTGCCCGAGGCGTAGGCCTAGTAGCCAGCTGATTTTGCCAGGGCTTCAGCCCCGAATGTATTTTGTACAGTTGACTAACAAATATGAAACCATTATTCCGATCGCGCATTGAAACTTTGAGATGAGATGGACGTATTTAACATACAAGCATACAAGCGGACACGGGTGAACTCACTCTTCTTCATGCAGCAGATTTAACATGAACGTTACCTTCCATAACACATCATTTGGAACGTAGGCTACGTGCGCGCGCGAGGTTGGGCATGTCATTGTTTGCATTTAATATTTGGTATAGGCCTACGTTACAAGGAAATCATGAAGTCATCAATAACAAGGTGGTGGTGGAGTTATCCTGTTCTCGTCATTTAGACTAGCCTACAAGTTCAGGTTTGTTATCAGCCTCTAGCCTACAGTCTGGAGCTGGCCAAACAGTGGTGGCCTGCTTTGCCTAGTTGTAAAATCGAATGAGTGAGTCTTCAATGCAGTGGCGGAGCTAGGGGGTGGCTTAGGGGGCTTAAGCCCCGAATCTTTTTTCAAAAGCCCCGAATCTTTTTTTAGTGTTTTTTTAGAATTTTCAACTCTTATTTCCAATATAACTTCCCCTCGGTTTCTCTATAAATGTCACCAAATGCTCTACTACTAATTTGACTTGCTACGATCTATGCCAGGTCTGGGCTATCCGCTATGGTGATTTAGATTGATCCAGTGAAAATGCTGCCTTGACAACGCTACGTCATGGCTTCGGTGTTCCAAAAAGCCTCTGTCAGAAGTCTCACTTTTACAGTCTGTGATAAAACACTTTGTGTACATGTTGTTGAAACGTTATGGATATTAGAACGTTTTTCAAAAGACCACCCAGCTCCGTTCAAGCAACAGCATCGCCCAGTGAACTGACGGATGGTGTTGTTTCAGGTTGGTGATTTCACGTTAAGAGCTTTCAGTCAGTTAGGCAGGCTAACGTTAGGCTGGCTAACGTTAGGCTATCTGGCTAGCTCCCTAAATGCTTAACGTGAACGTTAAATGTCCTCGTTCGTCGGCGGAAAAAACAAATTCAGTACTCTCATAGGCTAGCTAAGCCTACTGCAGAATAAGAAATTCCAGCTCCAAAAACAAAGTGATCCTCGTCTTGTAATAAATTAGGCTACACTGTTTTGAAATGTCAGAAAAACCCATTAACAGTTAGAAGCTATCTGCCCATGTCAACTTTTCAGTGTCATATGTTGCACAAAAGAATGTTAACTGTTAGCCTACCTTAAAACCTTGTTGATCTCCTATCCACCACCACAGATCTTATAATCCACATAAGTCCACATAAATACAAAAAAGTCATATTATGTTGTTTTGGCTGCCTAACTAATTATTAACTAAAAAAAAAAAAAAACATTACAATGATATATTGAGAGGAAAGGGACCTTTTCATAAGTGTGTTAATCAAGCACCATGCAGTCTGCATTTATAATCTAGGTGCTTGATTTTATGCACCTGTGTAAAGGGACCTGATGAAACCTATGAATAATCTTGCTAAATTACAAAATTAATATAATTTAGAAACACCTATGTCAAGATGATAATGCATTCCTTCTAAAATACCCTTTTATCATGATGACTGGCCATACTGTACAATATATCATAATATTATGTATATTATAGTATAAGAGATTCTATATATTTGTCACACAGATGAGATCAGGGAAGAGGAAGAAGGAGAATAGCAATAATAAACAATAATTTCATATCAAACAATAGCCTAATGAAAATAAACAAATACTATAATATACAAACCATAAGAAACGCTTAATTAACTAAGTACATGCTAAACAGATATGAACAGATTGCCTCTTGAAAGACCCAAAACTATAATTTTACAGTCAGTCAGATACCTTGAATCTGTTGAATGTTAGTTTCACATCTTTTAAGTCTCAATGTGTCCATTAGTTTACACAAAATTCACTAGAAGTCATTATTTAAGGGGTTATTTAAGGGTATACACTAGAAATCATTATTTAAGGGGTTATTTAAAAAAAAAATTAAATGGGCTAAGCCCCGAATGTTTACAATGTCTGGCTCCGCCCCTGCTTCAATGTTCCCTTCTCCCTAAGCTAAGCATAACAAACCATATAATGCATATTGCTATTTAAAAGCCACTCTGCTAGGTGGCTATATAGTTCGTTTCTAGCAAACAGAAAATGTCAAGATAGCTAAATGTCATTACATCCTCTAATTGTCAAAATTTTATTGTCCATAATATTTAATAAATGTGGTGCAAATAAGGCTTGAGTCAGTGGATTTATTTATGAAAAGTGAGCAGCAAGTCAGGCAAAATGGGAATTATGAAAACCGTTTAGACTCTATGGGCTAAGCCCCGAATGTTTTCAACTGCCCTGCATATTGATTGAAACTGTCTCTTGATTGATTGAAACTAAAACAAATGAAATATTCGACTTCATGTTATACAAGCAGAACTAAACTATGTTTGGGGGAAATATTAGATTCCCACTTTTACAGCCTATAGGCCTTAGGTCTATTCGAGAGATGCGCTAAAGCACAGCCACCAGGTATGGTGCGTAATGGAGATTCCAAAGCGCTCTTATTTGGTCAGAACCAAGGACAGTGATCGAGGATAGGTACGTCCGTCCTTTTTACAATGCAACAAACTATTTAAAGAGCATCAAGCTATTCAAATCTCTATTATGTAAGCACAAATAATATAACAGTATATTAGTCAGTCATTTTTATTAGGTTAAACAGTGATTTGATAAAAAAAAATTTAAGGCCCACCCACAATTGGTCTGGCCCATCCAAAACTGGAATCCTGGCGCCGTGCCTGGTGTATGTGTCACTTAATATCCATTTCTATACAAACCAAGACAGCGGACTCTTAAAGAAACGCAATCACCCACAACATAGGTGTATCTAAATTAGCTATGTACCAAAAATGACATTTTACCGTGACTCAAAGAGCTGTAAACAGTGTTGTAAGGCTGCGTGTACACAACCGCTTGGAGCTCCAGTGGAATTTGAATTTCATGACGAGAATTCTCGGTCTAACCGTTCAAGTGCCGTTGAAACCAAAGATTCTAGAGCGCTACTTGAAACGGTGTAAATAGGCGACCCATCAGGCCAGCACTATAACTCCGAGCGTGGTAAACAAAATCGGATATTTCAGGCAGTAAATGCTCCCGTTAAGAACCAAACCAGATTTTGTTCAAATCTACACACCTACGGCTACTGAAAAATGTAAGGTTCATTTAGTATGTTATTTTGAAGTGTTAAAAATCATCGTTGTTTTAGAATTTCTGAACAAAAGTGGTGATCATTGGGGGTGTTACGATAGCCTGCTGTCATCCATCTAGCTAAAAGCCACCTCCGTCATATGCTACAATGTTGCAATGTTCTGAACGTCTGCATTTTACAGCTCGTATGCAACGTGACAGTTCATTTAAACTTCACAACGAGTTCGGCGAGGACAGGACAATGGGAAATAACATGTCTTATTCCACTGCTTGGTTGAATTTCCCATTGTCCTACGTAATTTAGAACGACCATTAACCGTATGTTATCTGCACACCTATTAAGTAGATCCATTTTTTTGGCCGTATCACACTTGTATATTAATTCGCCGAACTCGTTGTGAAGTTTAAATGAACAGTCACGTTGCATCCGAGCTGTAAAATGCAGACGTTCAGAACATTGCAACATTGTAGCATATGACGGAGGTGGCTTTTAGCTAGATGGATGACAGCAGGCTAAGTAAAATAGCGATGTTTCAAAGCTAAAGTTCATCAGAATCTTGGGATACGCCCGCTTGACAACGGGAGAGATAGAACTAACAACTGGCCTTTGGCCGTAGCAACCATTCATTTAGAACTAGTAACGGCAGTTTGTCCTGTGAGTTGAGAAATTAGTTGATATGTGTCGGAAGAAATTAGTTCTACAAAACAAGACAGTTTTAGCGATTAAAACGTTTAAATTGTAACAGGAAATGAACACAACGCAAGTGGCAACAGTGGAATAAGCGGGATAATGGACTCCACGGTGGTCTGTTCACAGAAGTTAATGCACTACGCCGCTTCGCGTCGGGGCCGTTTTACAACCTCGACCGTGCATTAACTTCTGTGAACAGACCACCGCGTCGTCCATTATCCCTTACATAAATCGAGGAAGTGAGTGACCCATATTGTGATATGCTTTGCTTTATATCAATACCCATGATAGCACATTGATAAATATACAGTATAGTATGTATAGTAATACTGTATCATTATACATTTCATTTATTATTCTCTCTTTTTAATTATTATCATTTTGTTGTTGTTATTATTATTATTATTATTATTATTATTATTATTATTATTTATATTTTTAATTTTTTAAACAGATATTGTATCTGTGTTGTTTTGTTATATGTTTGCTTTGGCAACACTGCTTCATTGAGAGAGAGAGAGGGTGTGTGTGCGTGTCTATGTGTATCTGTGTGTGTGTGTGTACGTGTGTGTCTGTGTGTGTGTGTGTGTGTATGTGTGTATGTCTCACCAGGAGGGGCTGGGAGAAGAGTTCCAGCTGGGATCGGTACAGGATGTCTTCGAGTGCCTCTCTCCCCATGTCCCACTCCCCATTGTACCTGCACAGAGAACATGCTAATTCAGTCATGCCGATTCACACTCACCGCCACATGGAGTCACGCTACCAACACCATCAGGCTGACAGCACCTGCATCACCATAGCAGAACAATACAGCAGGCCCCAACCTATTAGTGTACAACTTGGAGAAAAAGTTTACATACATAGAGCACAATGAATTCTCTCTGTGCATTGGACTGTGCTATACAAACACATTTGGCATATATATGTATGCATATGCATATGGTCTTTTGGATTTGTCTTATAATCCAAGAGAAATGCTTGCTGGTATGTACGTTTTGCTATTTGGAAGAATCTTTCACCCAGAGCGACTTCCAGTTCTCCAGTTCCAGCCCCGAGCTACGAGCAGAGGCTGGCTGTGAGCGCCACGCTCTACAGGAGATGAGCACCCACAACAAAGACACCCCATTCATCAAGCTATTGTTATACCTTTATTTTTGAGGAACACACACACACACACACGTTACTCTCAATTGTGAATTCTCAGGTGCAGCATTCCCTCCTCCCTTTCCCCTCCCCCGTCTCATCTTGACTTAGTACGCAAATATAACACAGAGACGTGGTGTGCATGTGGCTTAAGGGCATTCTGTGAGCATCTTGCTATAGTAATACTATATACGCGTTCACATCCCATAGCGGATACCCCATTTTGGGTTTGAATCCAGAGGCCGTAGGGACCTCGGCAAAATGTAGGTCACACGTAAGTACCAGTGCGATGACAAATAGGGGTATATGATAGCCATACAAATATCATGATTCACCAAAGCAGGCCGTCATATATGGGCCAAGTGCACTTGTGAGCAAAGGTTATATAGGACTTGTTTGTTTCCCAAGTGGTGTAAGCCATTTGCAGTTGCTCTACTCATTATCAAAAAAACGCACACACACACAGAAACACAAACACTCTAGAATAGAGATAAAGCAGGGTTCTGAGAAGTGGATGTACAGTCTTTCATGTGGTGCCAGACATTGTCATAATCTCACAATGCAAGACAAAGTGTGGATTTCCCCAACAACCAAAACACAACATCATCAAACACAACAAAAAAAGTGTGTGTGTGGGGGGTGGGGGCTCTACTTTGATGTAACGTTCACAGCATCCAGAGAGAATCAGTGGCGAGAACAATATCAACTCTGAAAATATCCTTCAACTTCATGAAATCATCCATGAAAACTCTGTTTAACTTCTCCTAGTCTTCTTTCATTATTGTCCACTATTCCAGGCCTATGCACTGACCAATGTCACATCTCATAATCCTCTCTCACAAGCAGGGCTCATCGACATTAATGGTTGCTCCGTTGCCCTTGGCTACCAAATTGTTACCAGTGGCAACCAGATTTGGTTGGCTTTGGCAACCAAAACCTCATGCCTGGTTGCCAAGCTGGCAACCACTTTTATCCACTTTTAAAAGTTAACGTTGAGCCCTGCTCACAAGGCCACATGTGCTTGTAATCACGTGAGAGTGCTTGTGTGCTAAGAGTAGCGCTTCTCTCTCCATAACTGGACTGGAAGTGTGACGAGGGTCAATCTCTGCCACGTGTTTTCCCATCAGCCATCTCAAAGAAGAGAGGCATCCCCCTCCTTCAGTCTGGTGGCTACAAGGCTCTGACTAATCTCTAATGCATTTCCCTCATAAAAGCTGTACAGAGGCACCAGAACAGACGGCGTTAATGGCCACCTTATTGCTGTGCTCCTGAGCTGATGTAGAAGCTGGGCCACTGCGGAGATGTGTGGCGTCCGACTGCAAACACTGACCTCTCATAAACAATGGGGATATCTGGACATGGGAGGCCATATTTCCATCACGTAGGCCACCCCTCCTACACTCTATTTGCATTACATAAAACCACACTTCCCATAAGCACTTTTAACCAAAGGAGTCACTGTTGACCTCCATAAGAGGTCATGGAAAATACACACACATACATGTACACACACAGCCACACACAGCCACACACACACACCCTATCTCTGGCTTATCCATCCTAACTCCATTTCCATGGTAGAGCCTGTGTTTCCACTGGGGGCATTGATCTGTTGGCCAGCTCCAGCACTGGGCAGGGGAGAGGACTGAGGTGGAGGTAGCAGTCTCTGAGCGCAGGGAGAGAGAGGAGGGAGGGAGGCAGGGGAGGAAGCCTGCCATTATCGGCGGTAATCTGCTTTATAACGGCCGCTCACCCCTGTCCAATGAAATCACCCGCTCCTACAATGCTTTGCAAATCTAATCAGAGGGGTATCTAATGGAGTGCTGTCCTCAGTGTGTTAGTGAAAGCATAAGGAGGGGAATGGGGAGGAGAGAGCCATTGGGTCTGCCAACACGGTACAAATCAAACCTCCTAACCCTCAATTAATAGGAGCTTTCTGGCTTACAGATGAATACAAATTAAAGGCTTGTTGGACTGCGTGCACATGTGTTTCTAGGTGGTCAACGTTCTAGGTGCGGTGAGGTGTGGAGGGGTGAGAGGTCACTCACGTGGCGTGGTAGATGGCGGTCAGCATCTGCACCATGAAGTCAGCGTCCAGCTGCACGCGGTTACACGGCTCCCGCCACGGCTTCTGCTGCTGCCGCGGAAACCCGCACACACACAGTCTGCAGAAGGACGAGAGATGGGAGAGAGGTGAGGGACAGAGTGAGAGTGGAGGAAGACAAGAAGAGGGAGAGAGAGAGAAAGAGAGAGAGAGAGACAGAGAGAGAGATGAAGGCAGGGTCACAGAAAGTTCTGGAAAGATAGACATAGTGGCAAAACATGCCCTGAGGTTTCTGCCCCAAATCTAAGCCGGACTGCAATCCTGCCCCTGCAGTGGACATGACTGGCACTCATTTTAATGACCTGTTCCACTATGACAAACTGTAAGTAAGAAAGCTGACCGCTCCCATCTCTGACTTGAGCTCACTTGCTGAGGAGGGCGCTTCAAAAACAACGCAGACCATCAATTAGCGGCTGACACCATGATGATATACTGCCTTGACGGCTCTCTGAGGCGGCATGATCAGACGGAGCGGAACGGGTCGGGGGCTGAGATGTTGACACGGGCGTCTCTCTGAGAGGCGACCAGGAGCCCCACAGGTAATGAGGCAGTTAATCACCGGCGGCAAGCGATTACACACTGTAATTACAGGGTTTGTCAGTGTGGTGCCACACCGTGTGGATACAAACACGCCGTCTGAGGTGGCACGCAAGAAACACACACACACACAGAACTGAACTGAGAGAAAAAGTAAATGTACAGTGCATTTCTGAGAGAGCGTCATTGACCAAGTTACACTTAAAGGAGAAAGATGAGGGTAAAAAGAAACCACTAACTAAACAACAACCAGCAGAGATAGATAGAAAGAGAGAAAGATAGATAGATAGATAGAAAGAGAGAAAGAAATAGATAGAAAGAGAAAGAAATAGATAGATAGATAGACAGATAGATAGATAGACAGATAGATAGATAGACAGAGAGAGAGAGAGAGCAACCTGGAGCTCATCCTGCAGACAGCCTGGTAGGAGGAGGGGGGCATGTAGACCACTGCGGAGTTGTAGCACAGCATCAGGAAGCACAGCACCTCAAACCTGCAACAAGACACAGACAGCGTCCGCCAGTAGTCCGTTAGTATTTCACTCATGCAAACAGGAAGCAAAACAAAGCAGAGATCACATCAATTAAACACTGCTTAGCTTGCAGGGTCTGCGGCCTAGACCTGATTAGTATTCTGACAGCAGTGACCTCTGACCTCAAATCCACATCACCAATCCAACCAATGAAGAGAGTGAACAGAGATTCCATTTCATTTTGGCATGAGTCCCTTGCCATTTTGATTGAAATGCAGTGTGACCCGTTATTTGGAGAAATTGAATAAAGTGCTTGGCATTATTTTTTGCCAGATTTTTAAGCGCTGCGGTTGTTGAATGCAATATACCTGAGTGGTATGCATCTCCAGCCAATTCTGACTTGATTTCCACACTCTGCTCTTTCAAAAAATGTTTTGGTATATTACTTTTTTGAGTAAGGAAACGCAATCTGAAAATAGATATCATGAACGTTTTGGCTCAATGCCTCAAGTCACTAGCAAATATTTATTCTACCGAAATGCATTTCATAGTGTTCCATTGTGCAGTAAAACCGTGCTCATACATGGCAGTGATGGTTGTCCATAGTATCCAATGCAGCAAAAGTAAACATGAACACAACAGGAAGACCAAAGCAGTAAACATGAACACAATAGGAAGACCAAAGCAGTAAACATGAACACAATAAGAAGATCAAAGCAGTAAACATGAACACAATAGGAAGACTAAAGCAGTAAACATGAACACAACAGGAAGACCAAAGCAGTAAACATGAACACAATAGGAAGACTAAAGCAGTAAACATGAACACAATAAGAAGACCAAAGCAGCCGACTGTAGAGCATGTGCAGTTGGACACACTGTTAATAAGAAAGGATTTGACAAAACTGTGAACTAAAGCTTTGTTAAGCATCAGATGAATGGAGACAGTACTGTACAATACATGGCATATTAGCTTCATAAACAAGTGGGAACTATTTTGTTTTGAAAGCATAGCAAATTTGCACTTGAATCATCAACATGTTTCCTCTAGGCTGATAGACCTTAAAAGAACATAAAATAACGTAAATGTCTACAGTCTTGCACAGAGAGAGAGAGACATATACACACACACACACATACACACCTACGCACACACTGACTATTAGGCTGTTTAACATATCACAAGGCTGCCCAGACTTCGGTGTGAGAGATGCCAGTGAGATAAGAGCGAGGCGGTGGTGAGGCTCGAGGGTTGTTATCTGGGGCTGAGGCGAGGAGGCAGAGGTAGGCGCCACGCCCATAAATAACCTGCCAGAGAGGGCAGCCGTTCCTCAGAGGTCTACCACACTGCACTCATAAACACACGCACGCACGCACACACACATGCAGTCAGACTTGAGGGGCCGTGTGGGACTGGGCTGTGATCCATCAGGGAGAAATATGACCTTTCACTGGTCGACGCCGATGGATAAACGCACTGCTGCTCCAGCTCAGTGGGAGCTGTTCACTACAGCTTGCGTGCCTACAGGGCTGCACGTGTGTGTGTGTGTGTGTGTGTGTGTGTGTGTGCTCTGTGTGTGCGTGTGTTGTTTACTTCAAAGTGTGCTCCTCCAGGCTTGATGTGTGCATTTCTAAATCTGTGTACACTGTGAAAAGTCTTGAGGCTAAAGCAAACGCTGAGTATGTGCTGTGTGCACTAGTAGAGTGCTGCTGTGTGTTCGACTGGACAATAGCTGGGTGTGCATATATATGTGTGTGTGTGTGTGTGTGTGTGTGTGTGTGTGTACACGCACCTGTTTTGCGCTGTGAAGGTTTCTCTTTGTGGATGCAGGCCACTGTAAACCACTCTGATCAGGTCGTGCTGACACAGGGCTCCCTCTGTCAACGCCATGGAGCCTAGACTAGATGGCTAAGGGGGGGGGGGGGAGAGAGAGAGAGAGAGAGAGAGAGAGAGAGAGAGAGAGAGAGAGAGAATGAGAGAATGAGATAATTACTACAATGATATAAAACGTACAGACCCTTTCCACAATCCCAGCATTCCCAAGCTAAATCAAACCCCCCACTCAAACACTGCCCCATATTTCCCTGCCGAACACAAGTAATTCTGATGAATGACAGATGGAAGCACGCTCTCCTGCATCACAAGTAGAAACGCCATGTAACAGGCAGTATAGCGCACAATTGAATTAGAATCCGGAGTGGTCCGGCAATGAAACTTCAGATCATCGACATGCCGACGGCACGGCACAGCATGGATGAACGTCCCGAGGGGGAGAAATGAACACAGACTCTGCAGACAGAGAGGGAAATAATGGCATCAGAGACTGAGCGCAAGACGGAGCAGATACGGTCCGGAATACCGTCGGAATACTGATGAAGATGGAATGTGGCATGAATCCAATATCTCGACAGGCACCTCAAGAGAACCTCTCGGGGTTGAATGTGCGATAGAGAATGAACTGTGGAACTGTGTTTTGAACTGCATACCAATAGACTGACTTCTGCAGTGGTTAAGAAAAAGACACTGCTGCAACAGGTTTTCACTGCAGGTTTTAGGCTCGTAAACTATAGCACTTTAGGATACGGAAACTGATTACCATATCATTTGGAGATGAATGCGTGTGTGTGTTAACATTCTGAGCACAACTGAATTATAATCTTTGGAGGTTTACTACTGATGTGTGTATTATTTGAGACATCAATGAGAAGGAAGGAGGGTATGAGTGTGTGTGTGTGTGTGTGTGTTGTAGGTGGGCATGTGTGTGTGTGTGTGTTGTAGGTGAGTGAGTGTGTGTGTGTGTGTGTGTGTGTGTGTGTGTGCATGTGTGTGTGCGTACAGTAGGTGGGCATGTGTGTTTGTGTGTGTGTGGGCTCTGATGACTTGAGGATTAGTGGACGTGTGTCGTGACTTGTGTAGTCAGCGTGGCGTGATGAAAGCACATGGCACAGCACAGCACAACAAGCTGATTCACGACTCAGCTTCCCTCACGTGCAAGCCTGTATATCCCAAACCGCATCTATGCCAAACACTCCCCAACAACATCTATGCCAACACTCCCCAACAACATGTATACATAAACACTCCGCAACAACATCTATACATGCCAAACACTCCCCAACAACATCTATACATGGCAAACACTGCCCAACAACATCTATACATGGCAAACACTCCCCAACAACATCTATACACCCTAAACACTCCACATCTATACATCTCAAACACTCCAAAACCACATCTATACTCCACAGCCAACTCTATACATCCCAAACAGTCCACAGCCACATGCCATGCATACATCCTAAACACTCCCCAACATCTATACATGCCAAACACTCTCCAACAACATCTATATACATCCTAAACACTCCACATCCACATCTATACACAGGGTTCCCACACCTTGGTTAAGATCAAATTCAAGGACCTTTCAAGGACTTTCCAGGCCCAATATCCTCAAATTCAAGGACCTAATGTGTCAATAAATTTCAAGCATGTGCATTTGGGCAGCCGTGGCCTCCTGGTTAGCGCTTCGGACTTGTAACCGGAGGGTTGCTGGTTCAAACCCCGACTGGTAGGCCACGGCTGAAGTGCCCTTGAGCAAGGCACCTAACCACTCACTGCTCCCCGAGCGCCGCTGTTGTTGCAGGCAGCTCACTGCGCCGAGATTAGTGTGTGCTTCACCTCACTGTGTGTTCACTGTGTGCAGTGTGTTTCACTAATTCACGGATTGGGATAAATGCAGAGACCAAATTTCCCTCACGGGATCAAAAGAGTATATATACTTATACTTATACGTATATGGTTAAATCATGTTACCTCAACAGACCAAGGATACCTTGTCGCAGTTTTCTTTTATTTTTGGTCATATGACAGATGGTAGGCCTATTCTATTTTTCATGTTTGTATCTTGCATAAAACTGAGCTGAAATAAACTTTTCCTAAACAAGTTAAATTCGTTACCATGAACCTGTTAGTTTATTCATCAATATGTTAAATTAAATATTTGGCAACAAACACTACACACGGGTAACACGCAGAAATCACGCTGGCCGTGTAGTTCTAACCAACGTAAATCAGGCATACGCATAGGATATCGACAGAGGTGGTGGCGAAATAATGGAAACATGTTAATAAGAGAACGGAATTATATGGAATGTTTTCCTCAAAAAGAAATTCAAGGACTTTCAAGAACTTTCGTGGGAACCCTGTATACATCCTAAACACTCCCCAACAACATCTCTACATGCCAAACACTCCAAAACCACATCTATACTCCACAGCCAACTCTATACATCCCAAACAATCCACAGCCACATGCATACATCCTAAACACTCCACAGCCAAATCTATACATCCTAAACACTCCACTGGCAAATCTATACATCCTAAACACTACCCGACCACTAGAGCAGGATGTCTGTGCGCGGTGTTGGCCGAGTTTGGACTAAAGCCTCTGATTGGATCACAGAGGGGCATTGTTCCAAACACACTTAGTCATTCTGAGTGTGTGTGGCGGTGAGGGGAGGGGTGGGGTGGGTGGGCAGTGAAGGAGGACTAACTAAATTGAAATTGGCTTTTGTGAAGGGCTGGGGGTTGGTATGGCTGATAGTATAGTGAAGGCCGAGATGAAGGTGCTGAGAGAGCTGAATTAATTTAGAATGAAAGCGCAGAGATCGGTATGCTAATGCAATTCCTCCCGCGATAAGGCCGCCTGCACCATGTGACATGCTGCGCTGGTGTGAGCTTACACACACACACACACACACACACACGTCACTGTTGTTAACCATGACACTGCATGGAGAGGAACCTCTCTGGCCAGTAATTACACCTATAAATCCCTCACACACACAGACACACACATTCTCCCTTTCAATTCAGTAATGGACTCCTAGAGGATAGGCTAGGCTCTCTGCTCAGAGTAAACATGCCATGTCGCTAAAGCACACACATATGTCTGACCATCCCCACACCATTACACACCCCACGCTGGCCTGTACGGAGGAGGGACTTGGGAAAGAAAGCTTTTAAAAAGCCACCTGCATAGTGAATGTGTGTGTGTGTGTGTTTGAGAGAGCAGTGTGATGGATATAGAGGAGATGGGCTACTGTGATAGGGCTGTGATCCTGTACGGAGGAGGGACTTGGAAAAGAAAGCTTTTAAAAAGCCAGATGCTCTGTCTATGAGAGGCTCCAACTGAATTCTGGGAATTCCATGAACACTCAAAGCCTTGTAGCAGATCTTAACACACCCAGATTTGTTAACCGTTGTAAGAGCATTCCTAGAGAAAGACGGTCAATAATCAAGCACATAGCCAAACAAGTAAATTTGCCAAGTGCCACTGCCCTTGAAATGGTTAAACCCATGATCGATTGTTTAACTACTTAAAACTGTTGGAATATTCTGAAAATATGATTCCTGATTAAACTTGACTTGACACATGACTTGAGTGTACGAGTGAGACTGTGTGTGTGTGTGTGTGTGTGTGTGTGTGTGTGTGTGTTGCTCTTACCTCATGGTAGACTGAGGGCTTGGACAGTGAGGGGATGGTAAAGGAGAGCAGCTTGCTGTTGCCTTCTTTGTCCACAATCTCCTTCAACAGCACACAGAGAGCAGATCTTTCAGCACAGAACTCACAACACTCTGTTGGGTTACCTCAATGACCCTGTGTGTATGTGTGTGTCTTAGCACCAATCAATACACACACACACACACACACACACACAATATATTCACATTTTCTGAAGCAATCCCAGTGTGTGCTCGTCCATAAGGAGCAAGATTACTTCTTTGTGAATACAATGTGTGTGTGCACGTGTGCATGTTTGTGTGTGTGTGTGTCCATGTCCTTGTACATCTCTCTGCATGTCCTGGCCTCTGGGAGGGTGTTACTCATGGGTGGTTGCCCGCGGTGATAGCTAATCCTTTCAGTGGGCCAGCAGAGTGCTAGTCACCCTGTGGAGATCAGGCTCTTAGTCACCAGGCTCTCTCATATCTCTCTGCCACACACACACACACACACACACACACACACACACACACACACACACACACACACACACACACACACACACACACACACACACACACACACACACACACACACACACACACACACACACACACACACACACACACACACACACACACACACACACACACACACACACACACACACACACACACACACACACACACACACACACACACAAACATTTTCACAAATCTCATCCTCTCACACACAGTTAACTTGAATAGCAGCTGCACAGGCAGACCTCGGAGAAGTTGGGATGACTCAGCAGTAATTTGCGATATGACTGCACTGAGTACTCACTGATATGACTCCTCTGAGTCCTCCTCAACTACTGCAACCGCACGGTGGAGTCTGGACCACAGCGTGCGCACACACACACACGCACACAAAACCTCATGTCCCCTGTGCCTGTCTGCCAACAACACAGTCTTCAGTTTACTTTACCACCTCAAGTCATATGGTAGCAACTGAACCTAGGAAATGATCAATACACATCTTGACTGAGCCAAGTGTCTACAATAAATAACCAGGGGCACATTGATGTAAACCTTAACTTATTCTGGTTAGGAAAGCCAACATCGATGGCAACTTTTATGGCTTGGCATCCTAGAAATCAATGGATAACTAATTATATGACCACAAAAGAAAAACAGTGAAAATTTGTTTAGTATTTCACTGAGTATTGCGTCTTTCATTAAGTTTGGTGACTGCCGTCTGCTACTTGCAAAATGAGCATGTGTGAAAGCCTCTCCAGACCCCCCTCCAGACTCACCAGGTTGTAGATGCCAAGCAGGAGGGCCTCGATGCAGCCGTTGCTGTGGCGATCGCGGCTGGCGGTCAGGCGCAGGTAGACCCACAGCAGCTCGGGCAGGAACTGCATCGTGAAGCGGCGCAGGCGCTCCTCAGAGCTACGGTACAGCTCAAACAGCTGGTGACACACCGGCTCCAGCAGCTGCACACACACACACACACACACACAAAAGATGGTTAGTGAGATTCCCCCTTCACTGTAAAGCCCTTTGGGTGCCTTGATAAAGTGCTTTATAAATGGAATGTGTTGTTGGTTGTCGGTGTTGTTGTGGTTAACTAAATAACATACTTTAAAACACCCCCCCCCCCCCCCACACACACACAGTGTTCACTAGTGGCTGTGTATGGTGAAGAGTTTGTGTTGTGGAGCCCTGGCGAACTGATGGGAATCAGTGGCTGCACTGACTTGTGCTAAAGCACCAGAAAATCTGCTGGCTCCTCGGAGCCTGTGAAGCCTGTGAAGCCTGCCGGCAGCAGCATCCTCTCGCTCAGCAGGGAGGAGCGCGTGAATATTAATGCCTCAGTGTCTGGCAGTGGAGCAGAGAAATGGAGAGAGAAAAAGAGATGGAGAGAGATGGAGTGAAAGAGAGATGGAGAGAGGAAGGGGGAGACAAATAGACAGAGATAGAGACAGAGTGTGAGAGGGAATGTGTGTCTGTAGGAAATGAGTGTGTAAATGAGTGAGTATGTGTGTGTGTGTGTGTATGTGTGTGTAAGACAGAGTGAGTGAGTGAGCGAGTGAATGAATGAGTGTCTGTGTGTGTTTGACACTGTGAGCGAGTGGGAGTGGGAGACCATCAGACAGGCTGAAAGTATGCGTGTATGGTGTGTGTGTGTGTGTGACCATGTGCAAGAGAGACCAACCGACAGACAGGCTGAAAGTGTGTGTGTGGCGTGTGTGTGTGTGTGTGTGTCCCTTTATCTTAGACACACACACACACACACCCTGCATAGTGAATGTGTGTGTGTGTGTGTGTGTGTGTGTTTGAGAGAGCAGTGTGATGGATATAGAGGAGATGGGCTACTGTGATAGGGCTCAGGCCCAGCCGCCCCCTTCAGCCGCCTGATTCATGGGCCTCTCTACCTGCAGCTACAGCACACACTCCATCTACTGCCTTCAGCATGGACTCTGCTATCACTCACACGCGTGCGCGCACACACACACGGGGGGGGGCAGAGAGACGGACAGAGAAGGACAGTTGAAAAGAACGAGGGATAGGTGAGAAAGACAGATGATAGTCTCAATGAAATAATATGAAATATATTTATATAAATATAAGACAGCAATGATGGTACTACAGGGCAGAGTCCTGCAACGGGTCGGGTATCCGCGGGTACCCAACAGGTACCCGCAGAAAAGTTGCTAAAACGGGTAAATTATGACGTCCCTAAAATGTACGGGCGGGTATGCGGGCGGGAAAAGAACTCCTTGCGGGCGGATACGATGAGAACCAAAACAGTAGCCTATAGAAATAAAACATCATTGAAAAATATGTGAAATATTTGTATATCTAAATTACCATTACCACATCGCAAATATGTGTTTTAGTCAACGATACGACACTTGACCCATCACATCAGTACTGCGACTTTTGAATTATTTGTTTGATGCATCTATGTGTGAAAACATTAAACAATATAACCGTCTCGTAGTTGGAGCGCAAGAGAGTAGGCTACAATGGATGAAGTCAAGGTAAAGTTGGCTAGTGGCAGGCTCAGGTTGTTTTTTTCTTGTTCTCTTTGTTTCATTAACAGGTCCATTTTATGTAGAATAATGTTCTGATGCAGCAAGGTTTGGGCTATGTGTTGTTGTTGTAAGGTTTATCCCTGACGCAAAATGTAAAAAAAAAAAAGGTCGCCCTTTACGTGCTTCAATTGTGCGAGAAAAAAAATAAAGCACATTCATTTGAATGATTTTAGCTTGTGTGCGATTTATCGCGGGCACGGGTCGGGTAACGGGCAAAATATTAACGGGTCCGGGCGGGTGCGGATTTAATTTTAATATCACCACAGGTGACGGGTCGGATCTGGTGCTGAACTTCTCGGGTGCGGGCGGGGGCGGGTCTAAAAAAATTGACCCGTGCAGGACTCTGCTACAGGGGAACGTAAGTCCAATAAACTGATTTCTGTTGACTGGCTGGCTCTGTGTGTGCTGTACCCGACCCCCACTGAGAGCGAGCTCACGCTCTGTCTTTACACACCGCGTCCTCTCTTTACACACCGCATGCTTCTCTAAGACGCCGCAGCCTTATTGAGTTTGGCAGCAGAATCGGATCTCCCACCCAATGTCACCGGTGCTCGGACCAATCTCACGCTTTGGGGGCCACGCCTGTGCCATCACCGGGGCGTAGGCCAGAGCTAATGGAATCTGGAATCATGGGAGCGGAACGCCCAGAGTCGGGGGGGGTTGGGGCAATGAACCTCAAACAGCTGGGCACCCATACTGCGCTATTTAAGAGCAGCCCTCAGATGGACACCAAATGGACATCCTCAATTAGAGCAGAAAGTGGCCATGCTTTTGGTTGCAAAGTGACAAGCTATATAGCTATAAACCGACCGACAACAGCAGCGCATGTTAAAAGGCTAATCCGACAAAAGCCCCAAAAGCGCACAAAAACGCCACACACATCACAATGTCCTCTTGGTTTGGTGCTCGATTCAGCGGCTGAAGAATGAAAAAAAATCCTTTAGACTAAATCGCTCCCAGTGACTTATTTCATTTGCCAGCCAATTTTCATCAACTAAAAAAACGGGATGCCTAATTAATGCAATGCTTGTTACAATATTATCATTTTTGTTGAAAGGGGAAATGAGTGCTTCACTGAATGGAGAAAATAATTCACACTGTGAAATGAAATCCCACATAACTGAATGCATCTGTTTATGCACAAATTCTATCTGATTATTCTGAAACGCTACCTCAGGCAGATGTGTGGATTTCAGCCTTGTCTGCCTGTCAGTGCAAGTTAAGTAGACATGGCGAACGATTGAGTAAGTGTATGTGAGTGAGTGTGTGCGTGTGTGAGTGAGTGAGTGCGTGTTGAAATGTGGCCGTGTGACTCTTCTCTCGCTCTGAAGCGACCATGTTGAGACAGCTCTGAGCTCTGATGGATCATCTCAGTGGCAGCCGTGCCAGAAGGTCTCAGACCTGACCCATACTGACCCCACACCCACCCACCCACACCTGGGAGTCGTCTGAATGTCCTGCTAGCCCTTTCTTGCATCCTCCTCTCTCTCTGTCATAAATCTCTCTATCCTCTCACTCTCTCCTTCATCCTCGCTTTATCTCTTTCCTCTCACTCTCTCCTTCATCCTCTCTTCATCTCTTTCCTCTCACTCCCCCTTCCCCACTTCCTTCTTCCCCCATCTTACTAACACACTCCCCCTCCCTCCCTCCATCCTTCTCTCTCTGCCTCCTTTTCCCTTGCATCAGCAGTTCACCCCTCCATCAGCGCAGTTTAAGACCTGGCCAGGGTTAATGTGATGGGGGGTGACAGGCGGGCTCACCCACCTCGTTGTGGGGGTCCTGGATGACCCAGTAGAGCGCAGGCACCAGGTGCTTCTTCTGATGGAGGCTGCCAGCGTAGCCGGGGATCTGGGTTTCAGATAGCGTCTGAGGAGGAGCAGAAAACAGAGTTCAGGAAAAATACGACACACACACACACAGCAACACACACACAGCAACACACACACAGCAACACACACACAGCAACACATCTATCTATCCAATAATGACCCAGCAATTCAAACATCAGTACTATTTCCTTATCAGCACTGAGAGACAGGAAGACCACTTATAGACTTCTAGTATTAGTGATAGTCATGATTGAAGGTCTAACGGAGCCCAAGAGAGGCGTCTAAGAGTGAGATCTCCTGGCCAATCTCTATAGGGCTGGACGGGGCGAGAGCATGGTGGTGCCATCTGGCTGCCTGCCCGCTGCTACTAGTTATGACTGGGCCAGGCATGTTGCTAAAAGCAGTGTGATGTTCTATGCTCTGTGCTTATAGATGCAGACAGGAGACCTCCATCTCCACAGCATCAGATGGCAACGCTGACAGGACGGAACAGAATGTGAGTGAGTGTAAGGGGAAAGGAACACACACACACACACGTATCTGTTAACTTGTCAATAAAACTGAGGAAATGAGTGGCCAACTTTATTGTGGCCAACTTATCATTACTCATTATTACCCATGATGGCACATTAATTACTTGCATAGTATATTTTCATTCTTGTTATACATCATTTAATTGTTACACGTTGTATTTCTTCTTCTCTTTTGTCTCAAACAGATATCTGTTTGTATTATTCTGTTACATGTTTGCTTTGGCAACACTGCTTCACTGAGTAAAGCCAATAAAGCTCCTTTTTGAATTGAATTGGACTGAATTTTGAGAGAGAGAAAGCGCGTGAGAGAGAGAGAGAGAGAGAGAGAGAGAGAGAGAGAGAGAGAGAGAGAGAGAGAGAGAGAGAGAGAGAGAGAATCTGCAGAGAGGGAACTGCACACATTTGGATCAGAAAGAACAAAGCAAATTAGTCGGAGCAAATTAGGCAAAAATCACATGGGCCTTGTCTTAATTCCAGCCATAATAGCCAAGCTTAGCACAATTTGGGAGGAACTGGGCTCTGGTCGGCACAATGCTTTCCAGCCATGAGCCCCTGCACTAATGCGGTGTGTGTGTGTGTGTGTGTGTGAGTGTGTGTGAGTGTGTGTGACCATGAGTGAGGGGTTGTGTGTCTGTCTGCTGTGTGTAAAAAACTGAGAAATGAGAGTGTGTGTGTGTGTGTGTGTGTGTGTGTGTGTGTGTGTGTGTGTGTGTGTGTGTGTGTGACCATGAGTGAGGGGTTGTGTGTCTGTCTGCTGTGTGTAAGAAACTGAGAAATGAGAGTGTGAGAGTGTGTGAGTGTGTGTGTGTGAGTGAAAGGGAGGGAGGAAGGGAGAGCGAGAGCAAGAGAGAAAGAGAAAGCAAGAGAGAGGAAGAGAGAGTGTGTAAGAGACTCTGATGAAGGCTGAGCAAAGTGGAGACTAGACGAGGATCAGACATGACATGTACAGGGGGAGGGATTTCCCCAGCAGACTCACCTTGAATTCTGAGAGCCATTCCTCCACCACCCGCCTCTCTGTGTTCATCATCTTCCTCTAAGAGAGAGAGAGAGAGAGAGAGAGAGAGAGAGAGAGAGAGAGATATAAAAAATGTATAAAAATTCAGAAAAGGGCAAACAAGTTCATCAAACATGTAAGTCTGAGTGACCCAAACTTATTCCATTATAAAGCCCTGAAACACCAATAGTTGAGCAAAGATAACTCCCCTACCAACCTGGTCTTCAGTCACCCTCCTCTAGAGACATCCAACACTTTAAAGGCCAAATACCAGGCCACATCCACACAAAATGTTTGGATTAACCAAACCCCCCAAAACCTAAAATAAATTTATGACAAATATCGGCAATCTAAAACACAATCCCAAAGCAAAATGCAATGCTATTTGACCCTAAACAGGAAATATTTGCACATTACCTAACAAAAATAAAAGAGACAAATTTGAGATGCACAATAACGAATTACAGACTCAGTGAACACCGTTTAGCCATAGAAACAGGAAGACACAAAAAGACATGGCTTCCAAAAGACGAGCGTCTATGCCAGCAGTGCAGAGATGATGTTGTTGAAACTGAATTACACTTTTTAACTGAATGCCCAAAATTCGAATCAATTTCACAATAAATACTTTCCAAAAATGAAAGAAAAAATCCCTGATTTCTATGACCTACCAAACCCGAATAAAATACTATACCTATTGGGAGAAGACACAGACAGCTGTATTACTGCTGCCCAATATGTCCTTGCCTGTCACCAGCTGAGAGAGTGATTTCTGTATGCATGTACATGTGACACACACGCACGCACGCACGTACACACGCATGTATGCACACACGCACCCCTCTCTCACAGCCACAGCCACAGCCACTAACTCAACACAGTCCCCTCAAGTTTCTACGCAGTCCACTAACTTTATATATGTGCCCTGATGTCTGTAAGTTAGTTGCCTGTGTTGAGACACTTAGAACCCTGATACTGTACTTTTATGTAACAATTGCTTTGGCAATACAAGTGTCATATTTGTCATGCCAATAAAGCACCATTTGAATTCAAATTTGAATTTGAGAGAGAGAGAGAGAGAGAGAGAGATTAACCGCACATCCTCTGTGAATAAGTCATCATCAAACCCCCATCACATCTCAATGACCTTTAGGTGTTGTTAAGAAGGACATCAGCGCCAGTGACATCATCACCCCGTGACCCCGTGATCACACACCACTCCAATCACACGCACCTCTCCAAAACAAAAAAAAAGAGAAAAAAAAAAAAAAAAACACATCTCATCCTCTCTGTGTCCACTCTCCACCCTCCCTCCCTCTCTTCATCCCTCCATCCGTGAGCATCAGTCACTGTAGGTCTGCCGGCTCCAGACTGACAGATATGAAAGGCAGCAACGCTGACACGGCAGAGCTGGGCTAAAAGCCTCTCGGCCCAGCGCAGCCAAACCAGGAGGGGAGGAAATAAACGTATAAAAAAAAAAACACAAAAAAAGGAGGAAAGAAGGAGACGGCTGGTTGAGTGTGCGAAGGAGACTGGACGCAGTTACATAACGAGCACTGCAGTCACTGTGAATCGAGCTATCAGCAACACGCAGAAGTACACGCCCACACCCACAAACACACACGAGAAAATGCAAAAATAAACACACACAAATACACACCAACTGCATTGGGAATAAAATCTGTGGAGCCCTGGCACGCACGTCTGTGACGCTCTGATGAATTAATCTTGCAGACTGAGCAACTTTCAGGCAGGAGTGAATGAAACATTCTCTGCACTAGTAGCGCTCACCCCCCCCACACACAGCAGTTCTGCCATGGAAACGCGAGCACAAAAGCACTATAGAACCAGACCAATGAGAGAGGAGTGAGTGAAGGAGTGAGTGAAGAAGTGAGCACCGCGCACAGCACCCGCTGTCTGCCCTTCAACAGTCGCTCACCTTACACCTATTTTGGATGGCAGGGTTTGTTTGTGAGCTATGTGCAAGTGTGTGTGGCGGGGGTCTTTATCTGACGGTGTGCGTGTGTGAGAGTGTGTGTGTGTGTGTGTGTGTGTGTGTGTGTGTGTGTGTGTGTGCACCCATGAGTGAATGCCTGTGTCTGTCTGTACTCATGTGTAGAAATGAAAAACGAGAGAGTGTGTGCATGAGATAAAAGTGTGTGTGTGTGTGTGTGCTTCTTCAGCAGGGAGGAGGTAACAAACCTGCACTGTGCCAGGTGCCCTCACTTCGACTGGCCTTCCTCCCTCATCCACCTCTCAATCAATCACTGGCCTCTCTGGCAGACTACTGCTGCCTGCGGCTCAATCATAGCTTGGCTGGGCCTTCCCCACTCATAATCCTGTCTAGAGCACCAGCTCTCTCTCTCACACACATACACACACACACTGCAGTGCTTCACTGAATGCCTCTCTCATTCAAACGCATGACTCATGCTAAACACTTCAAATGAAGGCCGAATGATGCGCTAAGGTTGCTGATGGTATGTCTTTGGGGACAATGATTATTTGTTAAATACTACAACTGAAGTTGGCTTGATGTGTTTCACTGGCTAATAGCACATCTTTGGATGCAAGGGTTATTCAGGTGCAGAACTGAGGACACACTCTTTTAAAGACGGGAGGCTCAAAATGTTAAATAACGCTTTGAGTGACCACTAAATTGAATTCTGTGGTTATGTTTATAATGCCCTTGCAGAGTAAATCGATGGTGGGGATGTTTAATTTTAAGGGTACGCCTGAAGAGTGCAACAGAGTGGTTGGTGGCCGGTCGGGTGTGACTGTTGTGCTGAGTGTGCACACCTCACACACACACACACACACACACACACACACACCTGACACACACCTCACCTCAATCTCCCAGAATTCAGTTCTCCTCTGAGGTAACAGCCGGGCCGCCATGCAGTCACACATCACACATCGAGCTCTGACAGACACCTGCACAGAAGGACGGGACAGGGAGATGAGTGGAGCGAGGGAGTAGAGGAGGAGAGAGAGAGAGAGAGAGAGCGAGAGAGAGAGAGCGAGAGAGAGAGAGAGAGAGAGAGAGAGAGATAGAGATAGAGATAGAGAGAGCAGCTTAACAGAGAAGAGCTTATCAGACTACTACTGTATGTTCTGGAGGAGTCCATATTAAACTCCTACAGACCTAAAGGACTTCTAAACGGAACACAAAGGACCTGACTCTGCACCTCCAGTGCATCAACGCTCACAAGAGCAGTAGGAAACACAAAAGAGCTCCCCTGCTCCCACACTGATGTCAGAATCACCCCCTTACACACACACACAACAGAGCCCTGGTGGGAGGGGATATATCCAGCCTAATCTTTAGACTGTGTGTGTGTGTGTGTGTGTGTGTGTGTGTAGTTTGAGGCTGGCGGACGATGAAGGAGCATCTGATATAGACTTAAATCCATACGCCGCACCAATGTATAACACTTCTCACATCTCTGCCAGGCCCATTATCTCTGTGGCCTGATACCATCAAATGCTGAGTAGACAGAGCTAGCCTACTCAACCAACGAGCAAACTACTGTGTCAGCTTCAAGCAGTCTCAAAACCGCATCCACCACTTAACTACTGTACACTTTTGTCTCTCTCTCACAGACACACATCCACACACACATACACACAAACACACTTGGGTGCGATCAGCATCACATCAGCCCCAGATAGCATCACACAAGGTGTCTTTTTTTAGATCCCGTCTTAGAATAGAGATGCTCGAGAAGCTCGTTTCGACAAGCCACTTCAGTCACTCAGTGTGAGTCATCAGGATTAGCAGGCTCGCTCGATCTTCCTCTTTTCTTTTCCATTTTCCCTCTACTTGTCTTGCTTAGTAATGCCATGAAACACAGCGAAGCTTCAAAAGTGCCCAAGCTGATGTGTGCGGCCAGTAGGAAAATAAATCTCAAGCATCTCAGGGGCAACGGTGAGTAACAGCCTACGGTCAAAGACAAGAAAATAATGAAAAAAAAAAAAAACGCAGTTGACAAATAAGAAAATAAAAATCTTTTGTCACTGCGGGAAGAAGCATTCTTGCAGAGTCATGCTTCTTATTAGCCGCATGTGAGCGGGGATGGGGCCAATGGCCTCCGCTCCTCCATAAAACAGCCCTTAAATAGCTTTTATGGTGTCAGAGAGGCAGAGAGAAGCATTAACTGTGGAGGGGGTGGAGAAGGGGTGGGTCACATCTTACCCCCCCCCCCCACCCCCATAATAACTCTTCATAGAGAGGAAGTTTAACCGTGTAGAACAGCATCCGCTGCCGTGCCGACAGAGGCTGAGCCAAGGTCTCCATGCCTGCTGAGGCTCTCCTGCCCGGCAACGGTAGCCAGGGAGTAGGACCAGCAGGGGATGAACGCAGATTATAGGGCAAATCCCATTAAAGCTGCACTGGGTTAACTGCAAGATTTGATTTGCTTAAAGACTGATTATCCTTTAAAGACCAACAGCAGTGCATGAAACTAATTGCCTTCTTCCCCCTCCTCCCCCCAATGTCATTGCTACATTGTGTAGTCATTTCGTACATCCTCACTGTTACATAATTTGTTCCATCTACGGTACCTGCACTATAGCCAATAAGGACCTGCTATACCATGTGCAGCGAATATTTTGAAAAATAAACAAGCAAATGAACAAATGGCCATAAAAGGAGGTTGGGTTGGAGTGGGGCCTGAGATAAGAGCTGCATGGCATCCGGTCCGTTAGGGAATGGTGAGGGGGGAAACCACAGGCTCTAGAAATAGAGAAGCGCTCCGAGGAACAGAATCATCAGCCAACAGCCGGTCGGCCTCTCTGCACAGATGCTCTCCACAGCGCCTCAGAAGGACTGCACTGAGAAGGCCTCAGTGCGAGAGTGAGTGAGAGAGAGAGAGACAGAGAGAGGGAGGGAGAAAGAGAGAGGGAGGGAGAGAGACAGAGAGAGAAAGAGAGGGAGAGAAAGCGACAGAGAGAAAGAGTGTGAGAGAGAGGGATAGAGACAGAGAGAAAGTGAGAGGGAGAGAGAGACAGAAAGAGATAGAGAGAGAGAGAGAGACAGAGAGAGAAAGAGTGAGAGAGAGAGAAAGAGTGAGAGAAAGAGTGAGAGAGAAATAGAGAGAGAGAGAGAGGACTGTACAAGTCAAGATAGGGGCACTGATGTATCCTGATGACCCAGATGTCTTAATGGAAGGACTGGCCTTCTGTCCAGCAGGTGGGGTGGCTGAGCGGAGTGTGCTGGGATTCACATTTAAAAATGCATGGATGACCGCATGAAACACCTCGCATATGACTTGGTGGTGTCCTCCATTAGAGAACCCTCATTATCCATCAGGGGCTGGGTATCATTCCAGTTTAGTGTAGAGGTGTACGCACATCTATACTGATTCTACATGTACTGAATACTAGAGATACTGAGTAAAACGAAAGAAAAGATCTCCGCACACTGTGTCTAAAGCTCCCAGTTTAATGGTGGGTTACACCTGACGAAGACCTGAGTGGTCGAAACGTTGTGTATCACCCACCATTAAACTGGGAGCTTTAGACAGTGTGCGGATATCTTTTCTTTCGTATCATTCCAGTTTAATCAATTCCAGTTCCGATTCTGCATATTGATATTGGTTCCAATTGATTCCGGTTCCTATCGTTTTCTCTTTTTAATTCCAAAGAGTTGTTTAATTGTTTTTGGCAATTCCACGCAAAACTGTCACGTCCATAACGGCAACTAAATACCATGGCATTGTGTTGGCGTTATGGATGTGACAGTTTTACGTGGCATTGCCCTTTTATAACACATAATAAATCTATCTTTAATATTTATTTAAGGATTATTCCACTTATTCTAATAATAATAATAATAATAATAATAATAATAATAATAATAATAAACAGATCAATCAAAAAAAGCAAATTAAAATAACTTGGGCCTTTAGTATCAAAATCAGTGACATACAAGTTTATGCATCTTTTAAATAATAATAAAGTATCTTGATATGTTACTGTTCAAGACTCATCATGTCAGTGCTCTGAGTAGTATGGCTATTGGCTACTCTGGCTATACCATGCTCAAATCTCAGATGCACAACAAGAGTCCAGAGAGCAGTTTCCATGAGCAATGGAACAGAGATCTGGCCAAGAACATGTTGAGCACAACAGAAAGAGTAAAAGGCCGACACATAAAGATTACATAACTTAAAAAAGTATGACCAAATGGTCACATGGCAGTTTATTTTAACCACTCGCTCACTGCTCACTGGATCATGACTGAAATGAGATGAAAGTTAAACAACAAACAGCATCTCACGCGGGGCGAGCGGAGTCATCCAAAGATCAGCCGGCACGGTCAGATTAATTTCAACAGCGCTGCAACCACCAATTTATTCTGCCGTGAGGCGGGAAAGGTTCGTCTTCGGCCTGTGAGCGATGACACTATGAGGTCGCTAACCCCAAATGGTCATTATTTTGGGCAGCCACACGTTCCTCATTTGGGTGAAGAATGACATGGGAGCAATGAGGCGGTGTCTAAAGACAGACTATAATGGGCCAAACACGGAACCAAATTAGAATCAGACTCTGCAACCTCATTCATATTAAAACCAAGACAGACACACACACACACACAAACAAACAGTGGCACCCAATAAACATTACCCATAGTGAGCGAGCGTCAGCCTGTAGTGCGAGCGTCTATTCTGGGCTCCATTGTTGACTATTTGTGGCGGCGTTGGGCGGGCGGGTGCGCTGGCTGGCTAATGAGGGGGGAACCTGAGGAACAATAAGCACACTTTTCCGAGAGCCATTCTTCAGCGGTGGCGCAACGATGGAGGAACGGCGAGCACCATGTCCTGTTTACTGCACTTCTCCCTCCCTCACGGTCTCACTCTCACTAGCTCTCTCTCCCTCTCCCTCTCTCTCAATTCAATTCAATTCAATTCAATTCAATTCAAGTGAGCTTTATTAGCATGACAAATATTTTTGCATTGCCAAAGCAGAACATGTCTCTCTCTATGTCTCTCCCTCTGTGTCTCTCTCTCGCACACACTACGCTTCAGAGCACTCCATCAGCCTGAACAGCTGGCCAACCTTGTGACTAGGTGTGTGTTTGTAAGGTTGTGACTAGGTGTGTGTGTGTGTTTGTGCACATGTTTATGAATACAAGTATAAAGTTTGAGTGGCAGTCTAAGTGTGTAAAGGTGTGAATGAGTGGGCATGTTGTGTGTGACAATATTTGCGTGTTTGAGTATGTCCACTCTCACGAACATCCCAAATGAGTTGTGCCGTCAATAGTTCCTACGTCAATCTTGACCCAAGTCCCACTGCGACTGACCCATCAACTTTAAGAGTGCAGAGTGAATGGACACACACTCGCAGACACTGAATCACTCTGGGGTGAACTGAGGCGATGGGGGGGGGCGATAGAGCCGTGAGTGTGTGTGTGTGTGATGGAGAGAAACAGACACAGAAGCAGAGTATTTATAGACTTACAGAGAGGCCTATTCTAGTGGTGAATCAGTGCCATGTGATGGGTGTAGTGCTTTTCTAAGGGCAACTCCACGCCGTCTAAATGGAGTGGGAGAGAGGAAGTCATGGGGATGTCAAAGCCTGAACAGTAGAGTCTTTTATGTCTGTCGGCAGAAAATACTATATTTACCTTCAGAGTATTCACAGCAAGTGTACTGAAAGCAAGCTAAATCTGAGAAGAACAAGCTAGTTCACACACACACACACACACGGCCTGTATAATTAAGTGAATACTTCCTAAATACAATTTTAGATTAAATGACAAACTTCCCAGGTTTAAAAATATATAAAGTGATAAAGTGTGCTACATTCAAGGTGGTTTCAAGGAGTCGATGAGTAATGAGGCAATGGGCAGAGCAGAATAGTGGCAGTCCATGTATGCGTGTGTGTGTGTTTCAAGCATGTGTGTGCTTCGTCAATGCATGCCCTTGTGTGTGTGTGTGAGCTGGAGCAGAAGGTGTCAGTGCCCCCCTACCCCTCCCCCCCATCCTGATCAGCATCACCATCGCCACACCTAGCAGGCGGCCAGAACTCAACAGTCCACACATACGCACGCACACGCACACGCACACGCACACACACGCACACACACACACACAGCGCAGTTTCAGTCTTTGTCCCCACCCTTTAATGAACACTGCCATATGTCCCTTCACAATGTCAACCTGACCGGTTCCTCTTCCTTTTTCAGTTCTGCAGTTGTGCAAACACTTCTCTCTCCCAATTTCATCGCTTCCAAAAACCCAGAGCAGAGGCCAAAGGTTATGTGATGATTCATGATTCGTGTTTAGTCACCAGATGTCTCTGTTGCCCCTCTCTCAGCCGGAATCTATGGGAACATTTCAGCTGGGCATTATTAACCTGAGCTACACGATCACAGGAAATTGTCTGGGATACTATAGTGAGATGCATAATATAGGGCTAAAAAGATTTGAATGAAGTTATTAGGTTATCCTTTTTTTCCATGTTTACATGTTTCTGTTTGACGATAAGATATAGCCTAGTTAGCTTATTTGGGCTCATGTGAATGGGGTGTATGTGGACCTATGTTGAGTATACAACATTAAGCAGTGACGTACACTCTGGGCTCCTGGTTAGATCTTAATATTCCCATCAATGCCCCAGAGGAGACTGCCATACTGTTCCATAGCTCTAGATGTATATAGACCGTCATACTGTTCCATAGCTCTAGATTAGGGCTGGGACAACGCGTCGACGTCATCGATGACGTCGACGCAAAAAATACGTCGACGCAAAATATGAGCGTCGATTAGTCAAGCATAACATGTGCTGCTAAATATTTTTAATTTTACACCTTCAGTGTTTTCCATACGTTGACTAATCTGTGGCTGGGCACCACGAAATCAAAACTGGCCACCACACATTGATGTTCTATGTTGTAGGCCTGCTATTTAAATTAAAGATAAGATAACATAATTTCATTGAGCTGCACTTTTTACTCACACAGCCTTTCCTCGCCCCGCCCGCTCTCTCTCGTAACGAGCCCGCTGCTCCTCCTCTGCATGTGCATTTAACAAAATATTCACGATTGTTGAAGGATTGTTGTTGCCACATAGAAGCACTGCATAGAACACAGTGGGCTAAATTGCTATTAAATCCGCTTAGCATCGTGACCATGCTGCGCAAATTTGTTCAAAACCGCTGCATTAATTAAAGTTAAAGCTCTACTAAGGTCTTATCACAACATAGTACATTGAGGAGACTAAACGAAGTTAAGTTACAGTATGCAATCAAGCAGTAGCCCTATCTCAAAGCTAACGTTAGAATACTGTTTGGATGTCAAGTTTAGCATGCTTACTTGCAGCTGCTTGTATTACTCGTGCAGGGCTGATTTTATTGACTCTGTTTGCAAAATCCCGATGGAAATGGAAAAGTGTTTTCCAAGACTCAAAAGTGCTTGTCCAAAGGAGAAGTACGAACTGTTATTTGAACTAACTACGTTATGAATCGCATACACACATCAGCAGCCTTTTAACTGTGTTAATGTTAATTGCAAGGATTCCCACACAAACGTCTTAAAATGACAGACACTCAATTAGACATACACTAGCCTACTGAACTTTATTGAATGCTACCTCTGACTAAGAATGCATTACTTTGCACTTGTAGTTACTTGCACTTCAGTCTTTTATTTTGGAATCTTAAGAGCAATAAACATATATTGCAATGTTAAAGAATTCATGTTTTTTCATTCAGATATGTAAATAAACATGTATAAGTTGCTATTAGTGAATTAATGGGGAGATAATCGATAATCGAATCGAAATCGAATCGGACTGAAAAAATGAATCGTTAGATTAATCGATGCATCGAAAAAATAATCGCTAGATTAATCGTTTAAAAAATAATCGTTTATCCCAGCCCTACTCTAGATGTATACCATCATACTGTTCCTTAGCTCTAGATGTATATAGACCGTCATACTGTTCCTTAGCTCTAGATGTATATAGACCGTCATACAGTTCCATAGCTCTAGATGTATACTGTCATACTGTTCCTTAGCTCTAGATGTATATAGACCGTCATACTGTTCCTTAGCTCTAGATGTATATAGACCAGGGATATTCAATTAATCTTCAGCAAGGTCCAGTTACGGAAAATTTCTGCAAGCAAAGGTCCAGAGCATCATAATGATTAACGTGCGTGTTTAGGCTATGTATGTATTTGTGTGTGTGTGTGTATATATATAATATATTAGGATGGATGGATGGAGCCTAGTTGTAGGCCTAGGCCTAATGTTTAATGTGAAATAAAATAAGTAGCCTAAAAGGCAACATTCGAAATGAGGAGAAATAAGGCAAGATAAGAGTAATTGGGGAGAAAAACTGAGTAGCCTTGGCTATTTTTAAGATCTTAACGTGAACTTAAAATAAAATTTGAGCTGAGACAAGGATGGATATTCCACAGCTGGTTCCTTGAACCCATTAATCAGCAAGTTTAATTTTATTTTTTTAGTTTTTTTTATTTTGACCCGAAATCCTGGAAACCCAGAACATCACGTTGGGCAGTGAATGCATAGGCTTAACGATTGTGGTGGATCAATCATATTGCCTTCTTAAATCGTAAAATATTCTGTGGTCTCAGTTCACTGTTGAATGGGCCTAGCCTACCCTATGCTTGCTCAAAATATAGCAAATGCTTTGTCTAGTAGAGGTGCTTCAAATTGGCGCTTTTAAAAATTGCCTGTCTCAGAATATGTAGAAGAGGTCCAGGGCAATTCCGCGCAAAACTGTCACATCCAAATTTAGTTGGCGTTACGGACGTGACAGTTTTGCGTGGTATTGCCCCCGTATCGTTATATAAAGCTCTGTTCTCGCTGTCTAGCTTTCTCCTCTTTGTGCAAATCGATGATTTGAAAATAACTTACTTATCGTTAACTTAGATATCCATCTGATTGTTTCTCGTCCTGTCTCCTCTCCTCGCTTGTTTCAGGCTATCAGTGAGTCAGAGTCTCTTCCCCATAGTAGGCTACTTTACTCACTGACTCGACTTAATCAGAATTCACAGATTTCACTGGCTGAGTAGCAGCAAGAGACATATTGGTTCCTGAAGCTCCTGAAGTAAATGTTGTTATCCTAAGCAACGAAACATTTAGCGCAGCTTTGTATACGAGAAAATCTAAATTAGGCTATTATGGTCCGGGTCCGGATAGGATCATGTCATGGTCCGGACTCGGACCGCGGTCCGCCATTTGGTGACCCCTGATATAGACCGTCATACTGTTGTGTAGCTCTAGATGTATATAGACCGTCATACTGTTCCATAGCTCTAGATGTATATAGACCGTCATACTGTTCCATAGCTCTAGATATAGACCGTCATACTGTTCCATAGCTTGAGCTAAAGTTTGGTCTGTGCTCAATGCCTTGTGCATGTAATGAATGTGCTATACTAGGAGCCCTGGCAGTATTATCTATTATAACAACATTAAAAGTTGTTTATTGACATACAACATAAGCAGAACAGAATAAGCACCCTGTCAGAGAGTGAGGATGTTCCTTGAACATGAGTTCAGGACTGTGCTTACATCGCCACATCAGCGGTCCTATAAACGGAACACTGGGGAGGGACCGCAGACCGTGGGCCCCTTGGTGATTCAGTCCAATTAGTTCACCAGAGTGCGCTCTAGCCTAATAAGACCAAGCCTCATTTCCAGCCCATTTACTGTACATGAAGTACACAGCAGCTGAACATGGAATATGAAAATGTCTTCAGGCTTTGCATATATATGGGGAAATCCGACCAATGTTATTAGCACACACAGGAATAGCAACAGGAAGAAAAAAGGCTCAACCTCTCTGAGCATGATGAGGACTGAGGACCAATATCAGTAACGTAGGGATACTTTCGGTGAATTCTACAGAGTAATTGCAACACACATGCGCACGCACCATCCCCCATCATGAGCTTACACCCCCTGGCGTTTCTCTCTGGGCTTGGCTGGAATGGAGGGTCAGCACCACCTGTGGCTATGGATGAGTGGATGGGAGCTCATCTGCTGTGGGCTCTTATCATGCTCCCTGGCAGCAATCAGCCCTTCCCTTTCTTTTAGCTACAGTGATCTGTCTCCTCTGATAGGCCAGGAGTGGCCCGAGTGATTGATGGGTGCTGTCTGAGCGTGCCCAGAAGGGGTCAGACTGTTGGAGCATAATTACTGAGCAGAATACTTTGGAGTAATGGGTGTAGGGCCTTTGACAGGGCCGAGCTTGAGTTTCTTTAGCCGGTCATGTTCCATGGGAAAAAAAACAATCTGAGGTGAAGCCAACATGCATATAAAACACAGCTCAGATTTTGGTCACAGGGGTAAAGGGAAATAGGTGAGTGGGTGGAGATTTGGCGTTTTTGTTGTGAAAACAACCAAGTAAGGCAGAAGGGAATCTAGTGCTGTTACGAGCCATAATGTGCCTGCAGGCACAGAGTTCAGCGATAAAAAAACCAGGAACACGACAGAAACGCTGAGCCGTGCCAAACAGACTTCCTAAAAAATCCACTAGCGCTGCAACATGCATGCCTGACCTTCCACTGCCCTGCCATTAAAAAATAAATAAAATAAAGAATACAACCTCAAAGAACAGATGACAGACCAGCTAAACCAGAGGAAAGGGGTTCAACAACCGGCCCAATTTTTGTTCTTCCTACCACTCCTACCTGAAAAGCAACAGTCGGGCAGAAATCACATCTGTTTTTACAGGCCTAAAAAAAAACTGCTGTTCAAACAGGAACACGAGAGAGAGCATGTGAGCTGGGTTCAACGACCCCCCCGTCAGATTCAGGTCCGAGGGCAATCTAGGCTAGATGTTCTGTTTGAGAAAGAAAATAGGCCTCAGCTCAGTGAAATCCAACTGATCATTGGGAGGCTCAAACAAACTGCTGATTTTCCAAAGACTAGACCCAAAATCCCTCCTGCACAATGACCAGGGGGCAGACAATTCGATTTATAACACACTAAGTGCTTAATTCTACAGAGGACATCGACCCAGACCTGATCCACTACTGGGAACATACAGTATTGACCCTTCAGGAAATCATGTGACGGCATTTTAACAAATAGCTGGAAGACTGTGAGGAGCGATTTGTTGAATTAGACAAAAGGTGTGTTGGATTAAAATCATGGACTGCACCTTTAAGGCTCCGTGTGGAGTGGCGTGGAGCTCAGTGTGGTGTGGTGTTCGTAACGGTGGCTCGGAGACGGCAGCAGTGGAACAGCGAGCTACTGTACTGTGTGTCTAGGAAGTGGGCGGCCACTGAGGACTGGTCTTCCACTAGTCAGACTGTTTCCTGGACAACATTCAAATGTTACCACGGGAGCCAGCGCACCTTCAGACATCCCCGCAGTACCACTCCCCATACACGCACACGCACACACACTACTGAACACACACACTACACTCTCTGAAATGAAACATCAGCAAAAGCCACAAATTCAAAAGCTTACACAAAAAAGACAGACAGAAAACTGACAAAAAAATATACAGACATGTCATGAAAGTCCACGACAGTCCAAAATGTGGCAAACGCTGAGTTAGACAGTCTAATATGCCCTAATTACAGAGTGCTGGGGATCGGTTTTTCCCCCCAAAGCGGATGGAAATCTTTCAAGGTCAGTGTGGCTCTCTAAGGCATGAATTATTGAACGTTGAGTCTCATTCTGTGGGCACGTGTGTGTGTGTGTGTGTGTTGTCTTAAGCGGTCTCTACTCTCTCCTGTGAGGTTACTCTCTCCATCTCCCTGCAGCTTTCAAAATCGGATACTCACTGCAAAAAATAGCCAGAATAGTGATGGAATGGCCAGAGGAGACGGCTGTGGGGATGCAAAGCTGTGGTGACATATTATGTCCCCTCAGACAAGTGCTGGACGGACAAACCCACACACACACACACACACACACACACGGGACTTCAGAAATGGTAGGGCATGAAGCTTCAAGTGATGTGTCAATACCAGTTGACAGACGTACGTGTCTTGTGAGCGCAGTATCAGGTCAGGTCCCCTATCTGAGCCTTCAGTAACCCCAGCAGGCCTCCCCTGCCCTGACTCTGTGTTAGTTTCCCTCACAAGAGACCACACGTCCACCAACAACTAGCCACCCCAGAACAAGACTGAAAGCCCCCTAAGGACCTACAGCGACAACTGGAAATTGGAGAAGTTTGTTGGAGATCATCTCCACTGCCCACCCTGTAGAGGGAAGACCCGTGGAGGACCCATGGAGGATATGCCTGACGGATTGTGGAAACAAGTCCATCATAATCAGCATCATCTTCACTTTCAAAGGCCTCGTCAGACAGCCAGGCATTCTGGGCTTCTCTGAGGCCGACGCCTCTCTTTCACTGGGAATCCAATCTGCCTGTTTGGCCCCAAACAGAGACTTCATGAGAACATATAGATTTCCACAGAAACGGAGGAGGAAAGGGGGAGCGGGGGTGGGTGGATGGGGTTCGGTAGCAGAGTACACACACCGAGTACTACAGGGGCTATTTGGTTTCAGTCCCTAGTCACAGAGCTAGCTGCTGCTGCTTTTAGATGGGAGGGAGGAGAGGCACACTGAGATCCCAGCTAAAATTAGCTCAGCTACCGCTAGCGCTGCTACGGCGAGGCCAGACATGTTGGGACTGGGTGTTGTAGTGCGCAACAATGAACACAGACATACGCACACATAGACAATTTGCCTACATGTACACACACAAACAAAACAAAACAAAAACAACAACATATCCCATGGTGCTTTAGGGGGGCTGGCTATCACGTGGCCAGTACTGTGAGTGCCGGTGTTATACAGTAACTGGCTTTCATGTTAACTGGCTGACTGTTTACTTTGCCTCTGGAGTTAACGTAACCGCCCCCTTCTCTTGCAGGTGTGTTCAGCTGATGATTTAGCCTCCGATACCTGGCCGCAGATTCGTCTGTTTAACTGAAGTTCAAATAGACATGTTTGTGATGCTGCACTTTGTTGTTTAATAAAGCTTTACAACACGATGTGTTGGCGTTGGAAGTGTCAGGTTGTCTGTAGTAGGCTAGGCTACATGCGCTGGACCATGAATATGCCACCAAATAAATAAAACGAAATAAACTCCACGTGTGTCTCGAACCACTAGGCCTACTAAATTAAACTACTTGCATGATAACCTGACGTTAACCTGCTTGCGCCACTAACCAGGATGACACTTCCCAGCGAAATTGGCCATACTTATTTACTAGGCCTACAAGTAAAAGAGGTCACCTAGTATGTTATTGTGTTTGTAGCAGGTTAACACAGTGGATCATGGTAACTGGCTACTGTGTTATCTTGCTGCATTGCCCAAGCCTTCAAAGACCTTCAAAGTAGGCCTATAGCCTAGGTTTAATGGTTTTTACGTTTCACTGACTGCTGGTCAGGCTGCCCGCGGCCACCTAGCTATCTTCAGCCTAAATTGAGGAAGCATTGCTTGTCTAAAAATGTACAAATTTAAAAAACTGTGAATGGCGAGGATTGAACCCGTAGGCTAGACTAAAAAGAGCCTTATTAACGCATCAACCTGTTGCGCCACATAGCCTACATCTTATCATTTGGTGAGAAATAAACTATTAAAATATATATAAATCCAATAGCCTACACCTCAAACCTATGTTAACATGTCAAAACACGAACGTAAATACCCTAGGCCTATCTTGTGATATTTGATATTACATCTCTTTTGGGATATGTAGGCCTAATTTTGTGTAAAATGAAGACACATTAGACTTCTCCTGCACATTGTGCGTTTCAATCATAGGTTTCAATGCGTGTTTCACGTTCGTTGTGATATGCATCAGGTTAATATGCAGATTAGTTCTAGTTTTGTCATTCGAGTTCGAATCTTTTTTATTTATTTGCTGGCGTTCATAATAAGACACTTCACGTAGGCCTAGAGGCAGCCACAGCCTGGCAGCAATCAGTGAAACGTTTGTAAACTGAACCGATAGACTACTTTGGGCAACATTGCAATATAACACAGTAGCCAGTCACCATAATCCGCTGTGTTAACCTGCTAAACACAATAACATTCTAGTTGACCTCATTTACTAGTAGGCCTAGTACATATCACCAATTTGGGAAGTGTCATCTGGTTAGCAGTGTTGGGCAAGTTACTTTAAAATCGTAATGTATTATGTATTACTTATTACTGTCATTCCAAAGTAATTTGTTACATTATAATATTACTGTCTCTGAATTGTAAGGCATTACACTACTATTGCATTACTTTTAAGTTAGTTTCACCAAAATATCTAGAAATATGGATTTGGCATTCTAAATGCAGTTTATTACGCTCAATGCAGCTCATTGCTCTTCCAATGGAGGGAGATTATAGCATAATGACTGAGCTAGGCTTAAGGCTAACAGTAGAATGCAATAGGAGCAGTGCTCATGATGCAATACAAGGAACAATCATAGTCAGAATTTTGTTAAAAACCGACAAAAGGTCAAAGTCTGGTAAATTGTGATAGAAATACTGTAACTTTAAGGCCTAGGCCTTCTCATTAAAATCAACAGAGAGCCTAAATCAAAGCTTACATAAAGAAATGTCAAGATGGTGGCCTGCTGGCCATTTCGGTGCCCTAAGTGAGTGGCTTTGAGTGAGTGACATTTAAATGATAACTCAAACACCTAAAGTAAAATAAAAAGCCTTATAATTTAAGACCATTACTGTGTGTTTTTAAACATTAATTTCTGAAGAAATGCTGCTTTACTTATAAATGGTGCACTGTCACTTTAACAACATTTATCTTTACGTTTTCATAATGCCCTTTTGCCAGCTGTTGTTTATTTGAGTTACATTGATAGCACAATATTAACAATAATATGCACAATGTTAAGTTGTTATAAGGGACCGTTCGTTATTTATAAACGGGGTCACCGGAGGGATTTTGAGTGCTTCAATCAAAAGTTGCATGACCCTCCCCTGCCTGCAAGAAAATTTTCAACGACCCTCCAGCAGTCTTTTCAAAAAAGACAACCCTCCCCGGCCAATCGTCGAAACCTAGCGCTATGGAGCGCTATGAAAACACATAGACTTAAGCAATTGTTCTAAACTCATCCTCTGCTTTCTGATCTTACACATCACACTTCACCAAGATGGTGGCCATTTCTGTAGCTTTACTCACTAACATTGTTGTGGAAACACAATAAGCATGGAAACTAAATGCACACTTCCTGCAACTGCATAGCCTACTTGAAATAATTTACTCCTCTAGTAAGTATTCACATGAAATAAAACAATACAACATTGAGACCATTCAACAAAGCACACTGGGTAATAACAAATTCAACACATGAACTTGTTGCTATGGACTCGTCTCTAGGCTTCCTCAGTCATTGTAAAGCTGCCAAAGCTGAACATTATCCAAAACTCAATTTCTCAGACGAGCGTCAATTTGGGAGCTTGCTACACTCCTTCCTTCTTAAATGACTTGAAAAGACCGTTTGCACAATTTCACAAATAATCACAGGGACCGAAAAATACCTAACAAGCCAACTTTTTCCGGGTTTAGGCCTATCATTTTAACTTTTCCCCGCTGTCTTGCCGTTTTAATATTTTCCCGTAGAATATTCCATATTACTGTAATACTCTCATAACATTAGTCCTGCATTCTGGCCTGTCTCTGTGTTGTCCTGTTGTTACCCCTTGCCCTTCCAGAGAAACAGGTGTATTCAAATAATCGCTTGCTTGCTTGAATGCGAACTCAGAGTGATGTTAACTACAGTAGGCCCATTTAAGTTAACGACGTGGTTGTTGTGAGAGCACGATTCATTGGCGCTTGCCGTGTTCGTCCGTAGGCTATGTCTACGTGCGCACCTGCCAGGCTAAGAGCCAAATAAACCCCCCTGTATATTCACTCCAAGTTGGCCTACCATAACTTACCAACTCTAGCCTACACTGTAGACCATAAACTGGCTATTTATATGACCAATGTATTTGTATTCTGTATTCTGCTTTATGAAGCAAAATTACGCACTGCTACTTGGACGTAACACATTTTTGTTGGCAGGAGAGAGAATGACAGCGATTAACAAATTGCACTTGTTGCTGGTTACCAATAAATAGGGCCTACTATATATTTTTTTGCAAACAACAAAAACAGAAAGGATGGAGACAGCAAAGCTAGAGATGGGCAGGAACAAGGTCAATTGGTAGAAATGCTTGTCAAAACGGTAGAAGCTGGATGTGTGGATGAATGAAGCACAAGTATGCTTTATAAGCACACTGTTTAAAGTTAGGCTAGGCTACACGGTAAACTACAAGTAAACCAAAGTTAGCTTTTTTAGGGCTGGATAAAGTTGACCAAATGGATATAGGCTGTTAGGCGTGAATAAAGTAGGCTACTTTGTTGCTCCAACCCTTCCAACGTTAATGGGGACGGATGTTGACATTTTCCGTATTTTGCGTGAGAAACCCGGGAAATCTCCCTTATTTTCATTGTTCAATATTGACAGAGCTATGGAACGAAAGAGAACGTTATATGGCGACAGAAATCAACAATCAAACAAGCTACTTTGATTTTTTGCTGTTTTCATTAATACAAAAGATGGGTGACCCCCCCTCCTAGACAAAAAAAGTTAGGTGACCCTCCCCTCAACAAAGAATAAAAAGACATGACCCTCCCCTATTTTCCTCCGGTGACCCCGTTTATAAATAACGAACGGTCCCTAAGCAGCCTTCATTGCTTTGGAAATGGAAGTGTGCAATGACATGTTGCTTCACATTTCTTTTTGCAATTAAAAGTGAATTATGTGCCTGGTAGCCACCTAGCTATCTGAATGGAATGCGTTTCAGTCGACTCGGCATATCATGTGCTTCATGAAATGCTTGGAAAACGAATTATTGAAGACCCACCAATTCCATTCTAGTACTACGTGGTGGAGATTGAGAGAACCCAAAAAGTATCAAACTTGCATGTAACATGGTGTTAGTGCATTTTGACATTGTAAACGTTATTGAGTGAAACGCCGTTTGCAGTAAAGCTACTTTTCATTGGCTATATTTGGGTGCCCCCTCTGTCCTTTGGTGCCCTATACGCAAAGTGCATGATGCGCGTGGTGGGAGCGGTGGCATTGCCATGCTACACAATCTTTTTCTGCATATCTATCCCTTTATTCTCTTTAATTCAAGTTCACAGCACAAAGCTGACATGTACTACTAAGAGCATAGTTTGTGTTTTAACAAGAATCAAAAAGATTAGCATGGCACCACTTTAGATGTTTCATTAAATGACTTGTGCTATTTCGCGAGGCATAGAGAGGTCTTTCGGTTTCGCACACAAAGTGCACTTACTTAACTATTATGTTCTTCATATCCTTGTCTCTGACAAGCTGAAAATAATGAGCGTAGGCTTATGTCTATCCAGCAAATATAATCCGACTTCGAGTCTGCTGCAGCCACAGTCATCTTCAACTAGTATCAGGAGATAACGTTCTACTATTATGCGCGATTTTTTCTTCTCTGTTGTTCTCGCGGTGGTGTTTGCGAATATGTATAAAAAAAAACACCACTTATTTCGGGTTAAAATGCATTGTAACACGCGTTACTGAAGTTTGTACCGAGTAAAATATTACCCGATTTTTTTTAGTAATGCCTTACATTACCACGTTACTGCAAACAGCAATATATTACAGTAATTACATTACTTTTGTAACGCATTACTCCCAACACTGCTGGTTACGGCTCCCACACACAGCTGCGTTCCGTCAATGCATGCCAGTGGGTGTTCCCGACGGTAGCTATGCAAATGACTTGAAGTAAAACCGTAATGTGATTGGTTGGTGCCGTCCGTAGATTGGCTTGATTGGCCGGTGCCGTCTGTCGGTGCAGCAACAGCTGAACTCCTCAACGCGAGCGGCGGGAGAAACGCGACGCGACGGACCCACAATTCAGTTCGGCAACGGATCACGTGAGCCCATGTAAAGTGAATGGGATGCGTCTCCAGCAACGCGAAGCACGCAGCCAAAGATTGTTAAGGCGGAGCAAGATACCAAAGATTGTTAAGGCGGAGCAAGATACTTCATCAGGAGCCACTTCCGGGAACCCGGATCGCACGAGGGGGGGGGGGGTCAAAATCCCCCTTTATGCAGAGCAGAGGCAGCGACTGCTCAATTGAAGTCTATGGGCATAGCTCAGAATTTTACCACATATGCTAAGGTCTTAGTTCTATAGAGTTAGGGATGTGCATTTCGGGCACGTTTTCATGATCCTCAAACCCTTGTGAACATTTCAGGTACATTTTTAGCATTTTTGAGCATTCCAGTCTGGAGAAAATCGACTTTATATCAGGTGTGCGCCGGTTATTTATGCCGCTGCTGTTGGCAGGTTGCAACGTACGCTCATCAATACGTCATCGACACGCCTCTTTATGCAGACAGGATTCGATCCCCATTTCGCACCCATAGACATGAACTACGACGAAGTATCTTGCTCCGCCTTAACAATCTTTGAAGATACTTCATCAGGAGCCACTTCCGGGAACCCGGATCGCACGAGGGGGGGGGTAAAAATCCCCCTTTATGCAGAGCAGAGGCAGCGACTGCTCCATTGAAGTCTATGGGCATAGCTCAGAATTTTACCACATATGCTAACGTCTTAGTTCTATAGAGTTAGGAATGTGAATTTCGGGCACGTTTTCATGATCCTCAAACCCTTGTGAACATTTCAGGTACATTTTTAGCATTTTTGAGCATTCCAGTCTGGAGAAAATCGACTTTATATCAGGTGTGCGCCGGTTATTTATGCCGCTGCTGTTGGCGGTTTGCAACGTACGCTCATCAATACGTCATTGACACGCCTCTTTATGCAGACAGGATTTGATCCCCATTTCGCGCCCATAGACATGAACTACGACGAAGTATCTTGCTCCGCCTTAACAATCTTTGACGCAGCTGTGTGTGGGAGCCGTAACGGTACCGATCCACTTGCACGACCCGACATACGCATGGTGTCACGCTGCCTCCCCACATTCAGTCGTGTGTGGGCGTTTTGTTTAAAATATCAGTTACCAGCTCATACTCAGTTCGTTTTAACGTATCTTAAGTGTTTTTCCACAAATGGACCACAATTTTAGGCATGTACTTAACAGTATACAACACATTAATAGCCTAAACAAACTATGCAAGCCATTTGGAAATATTGTTTTATTTAAACTACTCAATGCAATCTCAAATCCTCACCAGAAACACCAACAGTCAATATATTCATCCAAATCCTAGTTTCGTTTGTTTTATGGACTACTAGGTGGTCGTGGAAGAGATCGTTAAAACATTATTTGTCTTGTAAGAGGAACCAAAGTTTCACAGGCACCGTTGTGGTAGAACAAAGGACCTACAACCTCGTCCTTTCATTGGAGAGTCGCCTCGCGTTCAACGGATTCATTTGCATAAAGATGGGCCTCGGCCAGCTTCTCTGTCGCGCTACATTATTTCAAATGCAGCGCTGCCTTCCCGGGATGCATTGCGGGCGCGTTAAAGTCGCTTGACGTCACCCATAGGACTAGAGTGGAATGCGACACGACAAAAAGAAGTGTCGTGCAAGTGGATCGGTACCGTAACAGCTCCCACACACAGCTGTGTTCCGTCAACGCATGCCAGTGGGTGTTCCCGACGGTAGCTATGCAAATGACTTGAAGTAAAACCGTAATGTGATTGGTTGGTGCCGTTCGTAGATTGGCTTGATTGGCCGGTGCCGTCTGTCGGTGCAGCAACAGCTGAACTCAATGCGAGCGGCGGGAGAAACGAGATGCAACGGACCCACAATTCAGTTCGGCAACGGATCACGTGAGCCCATGTAAAGTGAATGGGATGCGTCTCCAGCAACGCGATGCACGCAGCTGTGTGTGGGAGCCGTAACAGACAACCTGACACTTCCAACGCAGACACATCGTGTTGTAAAGCTTTATTAAACAACAAAGTGGAGCATCACAAACATTTCTATTTGAACTTGAGTTCAACAGACGAATCTGCGGCCAGAGGGGTATTCCAGAAAGGAGGTTTAACAAACACTGAGATAAAACTTAACCTCTGGGTTGTCTGAACCTGTGGCGACTAAACCCGAGCTGTCGGTTCCAAAGCACCGGTTACCAGTTAGTTCAATCAACCCTGTGTGAGATAACCTAGAGTTGTGCGCGTTCACGGCGAACTTATAAAGGCATCATCTATTGAGAGTCGAAACCATGAGTGAAACCGGCGAAACGAAGAGCACCGTATTTTTCAGAGGCGGAGTAGTCGAGGCTTACGAGGAGGAGAGAACTGTAATAATAATTAAAAAAAGCAATACTTAAGCGCCTGCGTTGGCAGAGAATAGCCTAACTGACCGTGTAAATGCGTACGTTTAGGATAGCCTATTTAATGTCAAAAGCACAATTAAATAATTCACTGGACATCACGTAGCCTATTGTATTGACTGCTTTGAATGATGCTTTCTTAAACTAGCCTATCTTGTCACAGATTGAGTGGGCCATAGAATTCTTTGAGAATCCCAAATTTATTTTTCTATTTTAACGCGGGTTCTGTAGCTGTGGGCCAAGTTAAACTTTTGCGCTCCATCATCGGAAGGGTGAATGTCGGAAGGCATGGGTAGCCTATTGGACACATTTCGGTGCACATTTGGAAAATTGAATAAGTGATGCTGACCTGCCAGTTGGTGAAACTAAACTTTAATGATCCTCGTGGTGGGTTTGTGTCCAGGAAAACGAATGAAGTTGCGCAGGAACTGGTTTAGCGCAAGGCAAACTTTACGGACCGACCGACAGCTTGCCGATATGCTCTAGCTGCGTCTCCAACACTACAAAAACTCCCAGTCGGAGAGCGTGTGTAGCCTATTAAAAAAAATATTTTATCCCAAATGCCATTAGCATTCTTAACCAAACTTAGTGACAACATGCATACCCGGCTGAGCTGTACAGCTATATTTAAACTTATTTATACATTTTCTATAGGCTATGTTTCCCCTTTTTTGTACTGTACTTGTTTTAATTATATCTTCAATGTGTCTGAGATGTTGTTTGTCCATCTGTCTGGTGAGCCAAAGACGTAGGCTAGCTAGCCTACATTAAATATTTATTTTATTCTATTCTAATCCACCATGCGTAATGTAGGGATGGAAAATTATTTTCAAGTAGAATACTGTATATTTAGGATTAAGCTGAAAAACTCGAGCGCTCTTGAAAAACTCGTTTGGAAAAGAATGGATAGGCTATCATGTGATGTCGTGGTCTTGTCGCCCTCTCACGGTGAATTGCACGGATGAATATTACATGATTTTGTGCTTCTTTGTCAACCGGACCTTCGTCAAAATGAAACGCCATTGTGTGACAAGTGTAAATAGCGGCCTGGTTGAACATGCACTGAAATAACCCAACATAATTGAACATAACCTGAACAAAACCTACCCCCTACCAGGTTTAGTTCAGAGCCTAAGTTATGTTACTATAGTTACTTACATAGCCTGATCATTTTTTTGCTTTCTGGAACTGGAATCCCAGGTTTACCGTTTACTCTGGGTTAACATACCCAGTTAAGCCAGTAAACCTGCTTTCTGGAATACCCCACAGGTATCGGAGGCTAAATCATCAGCTGAACACATCTGCAAAAGAAGGGGGCGGTTACGTTAACTCCAGAGGTAAAGTAAACAGTCCAGCCAGTTAACATGAAAGCCTGTTACCGTATAACACCGGAATAAAATAATAATAGCCTCCTGAGACACAGGGCCTGAGAGAAATGGAGAGAGAGAGAGAGAGAGAGATACACAGAGAGAGAGGGATAAAGGAGGAGAGAGAAAAGGGGTGATAGAGGAATGAATGAGAGAAAGAGAGGGGACAGAGAGCACAAGAGACAGACTGAGAAGGAAAGAGAGACAGAAGACTGAGTTAGCATGAGGAAGAGATTTGTAGTAGATGCTGTGTGAAAGGAATGAATGGAGAGGGAGAAATGCAGTGAAAATGCCAGCCACACAGGAAGACCGAAGACACAAGAGTGTGTGTCTAAGGGTGTGTGTGTGTGAAAGAGAGAAAGAGTACAAAATACAGATGAGTTAGCAGAAGGTGGAGGTGCTGAGAGGAAAAGAGAAGCAATCAAACATGCACATGACTGCCAATCCCCCCCCCCCACACACACACACACAGCTGCTGATGCTAGACTACCCTGGAGGCCTCACTCACCCCTGCGATCGGGAAGAGAGGGGGGAAGTGGCCCTCCACGATCACCCATGCCTCCATGCTAACAATGGGCCACCTTGAGGTAGCGTGACCAGCTGCTGGTCCCCGCTCATAAATCAGCTGACTTGGTGCCCCTCTGGTGGTGGCTGAGGCCAGAGGCCTGGGCACAGTGCTGGGCATGAGGGTAAACGGTGCCAACTCACTGAGGGAGCAGGAGCAGGGAATGGAGATAAAGACAAGCTGCTATTACACTAGGTCAGATGTCCTCAGCAGAAATCACCGGCACATTAATGTACGTCAGAGCTCAATATGATGGTGGTGAAGTATCTAAACATCGGTTTCTCCATGCTGAAACCAAAGAGGTCTGAGGAGGTGAACATCTTCCATTAGAACAATGAGAAGGAACGTGAACTTTGAATAAATTAAACATGAAAAGGTGCCATTTTTCACGATCATTATCACTCTGTCAGATGCAGCAGCCATGATTACTGCCCTCCTTCTTTAGCGCACCCATCCTCAGGGGAGGAGAGGAGAGGAGAGGAGGGGAGGGGAGAGTGGTAATCTCCCCTCTGGTAATCTCATGCAAATTAAACCGTGAGAGTGTACCCAACCACTTGAGCAGACATCTTCCACTGAGAGCCTTCATACTTTACTGACACAATCACTCAGTGCTGTGGCACCCAGAGCAGAGCATACACAGGATGGATGATTGCATCAAACACAACTGGACTTCTTCCACAAATAAACAGGCCCACATGCCAGGTCATGCTCTGCTGTTACGCTAAGCACCAAACAAAGAGGTGGCCACGGCCTTATACTGTCAACAACAGTACTTAAGGAAAACAATGGCTTACTTCTGCCAACAACCTGTGTGTACAGTAACACTTTGGCTGGTCACTTGATAGCCTTAGGCAATATCCCTTTCAACTGCAGAGATGTAGGCTACGCATTGTACGCACAGGCACAGTTGCCTCATGCCCAGTGTCATATCCCAAGTCGATGCTTGTTCCAACAATCCATCTTCACGGAGAGACACGTTGAGGAAAGACTAGGACAATATCCCCCTTTTCTCTCATCTCCTGTGCAAAGGATCATGGGACTTGAGAAGCTGGGTCCATTGGGCTCTGATTTGACATTCATCTTTGGAGAGCCAATACACCACATAACAATCCTACCAAAGCCCGGAGTCAAGAGTGATCACTCAAGTCCATTGTGCTCCACCACATTTCAGGATATGTAATTTCCTTTTCCTGTGGCGTCCGACGCAGGACCAGCTGGGGGGAACCCTGCGTCACATGATCACAGATGATGCAGCGTGCTGTCAGCTCCAGAGGGGATGTGACGGGACAGATATGACAGGCCAGGCTATTAATGGGTTGGATTGTCTGTGACTATATTTATAGTTAATTATTGTAATATTTGGCCTGTTTCTTCATTATAGGCTAGGCTATGTTGTCCTTTTGGGCACTTTAAAATCCCTGTCGAAGGAGAAGGTAGAGGCTCTCTGGATTGCACATATTGTGCATACCTGACACTGTGAGTGTTAAGAAATATTGTGTGGCTTGTTATAGTCAATGTGTGACTTTCCGCGGTTGTTTGTATTTTGTCTAGTCTATGTGTCTTTGTTTTTGTAATTAATATTGGTTAGTTTGTTCGGGTGTTTTCAGAATTAATAAACTTAATTTTACACCAAAACCACACTTAATCAGTCTGCTTCTCCTGGACCACAAGGCTACCTTATCACAGTGTCACAAAGGAAAACGCTGTCTGTACCAACGGTTTTGGGCAACACAATCATCTTTTTAATGATCGTTTTGCTAAACCAACTTCCGGTGGATCTACCTATCTATCTATTTACTGATTTGCTCATTTGAACGTTCTCCAGTCAGTCAGATTAATGCAACAGCCTAGAAAAACTGCAGGGTAAAACTGCTGTGCCACAGTGAACGTAGCATCAACAAGTCACAAGATCAAACTTCTGTTTGAAAATAGAGATGATGCAACTTCACTATACAAAACAAAAATGAAAGGAGTAGCACAATATCAACAGCACCTTGGCACCCATAGAAAGAATAGACCCCAGCATATCCACAAACACTCCCTCTCACTCTCCCCCTGTCACACACACACACACACACACACACACACACACAGACACACGTACACACATACACCAGCATCAGGGTGTGTCCTCTTCCCTTGACTCTGGAAACGCTGGGCAGCTGGGCCCAATAACACGTGCATCGATCGGAAGAGCTGGGGATCGTGGAAACAGAACATAGCCCCTTGCAGCGGAATGCTCGTGCGCTGGCTGGCAGCAGAGGTGCCGCTCAATAATTAGTGATCACGGGGGGGGGGGGGGGGGCCAACCCTACAGCTCCCATCCAGCCAGACACTGCACAGTGGAGAGCTATACGTGGCCTGAGTGATGAGCTTTTACACAAGTTTCCCTCCAATTCAACCCTAGACAGCACAGCAATGCCTGGAAGCTGTGGTCATCATTCAGCATTATACATTGTTTACTTAGCCTATTTAAGTCGCTGTTGTTGCTAGCAAATTTTTAATTATTTAAATGAAATAAGACTGGTTTTAAGACTGGTATGAAATTGAAAATGAATCCCAGAATTATATGCAAAGTAAATAAAATTGTTCTCTGAATTTCCATACAATTTATCAGCTATCAGTTCAACATATCTTGTTATAATTTTACTACATTGTACTGTATCTGTACCACTGACAAAACAACTACAATTTATTTCCTTTATTTTACCAGGTGAGTCCCATTGAGATCTTACATCTCTTTTTCAAGGGAGCCCTGGGCTCGCAAAAGTAGAAAAGTATTTATTTTACTGGTAAGCGTATTTAAGACCTAGTGTGTAATATTGTAATGTATAGACTTTTTCAGGTCTAAAATTCATGTGATTTAATTTTAAGAAACCCTGTATTAAGCAAAACTGTAAAGAGTAGTACTTACAGGATGCTTGCTAAGTTCTGCAGACGGGAGGCAAATTGCTGGTTGAATGGCCGAGGTAGTAGCATTACAAGTCAAAATTCGACAAATGAAAGTTACAGCCTGCAAATGTGCCGTTAAATTGAAAACAGCAACCGTGGATCAGTCAAACAGTGACAAGTTCTACGACTGTAGGTTGATTGTGAGCTTCACCCCCAAATTAAACAGAAAACCTCAGCAGACAAAAGTTACACATTACCCTTTTCTCTCATGGATTCACAAATGAGGAGTCCAAACGCATGACATATCAAGATTAACTGTTAACCTAGCGAGAGACCACACTGCGTTACAGACAGGAGCTGCAACACAGCACAAAGTCTTGTGTGCGCTCTCGGGTGTGGGAGCGGCGCCGTCAGACTGAAGTCCACAGGTAATCATACTCCAGGTGAGACACGTATTGATTGGCCCACATCCTGCCCAGCGATCAAACACAACTCTTCAGTGGGGGCCTTGATGGAGCCACCAAAGGCGTCAGCCAGGAGCAGAGCGGAACAAATCAGCAAATGTCACTGGGGCTTAAGACCAGCGACATCAAAGGGACGTGAAGAACAGGCCTGTTCGCCTTTGGGAAGTAATGGTGGGGGACAGGCTTGACTCACTCACGCTCACCGAGGCACGCCTGGGCGTCTCACGCGTCTAGATAAACGTAGTGGCACATCCAAATGAACCACAACCGTCACCTGACAACGTGATTTGACTCGCAAATCCATATTGAGAGTGGCTGGCTAATGTGTACACTTGTGACATTGGAGAGATCCCTTATGGTTAAATACACAGTCTGTTTACATTACTGCAACCAGTTGAGGAAATCCTGTCATTGAATCCATAAGAGTGGAATGGCAACAAGTAGTAGCTGTAAACCAAGAAAAAAGCCCAATTCAGCAGCACTACTCTGTTCTAGACACTTAACTGACTCAGCAACACAGATTTTCCACAAAAAAGGCAAAAAAGGAGAGATGCAGCCTCTCCCCAGAATACCAATAACCATGGAGGGGGGGGGGGGGCTGAGACAAGCTGACAAATGTCAACTAGCTTGAAAAGAATACGACAATTTATCTTCACAGAGTAGTGCCGAGGTTCAGTGAAAACGAGCCCGAAGGAGAATGCAGGGAAGTGCACATCCACTCCCTCTACTCCCCAATCTCCATAGACGTGCCCTGGACATAGCAAAAGGGGAACAGCAGAGGCATGAAGCTGCCAAAGGTTGTTCTGCAATACATAACAGTATTTCACTTGTCCTAGAGTAGGGAGCTGGCTGCAGTGGGTGAAAATGAAACAAGTTTCAAAGACAGTGTTGTGGTTTCACAGGACATAGCCTACACTGACTTGACGTTATCCAAACAGGGAATGTCCCAGTTCTGGAGGACTTTCTGCCAAAATGTAATTTCATTTTGGTTATTAGAAGGGTAGTGGATAGGGGCAGTAGATGGTGATTTCTAACTTTAGGAACAAATGAGTCTAATATTTCAAAGATAGGCTACAGGCTGACTTGTGTAAACACCACTGAGTCTGCTCCATGGTCTCGCATCAAAAAGTCAAAATAAGCCAACTGTGTGAGAATACATTACATTGGTGAATACGCCATTGGAGGAAGCCTGTAGGCTACAGCTTAGCTTTAACATCCAGACAGAACAGCCTGCAATGTACATTCAAAATCTCAAGCTGATGATACACTTAGCAGCCTTCAGAAATAGCTTATAGCTGACCAATACTGACGATGCAACTTCTCTTTCTTTTCCATCTCCAAAAAAGAAAAAAGAAAATAATGCTCAAAAGGTTTCCTGGATCTCTGATTTCCCGCCATGGCCTGTTTTGAGGAAAGCAAAACTTTGGAGATCTGCCACTTCGGGGGAAAAAAAGAGGTGGGAGAGTGGCTCCATATGGAGATATTGCAGATGGCCCAGGATTAGGAGTAGTCAAGGCAATGAACGCCTTTTTTAACAATGAGGTTAAAAATAGGCCTTGGACTCTCTCTCTGTAGTGTAAGCAGCACAGAACAGGCGAAGAGAGACTTACACAAGCCCAGTATAGCATGGTTGAGTCAACAACACCGCACTTGGGTTAATAGCGCCGTTAGCCAGAGCCGCTGGAATTCATTTAAATTAGTTTTGACATAAAGAGAGAGAGAGAGAGAGACTACTAGGATTCTTACGAAACCAATCTGACTCTCACAAAGATGGTGGGGTAGGGAGCATAAGCTGGATGCAAGGCCTGCATAAAAAAAGAGAAAGAACAAGAGAGATGGAGAGAGAAAGACACAAAGTTGGTTAACAGAGAGAGGGAGAGATATACAGAGACAGAGTGAGAAAGGCAGCAGGAGAATTATGACAGCTAGACAGAGTGAGAGAGAGAAAGGAGGAGAGCAGAGAAGAGGGAGAAAGAGAGGGAGGAGAGGATGGCAGGGAGAAAGTGAGCAGATGGTGTGGATTTATTTTAATCTTATGAGGCCCCTATGTGAGCGAGCCTCTCCACTCCCTGTGGCTTTCTGTGGGGATTCCAGCAAGCACGCTCACTTGGAAGGGTCCTACTGCTTTTATTTTGATAATCGGCCAATCACCTGTCTTCACCCACTCCTGCCAAAATATCTGACTCATCTCTGATGCATTTATGTTCCACTTCTAATTAGCTTCTTTGGCTAGCTGTAGCAGCCAACAGCAAGAGGAAGGCTGCAGCTCAAGGACAACACTCAGTCCAAGATTTTCCCTCTTCAAGAGCGGAATGCATAGGCCTACATTCTCTCTCTCTTTTTTTTCTCTCTCTCTCAAACACACACACACACTCTAACCATTTGGATGCAACGATGAGGTCTTACTACACAAATAAATGGCCAACTCTAAGCTTCACCACATAGTGACACTGTGCAACAAGGCTGTATGGTTGCAGTACATCATGCATCCAGATCTGGCCTATTTGGTCAAGTCTGTTCCCTGATGGATGTGAATTAATGTGTAAACACATCATAAAACTTCAGGGGATTATGATGGCCTGATGGCCTCATGTCTACAAATGGGCCAACCCAAAATGACACTCAAACGTTTAAAATGGCTAACCAATGCACTGTGGCCAACTGTAACAAAAAAAAAAAAAAAGAACTCAGTCTCTGACCGAATGATCATCAGCAATGGCCCAATTTAGAGTGCAGCTAACTAATTCCTCTGAAAAGTCAATGGGCATGGGGACCTCCCATACTTCTCTCCATATCGATTTGGTTGTGAAACAGCCAGTGGGAGTCCTGCTAATAAAGGCCAGGGAACTGAAAGTAGGAGCCTGGCTTTCCCAGCACCGCCTTAGCACACAATAGCCCAATATCTCAACCACTACTGCATGGGGGCTAGATTCAGGCTATGCTTGTTTGCTGATCATGACAACATTGCAACAGCGGATTTAATCCACCAAGCCAGGCGTTTTTCAATGGCCCATCATTAGTTTATTGTTTAAACAAACAAGAATTTGGGAGAACCACTAGGGAGTCAAACGGATGCAAAATGCAATAAAAACACATGTGCACAGACCAAGTATAATTCAACCTTTCGACATTGCAGCTAGTGTGTTTTTCCCAGTGATTTAAACAGAGTATGATTATGTAGCTGGGTGTTTCTTCAACTCCGGGCACTTTTGGCCTTTCAACTTTTAGAAAATGAATTATCTCCAAACACACATTCAAAATCATTGATACACTCATTAATATGTCTTGAAACAAAGTATGATACTGGGCACAATTGCATGACATGGAATATTGTTATTTTTTATCAGTTTTCTAAATCGTAAGGGGAAATGTCATTTCCACCACACCTCAAATTATGTCCTTTATTTGCAGATTATACAATATAATTCATTATGTTACATTATATATCAGTTACCATGTCTATGACTACCTAATCATACCACATAACAAATCCTAAGACTTTGTGAACTAAATGTATATTGCTTGAAGTTGCTCGGTACAATGAATTATGTTTTTCATAATCAAAAATACTCTTTATTTAAAGTATACATAAATTATTAAAGTCACTCACATGTTTTTCTATTAATAATGAAGTATGGATTATAGTTTCTGAAAATAGTATAAGTCTATGTCACCTGGAATTATGTTTTTTCCCTTAAAACATATGTCGTGATGGTCATTTTGTGGTGGAAATGACTGTGGGGACTGTGGCGGAAATGACATTGCATCACTGTCTTGCTGACTTTGTGGTGGAAATGACCTCAATTTGTGGTGGAAATTACATTCTCACAGTTTTCAGCCATATATAATCACATTCCATTGCCATACCCAGATACTTTTTGAGATAGGGCACAATGTATCCAAAATACACACAACTATGCTTTTTTCCCCACTTATTTTGCATATTTTGACAAACTTACAGCTGTGGTGGGAATGACGTCGAATAAAAATACTCTATTCTCAAGTGATGGTTACAATGATTTTTCTTCAGTTTCTACAAGTCTGGGTTGGGGACAAGCTCAAAACAGCCAAATCCACTGATAAAAGCCCCTCTAAGAGCAGTAAATCAGAATATATAGGCATGATTAATTTTTTATAGGATGCTGGTGATCTGGCCTTTGCAAATTGACATGATTGAAACAAAAATTTTATATTTTTCCACAAAAACAACCACAAGGACACAAAAGTGCCTGTAGTTGGAGAATCACCCAGCTATAGCCAAATGTATTGCTGCAGTGGTAGGACAAGAAGAATCAGGTAGCTGGTTAATGTAGGCAAGTAAACATACTGTCTAAGCACTGCCAGCTTAGGATCAACGCTGCACTGTGATTATCTGATTGATTAGACTATCTGAAAGGATTATGTTGTTAATGGCAATAGTGGTTTGATTAAGTCTATCCAAGTAGGGTTGGATAAAGGGGCTCCCTATGGTGGCTGACAGATCAATGGGGTTCCTTCACTTCACCTGTACCCAAAACCGAGAGATGCTGCGAACTATACGTGATATATTTGGCAACAGGGCCCTGAGATCGCACTGGGAGAATACGAAAACAGCACACAGACCCATTCAAATTATTGAGCAACCCGTTTCAGTTCGCTGAAAATTACATAAAACACAACGATGGATCTTTATGCCACTTCGTATGAAGGACACATTTATAAACACTGTGCAAGATGCCTTTGCAATATTGCCGTGCGACTTGCATCTGTGTGCTTGGTTAGGCTATCACCCTTCTAACATTACCGTCCAAGCCACGATTCACATCGCTAGAGGAGACCATTGACATTCAATAATGTAGGCATACAACGTGATAAGGACTTTGATGACATTCAACGCAATGTACACTCTCTGTACAGTCGCTGAAACATATGGACATAAACAAACAAGTTGCACCTGATCCAAAACCTGAGAAAACATACCAACAGAGCACTAAGGTCACGTAGCGTTTCACTGCTAATAAACAGTGGTATTATTATATAGTTAGCATGTTAAGAAGACGAATTGGATTGTTAGTACAGGTTAGCTCGCACCAAACCTGCCCTCGAACGTTTCGTTTTAACAATCAAGATTGTCAGCTAACGATCAGTTCAATTCACGTGAAAATACTGAACCGAGGTAAGCTATAACAAAACAATTTTGCCTTCGTGTCGGGTCTTGTTTGGGAAAAATACCCACAAAATCTGACACGTGTCTGACGTCGTTACTGCTGGCAACAGGAAGAGATGCCACGCCAGAGAGGCTAAGTTAGCTGTCTAACGTTACAGAACGTTAACGTTAGTTGTTAAAGGTCCAAACGTTGCAGTCACCTTGTGGGCACATTAGTACATATCAAATAACCAGTGATCGCTGAAGATGTTGTACATACCAGAATCTATGTAAGGGTAATCATCATGTTGGTCATCGGTTGTAATTCAGTGTAACTCAAAAATCCACGTCCCCGTGCTAGTCTGGCGGAATCAGTTACTGGCAGCCTCGGTCGCCCAGTCGACTGCTCATCTGTATTTTAGCTAACGTTAGCCAGTTGACTCCAACCGGAGAACAGAGGCAATGTCACTCCAGCTTGGCCACATGCCATGTGATAACTATGGTTAATATTCTTGGCAGCATAAGTTCCTCTTCAGTCATTCAAGTCAGCACTTTCAAATTTGTGCTTCAATGATACCTGACACCCCTATGACATTTCCTTCCTTCCTGCAGTTTGCTGGTCCACCAAGGCATATAGCTATTGGACAGTTTTAACGAGTCATGCAATTGGATAGGTGGGGGTAGGCTACGTCCCAAATTCCCTCCACTCAAATACAGAGGCAATAATGGGGAGAGAAATTAAGGAAAGGTAGATTGCATTAAATCACAATATGCAACCAGAGAGGTAAGTAGGCTGTATTGAAAATGATTTTACACACCAGTGGCCTTACAGCAATACATGACAGTAACAGAGCACAGTGTTAATGTAAACACTTTGAAGTAATAGATCTGCCATGTCATCTCTAAATGATCAAAATTGGTAAATAAAACAGCCTACCTGTATTTTTTATTTTATTTTGACGAATAAATCCTTAGACAATGGTAGGCTACTGCAAAGAAACATTTTGTGGTGAATCTTAAATATCGACACATGCCTACTATTATCCACCAAAACATAAGACAGAAAGCAATTAGTTCTATCCAAATTTGAGCTGATCAGACTGACCAGAGGACTTCACACTCCTACATCACTGTATGAATCTACTTGCATAGGCCTAGCTTTGCATTATGCCGCCCTCTTGTGGCATTGTTAAGCTATTGACGCCTAATTCATTCCAGGAATTTTGGAAAATACCCTGGAACAGATTGCTCACATGATTCTACAGTTGGCAAAATGCATTGCCTAGGCCTACAACATCTACCTTTGCAATGCAATATAAAGAACACCTGTCAAAAATTATTAGGCAAATGACCATTGCACTTATACTTTCCTCATGTATATCTCACTGATAAAATAAAATTCTCCCAGCCATAGCTCCACTCAAGCAATTATTCAACATTTAAATGAGTTGACGATCATATTCAAATTTGCAGTTGTCTCTTAATTTTGAATATGACAGTTAACTCATTAGAATGTCACTCAGTAACCGTGGGATTGGGATTTTTTCCAGAGCTGTATATCCCATGCTCCTCAAATGATGGGATATGAATCCATATTGGCATTCAATTGCATAGACACCTCAAATACAGTTAGCCTATTGTAGAATTAGGCTAACACACACACACACACACACACACACACACACACACAAATTTATCACATCCACATTTTAATAGTAATGGAAGCACTGGTGAAAATACAGTATATCTGAAACTTCTCAACATTTTATCGTTGTTAACATATCTTCACCCACCAAACAGCAGTAGCCATAGCCTAAAGATTCACAAACTGGAGTGACACGTGGAAACTGATCATTTTAACATTTCAAACTGAGCTGTTCTGTACATGTTTGTGGGAGGGACACTGTCACAACTGACTTAAAACACTTTATACACATATACAAAATGTAATCAATGTTCAATCATATTACAAAAAATGTGATTTACAAGCATTGTGTATTCAGCCTGTGATCATTATGATCTAGTCATTCTCTTCAGGTTAATGCAATTAATGGTGAAGCCATACTTTTGAAAGAAATAAGAAGACTTCTATATGTGCAATGTGAAGAAATTATGTTAACAAAGACATGAAGAATGCGTAAAAAGGCCAATAAAGACTGTAACAAATCCTCTACCTAGACTGGTGGACTGTACTCAGTCTTACAGAATTACTATCATAGAGAATTGTTGTTGTCACTGTAAAAAAGTTTTCATTGTGCAGTGATTATCTACTTGCTACCAAAGCAAAAAGCCACAGCAGCATCAAATTATGCCCCTGGACTTTGTCTTTCATTTACCTTTGAAATTACATTTGAGAGAGTAAATGTTTTGAAATACAAAAACGTTTTTATAGTTTATCTAACATGAGATGGAGTGATACGTTTATGGTGGATGTACCTAAATGTTAAGAGTAGTAAAAAATGCAAACCGTATTTAAAAAATACAAACTTAGTATTTCATGAAACTATTGTACTTCCACCACCTTAAACAACAGAGGAAGAAAAAGACAAAATAATAATTTACACACGTCTTCTAAAAATTATATCCAAACAATAGGAAAGGAAATAGGAGTGAATTTAAATTACTACACAAAAGATTAGGGAAACCGTTTAGTGAAACCAATGTTTTAAAGTGGCTGACTTCTTGGCTTATTACAGTCATAGACAAATGATTAAGACCACCCTTGAGAAAAGTGTCACAGAGCTCGTTTCCGACCTGCAGTGACAGGCATTACTTGAGTACATTTATTTAATTACTGTACTTAAGTCATTTTTTCATTTATCTGTACTTTACTTGAGTATTTACATTTTGTTAAACTTTTTACTTTTACTCCAGTACATTTCTACGCCAAATATCTTACTTTTTACTCCACTACATTTTGTGACAGCTGAAGTTCCTTTTGAAAAAAGACCAAATACATGTGTATTTTCTATGAAACGAGCTAGGCTTTAAATAATGGTGTTGCCTAACCTATGTTATTGTTATATCCACTATTTACTGTACCTAGTTGACCCCTTTTCACAATATTGATGTTACCATAACTAGCCTCATGACACCATCAAACAAATGATGATAGACAGTGATAGACAATGATGGATAGACAATGATAGACAATCTGACACTATCAAACACAAAAAGGAACGTCTTGATTTGGTCCGAAAGTGTAAAGCATTCAACAAAGCAAAAAGTGGTTACTTTGAAGTATCTAATATAAGATATAAAATTAGTTTGTTTTTAGTTCTTTCTAAATACATCAATTCTTAGTTGATTTTGTCCTTGAATTAAGGAGAAAGGCTCAATGAATGCCGGTCTGTGCCGAATCATTTCAACAATAGTAAATGCAACTGTATTAGTCATTATACATTTCAGGACTTTTACTTTCGATACTTAAGTACATTTGAAGGCAAGTACTTTTGTACTTCCACTCAAGTGGAAATGTAAAAGGAGGACGAACTACTTTTACTGGAGTAACATTTAACCATGTGTATCTCTACTTTCACTCAAGTACAGGATTTGTGTACTTCGTCCACCACTGCCGACCTGTCCTGGTATGAATGATAACGGGACTTCACACCTCTTAAGAGAAGTGAGTGTACACACTCGATCTGCATTCGAGATCCGATAACTCGGACAACTTTTTAGGTGTTCTAGGCCAAATATGTCCACATTCTTTTCACAGTGTGAATGCAAATGTGTCCTTGGTCACGTTTAAAGACTGCCGGCTCACTTGATCCCTCCTGTGTTGCGTTGAAATAAATTAATCAGCAAGCCAACGGCTCATATTAAAGCCATTAACTGTAAATCATACTATTCCTTTCTTATTATAGCATTCATACGCACAATAACAAAAACAGACCACTGCCTGAATTTGCTAAGTTTACAATTGCATTGTATTTGGGTGTCTTACACTTCTAGTATAACACTCGTTTAGACTAACCGTCCTGGTGAAGAACCTAATTTGCACCCCCTGGACTTGTTTGAATGGGATTTTTTACCCATTTTGTAGGTTTTTAGAAAAGGCAAATCACTGTGAAATGTTTACTGAATGAGGGTCAGTTGAAAAGGGACTACAGACCAACGTAAGGATGACAATCATGCACTTTCACAAAGAAGCACATTTTTCTCAAGGATGGTCTTTTGTCCACGACTGTTCTCCTGAAGCAGCATATGGCAGCAGCTATTCAACGTACATGATTATTGCAAATTTCCCAATTCATCCGACACTACATTTATTACAAAGAGTTAAGACCTTTTGTATTCTCTATTGCTTCAAACTAACAGTGTAAACAATGGTTATTCAAACGCCTCATAGTTCAACTACATTTGCCGCCTAATGAATCTCATGAAAGTCAGTGCAGTTAATATGTATAGATTTAACCAGCAGGTTTTGTTGAAGCACAGTCAAACTGGATTGGCACTCGTCCCAGTATGAGGGACAGTCGAAAGAAATGAACACCACTGCATTTGAAAGTTTTAGCACTTCTTCATCGAGCATTTTCCCCGTCGTTAGCACTATGGCAGTCACATGAATCAGAGCAGCCTAGACCAAAAAGCAATCACTCTTCCAGTGTCCACAATCGAAAGTACTGCGTTTGCGCAACCAAAGTTGGCAAAAAACTGCATTTACAGGTCAGTCTGTCCCAAGATTTTCAGAAGGGCCAAGTGACTCACAAAACACATACACACTAGCACCCCCACACACACACACGCACACGCACAAACACACACGCACACACACACATAACTGTATAGTTCTATCCCATGGTTGTCGCCACAGGCCATTTCCCAGTCCTGTCGTGGAGACGTGGTGTTGAGTGGACACAGTGCTGTGGTGGCGGTCCTCACGCCTCAGTGTTGCGTTCTCCATTCTCCAGGGGCTGCAGCTGCTCCTTCTCTGTGCAGTCGCCCTGAGGGGGGCGCACTCTCTTAAAGAAGCCCAGCTGGACGTGAGGGAAAGGAGCAGACAAGAGACATACATAATATTTAAACGTGTTCAAATATACACATCATCTAAATATATACTTGTTAAACATCACACCACTGTCCTTCTGCCATTCTAAACGGCCTTCTGGTCCACAGGAGCATTGAGTTTCATGCCTCTGTCAAACCAGAGACCAGGATCAGACCAGGGGGTCGTTTCTAGAAAGCATCGCTTGGTCTGCTTAAGTTAACTGTTTTATATGCTTGCAATAGGTTTAGGTTTTGGCTGATGGCAATACAATGACAATGCCAGCATTAATCACTCGGTTTAGATTAGAAAAATGTTGACATAGGCCGTGACAGAACATTAGGGGGTGGGGTATTACACGTTTCCACTGTTTCCACCAATGATATGTATCGCTGCATCATCAACAACGTTGTTGGAACTACGTTGTTCGAACTTCGGAGGTAGCGAATTGCGACACAGGTACGATGCTTTCTGGAAACAGGTGTAACAGTGTCGTTGTTTGGTTGCGTCGTACCATGGTGGTTGAGCAACGTCGTTGCTATCTTTTCTAAAAACGACCCCCAGGACCGTGTTCAACCCTTCATTGGTTAGTTCCGACCAAATTAGTTTGGCTTGAATGGCAGTCAGGGGCTAAGACTACTTACCGAAAATATCTCTTCTGCCTATGTATACCCTTAAAACTTGTGATGGACCATACAATATCAGGAAGTAAAACAATATGAGATGATCAAATGGAAAGGCACTAAAGCAGTTACTGTACATGTACTGTATAATATAGTCGATGGATGTCTCCCCTCACACAAAAGCCTTACCTTGTACATTACAAAGATCAGCAGAGCCAGCAGGAGGAGTCCAGCCAACACAGCAAGAGCTACAACCCATCCTGGCACAGGTTGGGTGTAGTCTGTCTTCACCCAAATCACAGCTAGGTTCACCTGAGGCACAAATTCATTGAAATTTAATTATATTATAATATATAATTTATCTAAAGTCCTATCTGAATGTCTTTTCACTGAATCATCAGATTAGAGGATTAGACTCAATTAGAATTTCATTGAATCCTTGGGTAGTTTATTTTTTTTGCTTAAAAGGCATAATCTGAAGATGTAATACCTGTATGAGCCATTGAGTTGTAACACCAAGACAATTATCTGTACTTAAATGATATGATTCACACAGCCTGAAGGCACTCTAAAGTGCAACTGAGGGGTTAAAGTAAGAAATGGAATTGCCCAAAATGTCCACACTCCTCTAAGTTGCCAATACTGCAAGGCAAGCAGTTCTGGGGTCATAAAGGCAAAACAAATTTGTGTGTTCAATATTTTCATATTTGTACCTTTAAATTCAAGTTCCCATTTAAGTTTTAGTTGTCACACAGCACCAAATTCATGGATGTGTTGAAGTTTCACGACCACACTCACCGTCGTGCTGTTGGAGGGGAACTCAGACACCAGGTTCTTGTAGGGCATCTCTATGACGTTAAACGTGGCCGAGGACCGGACACTGTAGGAGCGGTTCTGGGACTCAGCCTGGAGGCGGGAGAAGAGAACACCTGGAGTTAGACACCAGAGCCCCTACAGGTGATGCACCCAGGCTGAAACCAGGGGTGCGTTCAAATTCGCAAACACTGGCAAACACTTGTGAACGTTTGCAAACAGTTTTCCGTTTGCCTTGAGTTTTCTGCAAAAGTTGGATGGAGGGTTACAGTTGAGATTCAAATTCATTAAAATGTATCTGTTCAGAGACAGCATGTTCACCGTGAATGTTCGCCTCTGCTCAAGGAATGTGAACGCACCAGAGAGCACAAGAGCTCTCATCTCACCTGGAGGAAAGTGGCAACCCCGAGCCGCGAGCGGATGAACAGGATGGCACTCTGGCCCCTCTCCAGACGGCCCACGCGACACTGGATCTTCAGACACTTGGCCTTCTCACAGTCCTACAGGTTCAGGGAGCAGAGAAGAATGGAAGAATGTTTACATAAATCAATGTGTTCTCAAAGCATTGAGGTTAAACCTCATGATCACGCCACAGCCTCATGATCACGGCAAACCTCATGAAGACACCATAGCCAAGGCAGCACAATGCATATATACATACTGTATATTCCACACTATATTTGTACCATCTGTATAAGTATAAGTATAAGTATAAGTATATATACTTTTTTGATCCCGTGAGGGAAATTTGGTCTCTGCATTTAACCCAATCGGTGAATTAGTGAAACACAAACAGCACACAGTGTACACACAGTGAGGTGAAGCACACACTAATCCCGGCGCAGTGAGCTGCCTGCTACAATGGCGGCGCTCGGGGAGCAGTGAGGGGTTAGGTGCCTTGCTCAAGGGCACTTCAGCCGCAGCCCACTGGTCGGGGCTCGAACCGGCAACCCTCCGGATACAAGTCCAGAGTGCTAACCAGTGGGCCACGGCTGCCCAGTATGTTTATCTGCATACAATCATGCCAAATAACAACATTTGTACAGGAATTCTTACTCTCACTCTATATGTATTGGATGATTCTCTATCTATATGTACAGCGTTATAATGTGATCACTGAATGCAGCAGCTGTTCTGTTGGTGTGGGTGCACAGTGCAGGTGAGTTCTGACAGTACCAGTGTCTCTAGGTCTCCCTCCATCTGCTTGCGCTCCAGGTCACGCCGGTGCACGTGGTTGCGGATCCTGCTCTCCGCCCGGTCCCCGCTGGTCACAGTCATGTTCTTGTCCAAAAATGTGGGATTCTGAGGACAGAGAGAAGACCCACTATTGTAATCTGCATGACCAGTATACATTTGCATTGATTTATTTACATACATTTACATTTATGCTTTCACCCAAAGCATCATACAGCACAAATACAGTACGGCACAGCAGAGATACATTTTTGTCACCATCTCAGTGTTTTACGCTCATTACTATATCAGTGACTTGTGTCCTCTCAGTATAAAAATCCCATGACCTTAGTGTTGGTCACCCCTTGCTGTACTAACTAAGCTACTCCACCCTCTCTCACCTCTCTATGCTAACCCACAGAGCAGATGTTTGCGGCACTCACAGAAACATTGAGAGGGTTGATTTCCATGTCCGTGCTGCAGTTCATGGCTCCATCCACCGTGTACTTGGTGATGTAGAGCAGAGAGCCGTTGTTGTACTTGTAAGGCAGCTTGATGTCGAGCATAGCCTTGCTGAACGTGCTTGGGCCTTTATTCCGGAGCTAAGAACAAACACAATGGATCATTAGTCAGTGTTTGATAGTAAAGATGTTTTCTTTTTTTACTTTATTGCTGATACAGTGAATTAATACAGTGAATGTAGTTTCAGTTAAATTATAGATTTTCTTTTTTTAAGTATATTTTTTGGGCTTTTTGCCTTTGGGCTTTTTAGGACAGTGAAGAGTGACAGGAAGTGAGTGGGAGAGAGAGAGATGGGGTGGGATCGTGATATGACCGCAGGTCGGATTCGAACCTGGGTCCCCGTGGGCACTTGGACCTGTACATACATTTTCTAACCACATACACCTGAAAGAGGACACAAGATCTGACCTCATACACGTGGAGGATGAGGGGACCAATGTCGTCCTCCAACACTGGATTGTCTTTTGGCTGCCAGTTAGCAATTGGGAGGAAGACTTGATCTGGTGCAGACACACTAGAATCAGATGAAGAGAGTGTTAGAGAAGGCACCCGTCACCTGCTCACACAAGACACAAAAGCGCTGAATCTGGAGAAACAACCTCACCCTCTTATTTCCACTTTGGCCAAGACGGCGAGCTTTGTGACACTGGAGACCAGGTTGCTGGTGTTGTTGAACTGGTTGGAACTGCAATGACAGATTTTTTTTTAATTAAGATACAGATGTCTTTGAGGCATCAACACTTCAGTTTGGTCCTTCAACACCAGATGGCACTGTTGCCCTTCAGTGAGCCTGAGGAGAAAGAAAAGCACACCTACAGCTGATAACACACACCAATGTGTGTCAGGACCAGATCAGAACAACCAGAACCCCCCGTCCCCCGTCCCCCCCCCGTCCCAGTATGAGGGACAGTCGAAAGAAATGAACACCACTGCATTTGAAAGTTTTAGCACTTCTTCATCGAGCATTTTCCCCGTCGTTAGCACTATGGCAGTCACATGAATCAGAGCAGTCTAGACCAAAAAGCAATCACTCTTCCAGTGTCCACAATCGAAAGTACTGTGTTTGCACAGCCAAAGTTGGCAATGAACTGCATTTACAGGTCAGTCTGTCCCAAGATTTTCAAAAGGGCTGAGTGACTCACAAAACACATACACACTAGCACCCCCCCCCCCCCCCCCAACACACACACAAACACACACACACACACACACTGCACTGCTATCAATGAGTTTCACAGAAATGTCAGGTTTCTGGGGAACAGTTGCCGCAAATTTACAGCAAGGTCATATTTTCACATTCAAATTAGGTTACTGGCAGTTGCAGTTAACTTTTGGCAATGTTGCAGCACATTTGTAGAAAAGAACTTTGCCATTATTGGCTGAGTGTGGTGGCAAATAGCTGGCGAACACATTTGCCACTAGTGGCAAACTTCTCATTGTTGCCAGAACTTTGCTGGAAGTTTTCCTCTAGCGGCCAACATCGGCAAACTGCCAATATTTTCTGGTGAACTCCTTTGTTTCCCACAAATTACCCATAAGTTTGCTGCAAATCTACCGCAAACATTTCATTAACTGCTTTGTAAGCAACACCAAGTAAAGCTTTCATGACCATACTGGTAAATTTGTTACTAGCTAGTTTCCTGCTAACAGCATTTGGTTCTTGTCTGAAGTCTTGGCTTTGCGCCTTGTTTGGGTTGAACCATCTCTACTACAATCGCACATTAAAGAAAATGATCCCCCCCTTGGGAGTAGTGTGAAAAGACAGCTTGACTGAGAGAGGAGGTTCATGACGATAAAATGGGACCAAAATGGAAACATGGGTATCTGTAATTAAAATGCCTCCATCAGACTCAGAGCCCCATCACCAGCCAGTGTAATGATTATACCCAAGCTCTCACTGGTGTATTTATTTACAGAGGGGACTGGCTGGCTGTGTACGCAAGCGGAACCATAAAAATATGACAGTGCCGAAAGAGCACTTGAGTGCAGAGTGGCATGAAAACTTAACACTCAACACTCAAGACAAACATAACTGAGTAAACAGTGCAAGTGCAGACAAACTGAATACTTAACATAGTAATAACACTCTCATAAATATGATCTATACTATATTGTTAGATCCAATTAAGATACGGAATCTGCTATAACGTAACAAAATAAATAACTTAATTTGAGTCCATATAAACAGAGTAGGTGGTGAGGAGTACCTGATGATCTGCAGGTCAAACTTGACAGAGGTGTCCTGCTCGGATAGCTGGTGGACGCTGAAGCGGAGGCCGGCCATGACCTGGAGAACAGCGGAGGGGGTTAAAAACGTGGACAGAGCACAACGTGATGCTTACTTCACCCACCACAGGTGCACAACCAGCTCAGCCAGCTGCTATTTCCACTGCGTTTGGCACCTCTTAAACACAACCAGAGGAGCTGCAGCATCAGTGCTGCTCCAGATGGTAAAGTTTGGGTGAAGCTTTTGCAACAGGTTGTCGGTTTAATCATTGCATTCCCTCTTTTATCGAGTAAAGTCAAATCTTGATTTAATATGATTTAATAGCCTCCAGTTGGAACGTTAATTGTTGTTTTGTCTAACTGTGCACAAATTGTGTAAAGTGCGTTGTGAAATCAGTGTTGAATAGAGAAAAAAAAACATCACTTGCGTGAATGAAAGGCAATCAAATAGCGAAATGAAACCAGCTGACAAAGGTCAAGGGTTCAAAGGTCATGCTTACCTTTGTGCCTCCCTTCATAGGGTTTCCCAGGTCACACACTACCATCCTGGTCTGGTTCTCTCTCTTGTAAGCGCAGGAGAGCCTGGAGAGAGTCTGAAAGGGCAAGATGACACGAGCCAAAGCGAGTGAACAAAAACAAAATGAAAACATCCATCATTGAACCACAACTACTACCGCACTACAAAGAGCCAAGAGCAGAGAGCACTGCTACATGGATAGGGTAGGTTGCCATGGTTTCCCATCTGCGGTTGGACTGACCTCACTGTTGCGCACCACCCCAATGAAGTCGGCCTGCGGGGGCATGGTGACGTGCAGCTCGGCCTCATACGCCCCCTCCCCGTTGTTCTCTGCGGTGACCGCCAAGGTCAGGGGGTTATCATCACCGATGTAGATCTGCTTCTGGTCACTGCCAAATGACAGAGACACATCATTGTTTCATCACATCCACCTCTCAACTATCAGTCTGGCCAGGACCCAAGTACCACACCTTATACAATTCACAGGAAGAAAGTAGTCATGACTATGTAATTGATGCTGGGTCATTTGACAATCAGTCCTACAGACAGAACAAACACAAGTCTAATTCATTCACGGCCATCAAAGTGGTGATTCATTGACAGCCATCAAAGCATGCTTATTGGACTGTTATACACATTGGTAACTCAAAGTGCTTTGCAAATGGACGATGGAAGAACATAGAGAAGTAGCAATAGTATTTCTCCTTTCTGTTCATCAATGCTTGTGTGCCCATGGGCACAGGCTGGGTAAATTAGTCTAGTCAACCCGTCAGCTGGGCTATAGGAGGTACCAGAAAGCTGTCTGCCACAGGCAGGAAGGAAGTGGTTTATTCTGGGTCGTCTTCAGACGGACGCGGCTGACTCACCTCACCACAGTCAGTTTCAAGTCTGGCTTGCAGATATTGTCAGCCCCACAATCCAATAATATATGAGCCTGGAAAATAGGAGAAACAGACATCACTGTAGGTACAGCACTTCTGCATAAGTCAGGTCAGTTTTCTGTCATTTTTTGTCACACTTGCACTTGGTCTATGAATTTACTAAAAAACAATTTTTTGTTTATTTGGACTTGTCACGCACATGTTTTGTTTTCCACCCACAAGTCTAAATCATTTAAATTAAATTGCTATATTTCTAATGCCCCTTTCTTTATGACATATCCACAAGGGACTTTAATTCATCACATCTGGAGGCTGTCAGTGTTGCAACAGACATTGACAACTTCACAGTATCAAACTTCCAGGCAACACAAAGGAACAGCTATGGCTACGACCATCCTCCCAGTCCCCACCCAATCATACACACACACCCACACACACACCCACACACCCACACACAGCCACAACACAGCAGAGAGTCATCCACCATACCCCCACTTAATCCCCTCCTCAGCCAGGGGGAGCGATAAGGCCCGGCGGTCCGGGGCCCACCACCACGGCGGCGGTGAGTACCTGTTTGGTCACGTTGGCAGGCGTGGACTGGTCTAGAATGGGCAGCAGGCCAGTCTTGTCGGCAGCCGTCTTATAGTCCAGCCGGTACTCCATAAACACGGCAATGGGCGTGATCTTATCCCTGAACTCTGAGTCATCCTGCAGAAAAGAGAGAAAGAGAGGGGGGGGGGGGGGGGGTTTAGCTTTAGACTGACCTCAGGCCTGGGGAATTTCCAAATCCTGCCTTCACACCAAACACAGTGGACTATTGCCATTTATGGGTTTTTAGTTGTTTTTCTTTCATCTTTTCTTTCTTCAAGGGATGCTTTTCTCTCCCTCTCTCTCTGTTTTTTTTTTCTTTCCTCCCAAGAACAACTTTAATGTCACCGATGTGCAAAACATGTTTGATTTATTCATGGCTTTATTTATTGTCTGTGTGCAACAACAATGCAACCACCCCTCACGCTTGGGCAGAGTTAAACAAGTCTCCACACACAAAGCGGATTTAAAAGAGAGGGCGGCGAAACATCTCCACCTACTGCGGACAACATGATCCAAGAACAACAAACAGCGAAAGAGAGAAAAAGGGGGCCTGGAGGCATCAGAGATGTGTTTAGCAGGGGAAGGGCCGCTGGAGAGGACTTTGGGGCCTCTGATACTCACGATCAAGTAGGCCACCAACTCCTCGCAACCTGGGGTTCGCCCATTGGACACGCTCATGTTCTTGGAGTACTGAGACTGGCGGCTGTGGAGGAAGAGGACACGCTTGACCGCCCCCTTGTGCTTGAGCTTGTCCAGGACGATGTCCACCTGGAAGTCTGAACACAGCAAGAGGTGGTGGGGGTGGGCAAGAGACAGTATATCAATCATCAACAGTCACATCCTGAACAGTCAACAGTCACATTCTCTGCAGAAATAATCTGAATCCCAAAGACAGACATTATGTCCAAACCCAGTGCTATTGGCTGGCCTATGCCTATGTGCTCTGGTCTCGGTGGAACGCAGCGTGTCAATTAGAAACTCCCCAAGTTTCACATCCACTCCCCTCACACAGGCATGCATTCTTGCTCTGACCACTCAGTCCACTTAGATGAAAGCCACACAGCTAAGGAGCTAAAAATGCTGACGTCATGAAAAGCTGGGCACGAGGTCGAGCGGAAGCTCTTTCAGCAGAGGTCAGCAGAGCGGGGCGTCGCGGCCAATTCCCTGCGGAGCGTTGGCGCTGGACATGCCGGGCTTGGTCTGGCTTAGCTCACGGCTGTTTGGTTGTGACACGGAGGATCTGTGAGATGAGGCCCAGCTGTTGCACACACACACACACACACACCCTGCTTGACCTCATTCTCATTTATGTACGCCACCCCTTTCCTCCGTCACATAAATGAATGTGTGTGTTTGTGAGGTGTGTGTGTGTGCTTGGGGTGGGACCAGAGGGGGGTGAGGGGCCTACTCAAATTTAATGGTACCCCCCCCCCCACCCCTCCCAAAACAAACACTTCTCCTCAGCATTCATCCCTTCCATTATCCAAACACTCCGGAACCCAAACCTACGGAGGCTCCAGCAATTTTGTTTGAGCTCGGGCCCACTGAACTCTCCTTTCACATCCTCCTCGACTCTCTCTCATCAGATATGATTCTGTTAGTCAGTCTCTGCTCAACTTTCTGTTGCACTTCCAAACACTGGCTCCCTAATGATCATCCAACACAAAGGCAAAAGGAAGGAAGGAAGCAAGAGTGCATGTCCGCTTTTCATTCACAGCTCCAATAAAAGGACAAGCAACTTCAAACAGAGAGCGAGAGAGAGAGAGAGAGAGAGAGAGAAATAAATCATCAAGTCCATCGTCTGTAGGGGTTGCAGACAGCAAAGCCTTGTATCTGGGAGTCATTATGAACTAGGCCTGTGTGAAACCCAACGCAAGGGCCAGACGAAGCCTTTACAAGGGCTGCTTGCCACACAGAGTGCTGTTCTCACACTGTGAGCTAACGGTTTAGCCTGCGGTTAGACATGCCCTTAATTGGCAGCAGGGGAGAAAAACGTTTCCATTCGCAGGTAAAGTGGAGCGATGTACCTCAGTGATGTTACACATTAACATGACCCATTTCCACCTGAACTGGAAACATTGTCAAAAGGAGACTGTTTACCCCGTGAAGGGATTGGATTCCTCTTTATACTCACTCAAATCGGACGGGGCACCTCTTCCACTTGCCTTCAGGCAGTACTTCACTGTAAAACTGAAGAGAGAGGAAATAAACTGGTGAGCTAAAAAGATAAAAACAACCTCTGTAGAGTTTACTGAAACATGATCTGTCAAAACCACTGTGGTTCTTTGAACAGATATATTATTTTCCAAACGCGCAGAACGTTCTCTAGAGTGTGAAGAAATTCCCTCAAGCAACTCATAATTTAACTCAACATTTCTTGTTCAACACTTAACAACAACAAACCTCTTGGCTTAGGCTTCATTCCAAAGCAGCTATTTTTTGAACAGTCAATCCTAATGCCCTTATCAGAGATCAGGAGCTGGGTGCTGCCTTACAGCAAAATCCATCTCGATGCGTCCTGATAAGGGACCTGAGAGCACAAAGCCTTTATTCACACACTAGGGCAGTGGTTCTTAAACTTTTTGTCTGGCGACCCCACAAAAAAGTATGGCGAGGTCTGGCGACCCCACTTTCCCCAAATCCATTCTAGGTCCTTAGCCTACTCAAATACCCCCTCAAACGTTAACAACTAAATCAAGCAAAAACTAGAAAGCAAAGTCATTTGTTTTATTTACTCCATATGAACAAGAACCGAAAAGAAAACAAAACAATCACGATTAAACAAGTGTAGGCTGCCGCCATATCAGATCAGAGTGATGTGCGTAGCGCACGCGCACACACAAGCACACACACACACATACACATGCAGCATTAGGCCTACAACGTTACATTAATTATATTTATGGCGATAACAATAACAGTATTTTTTTTTCTTCCCTTTTTTGGTTTACTATCTTTAACAATTTCAATGGGAAGGGTGGGCATGCTTCCGTGAACATAGCAAGTTAATTCTAGGAGGAATGCTGCATACGGTGACACGGAGATTTTCCTCCACGGTGCTGAGCCGACATCTGTATTTTGAGATGTCGTTTCATTTTGACAGGTTTTAAGCTCTTATTCGCCAGAACATCGCCGCAAATGACACATTGTGGGTGGTCGAGGTTATCTTTAACTTGGCAAGTGAATGCATATTTCAGAAATTCTGATAAAGCCGACGCGCCGTTTGTTGTTTTTTATTCTCACCGGACTGTAGACTTGTCCCGTCTGAGGATCACGGAGGAGTAGACGCACTGGTAGATGGCACTTCCGAGCTTTTGTTCAATTTTTTAAGCAGCCACCTGTCCATTTTGGCTAGTAGGCTACCTATGTCTTTTGTTTTGTTTTACTTAAAATAGCAGGAACAAGTTGAGTTTGCGTAGTGGGAGCAGATAGTTACATTGTTTCTATCAGCGGACCAGTAGCCCATAGACCAGGGGTGTCAAACATACGGCCCGCGGGCCGGATACGGCCCGCTAGATGGTTTAATCCGGCCCAGACTTGTAGAGAATACATTTCTGACGATGTCAACAAAAAAAAAATCTCTAGCCCATTCCTGTGAGGAGTTATGAATTTTCAAAGAAATAACCGAAACCGCTAGGCGCAGCCAAAAAACAAAAAAAAGTTCGGAGTTGACTGGTCCTGTGCTGTCAGTTTGGCTACATTGTCGGGGGAAAAGCAGGCTTTGCGAAAAAATTCAGAGACAAAGTGCAGCCTGCAAACGGAGGACAAGATGTTTGGGCATTTTATTGTATTTTGCACCAGGAAGTGTTGTGTTGTAAAACACTAAACTTGGATCATGTTAAAGTGTGGTTGTGCAAACTGTAAATTTAATCAGGTCGCGAGGTCTGACTCACCGTCAGTTTGACTGTTTTCTTAGTGATAATGGCATTCTGTCTGGCTTACCATACCACGCTGTAGTACGGTGGTTAAGCCGAGGTGCCGTACTCAACCGTTTCTTTGAACTACGAGAGGAAATTGGACAGACCAGAAAAAAGGCAGACCAGTAGCAATTTAAATGCCCGGAATGGGTGCAGGATCTGGCCTTTATGCTGGATAGCCTATTACACAGCACCGCCACCTAGCCTACAAAATTATTTGATCTGATGTAACCTAATCGTATCAGTTGATCGTATTGCTCATGCACTGCTAACTTATGTTTGTTAAATTCATTTTATTTTTCATACATTTGCACATTTACATTTTTAAGGCAGAATGTTAACTTTCTTCATAGCTACCACTTATGTTTAGTGTGGTGAGTTGGTTCAGGTGGTCAGATGTAAAAATGTAGGCCTATCCACTCAACTATAAAAATAAACCAGTTGTTTATGAGAGTGAAATGCATTTTATTTCAATTTCATTGGCCTCTCTGAATAAATGTGTAATAATCTAATATATCCCTTGTGATTATGTAGGCTACAAATGTAGGCTGAAGGGTAAAGCATAGCCTACTGAAAAAAACTAAGCTGGAGATTTGGAGTTGTCAAAGGATGTTTTGCAATTATTTCACTGGTCCGGCCCACTTGAGATCAGATTGTGGCCCCTGAACCAAAATGAGTTTGACACCCCTGCCATAGACTGAACCAGATCTCATTGAAAGACGAAAACATCTCTCTCTCTTCTCTTAACTGCGTGTAAATAAGAAAAAGGCAGAAAAGGCCAATATTATTTTCCTTTGTTTCACCTAATAATAATTTCAGACTGAATACAGAAATACAGAATACAGTGGCGACCCCACGGAAGTTTTTGGCGACCCCATTTGGGGTCACGACCCCTAGTTTAAGAATCACTGCACTAGGGGACGGACTTACTGGGCTGCAAGGGCACCCACCCCAAGACCTTATCGTTGGCTCTCACAGCAAAACAGAAACCAAGACACGAAACAACCTCTGAGTCGAAGTGGGGATGTCTGAAGATGACTCATTCTAGGCCTGTGTTAAGACTGTGAGCTGTTAATGTTCATGTGGGCTTTTGTGCTATTTTTAACTATTATTATCCTTGTCCTGAAGGCCTGTGGTTGATGATGTGATGTGGGGTTGGTGATGTACTCTACAGCTATGATGTGTAGCTACGATTTGGGGTTGATGATGTGTAGCTGTGATGAGGGCTGATGATGTGTAGCTGTGATGTGGGGTTGATGATGCATAGCTGGTGATGTACTGTATAGGTGCAAATATGTAGCTATGATGAGAGTTAATGATGTGTAGCTATGATGAGAGTTGATGATGTGTAGCTGTGATGTGGGATTGATGATGTGTAGCTGTGATGAGGGTTGATGATGTGTAGCTGTGATGAGGGCTGATGATGTGTAGCTGTGATGTGGGCTGATGATGTGTAGCTGTGATGAGGGCTGATGATGTGTAGCTGTGATGTGGGGTTGATGATGCATAGCTGGTTATGTACTGTATAGGTGCAATGTGTAGCTATGATGAGAGTTAATGATGTGTAGCTATGATGAGAGTTGATGATGTGTAGCTGTGATGAGGGTTGATGATGTGTAGCTGTGATGTGGGGTTGATGATGTGTAGCTGTGATACAGTTAGTGGTGGGGTGGCCTCACCAGGACACTGAGGTGGAGGGGGCACTGGGCAGCTTGCAGCTCTGGTCCTCAGGATTCAGGATCTGGGGACTGATGTCTAGGGTGGCGTTTACACTGATGACTGGCCGAGCCCTAGTGGAGAGAGGAAGAGCAGGAGAGAGAGGGAGAGAGAGAGAGAGAAAGAGGGAGAAAGACAGAGAGAAAGAACATGCGAGAGATAAAGGGGGAGAGAACGAAAGAAAAAATAAAGATAAAGAAAGAATGATCAATTGATAGAGAAAAAAATAAGAAGAAATGATGGAGAGAGTGAGATCAACAGAAGAAGAGAGATAATAAAACAGTGAAAATGTATTGACCATTCCCTCACAGCCTATAAAGCCTTGCTTGTACACCA